>NW_008795491.1:1014583-1072686 GCF_000699145.1 Aptenodytes forsteri
GTATCAATGCCCAGACAATATTTCTCTCCCAGCACTTTTTTTTTTTTTTTTTGTCAGGAACGATTTTTCTCTTTCCTTAAAAGACACTCTCCAGCTGCTAGTGTGGAAAAGGGTGGTGATTAGTGACCAGTAGTCACAAACGTTTATTCTTCAAGCATTATAAATAGTGCAGCTATCACACTTTAATTCTTTTTCCTTGTTTATTTTATTCCTTGGTGCTATTTCTATAGTACAGGGCTAAATTTGCATATAACAGATGAGCTCATGTAGGATTTTGCTTTGGATAAAAGAAGCAAGAAAAAAATGAGCCAGCATTTCATGGAATGATGCAGCACGGTAAAAATCCGCTAAACTTTTTTTTCAGACCTCATCCAGCCTGATTTAATATTCTTGGTTTGAGGATTTGGAGGTTTTTTGAGAGGGTGGAGCAGACTTAGCACTAGAGCATATCTTCTGAGAGCAAGGCTTATGTTTATTTTTTGCTGTGCTGTAGGACAAAAGTGCTTCACTGTGGATAAGCAATCTGTGCATAAACAGAAAAGGCCATGCTCCTTGGTCTGGGTGGGCTGCAAGCCAAACATGTGCAAAGTTGCACAGGATTTATCCACAAGTATGATGCTATAGAGGATTGTAGACTCTTTTTGCACATGTTCACTTGCGGCATTCCTCTCATTCACAGCCATGTTTTCTAAATCCTTTTCAGCCACTAGATTAAACCTGAAATGATAGCAAGCTGAGATCAAGTCTTTTCATACCTAAAGTGACATCTACTAATAGCAAAAAAGCTTGCAGTCACTAAAATAAGGTTTAGAGCAGACCAACCCCAGAGCAAAAGTGAACAGGGTTTTGGCAGTGTACTAAGATTAGGAATCTAAATTATTAGGCATAAAAGCTAGAAATAGCTTTGCCGATAAGGAAGAATTAGTCATATTAGACCTGGTACATGAGCAGAAGCTGCTTGACACAACAGCATAGATGAAGTGATAATCAGAATTTTGTTTTGGTGATATATTTAAGTTGTAAAACATCATAATTATAATTGAATTCAACAGGAAAGCTCAATTAATGAATCACAGGTTTCTTCATCACTTTAACTGAAATAAACTGGGCATATATCAACTTTAAAAGAGTACGTATAAATTTTAACAGGGTGAAAGTGGAGATATTAGAAACTCCTGCCAATATAAGTTCTGAGTTGTAAAAACGGTCTACGTGAACATGTGGCAAAGACAACTTTACTCTGCGCATGTGTCCTTGTAAATTCAACAATAACATTTTCCAAGCCTAACATAAGCTTTGACAAATCAAATATCACTTTCTGCCTTTGCAGTTTCTTTCCTAAGCACAGAAACAGTCATTTACAAGGTAGGGGTGAAGAAGGCTCTTACCGTTGAAGTTTGAAGTAAAACAGAAAACATCATATCGGCTTTTATCTTTGTCCCAGAACCCGTAATTCCTGACCCCAGGCACTGTGTTCTTCCCTCCACAGGGCTCCCTGGGCTTGGTGATGGGGTACTGCACGGACCCGTCGCTGAGCCAGCCAGCGTTACACCAGTCCAGCCCTGACCTCCAGGCATCGTAGAGCTGGTCAAAGGAGGCGATAACAGAGTCTTGGTCCAGACATGCTCGCTGAGCCTCATGGAAGTTTAAGTTGTAACGACCCAGCCGTGGAGAGTAAGGGAATACGACACCTGAAGCGGTAGAAAGAGGGTGAGTTACTGGGCACCGAAAGAGCAGAAGAAAGGGAAACAGCATTTACAGTCACCAGAAGGAGAAATAAAGGTTAACGCCATGATGTGTGTCAGACTGTTGCTTTATTTCTGGGGAAAAACGCACTGTCAGCACATCAGCCATTAGGTTTGAGAAGGGGATAGGGCTGCTGCCTTACCTAACTGGCTCCTCTCCCCATAACCTCATCCCTTTCCCAGTGGGAACCGTGCCAGGTCTGCACGTTGCTCCCATCTGCAGCTTTGCTGTCCCCACTGTGATCTCACCCTTGTGCACTCTGGGAGTGCTTAAAGATGAGCAGAGCTGGCTAAAATTGTACAACTACATGCTTTTCATCAGAAAATTCCAGTTTATCAGCTGTAAGATCAATTTCTCATTTAAAAAAAGTAAATTAAAACCCAGCCTAGTTCTATTTTTTGTGGGATGGGATGTGGGGATTTTCTGGCAGTCACTTCGGAAGAAGAAATTGTGGTACAGAGGCATAGGAATTATGTCTTTTTACACATAGACATTAAAATGAAATGTTTTGATTGACAAAAAAATGTTCTTTGCTATGGGCCCTTGCCCAGCTATGTTCTTTGCATGGGCCCTTGCCAAGATTTCCTGAGAGGTTCAAGACGGTTGTTTTTTTGTTTGTTTGTTTTAATTTTATTTCACATTAACCTAGAAACTGGAAGGTATTTCATGCCCGGCTTAATAACAACATTTCAAGGCTAGACTGGTAGGAGGCATAATTTTAGTGTCCTGAGGTATTAAAGTAGGAAATCTATAGGGAAATAAAATTAGTGAACTCGTGTGTGGTTTTAGGGAGACTTTTCTGCTACTTTCCAGCTGTTCTTTGGCAGTTTGTCACCACTCAAGGAGGGAGAGCTCCTCACAGAGGGCATCAGGGAGCATGGTTCCTTGAGCAGAAGACAGGTTTCCCCAACTGCAGGTGGTGAGCCATGTAGCACACAGCATGCAGCAACACAAGGCAGCCCTAGTAGGAAGCCATGTGAGACACCACCTTCCCTTGCTCCCCCATGTCTGCCAAAAGCACTGCTGGCTTAACCAAAGGATGCTTGCCGGAGAGCCGCTGTGCCAGGAGCATGGACCTACCAAATGCTTCCTTTCACCCCTGAGGACCAGCTACAGGCCGGCCCAAAGCCCTGTCTGTTGCTCATCGGTGGTGAGCCGTTGCAGACAGGTATGGCAAAGAGACCTTCTCGTAACAGAGGACATCCAAGTGGAGATGGGAAATGTGGGGACACCTCCAGAATTGTTTCAGCAGCAACATTTAATCAAACTCGTTGCCCTTATCTGACGGATTTTTCCACAGTATATTTTCTGCTTGTTTTATGAAAAAGATCCGTAGTTAAAGATTACTTCTTGAAGCATGAAAGATGTTTCAGAAAATGCTGAAGAACCACCTCCCCATGTGGCTCTGATAAAAGAGAAGAGAGAGACTTGAAACAAAAGTTTGGATCAGACCACCCTAATCTTTGGCAGGGTTTAGAAACTTAACCCAGATCTAAATTTTACAGTTGGCTTTAGCCCAGTCTCATAATAAGCTGAAATAAAACGGCATCAGAGAAGATCCAGCTCAGAATGTTTATTCTCAAACATCTCTGTAGAACTAACTGCTGTAGGATGCAGAGGGACTGAAGACAAGATAACACATGAGATGAGCCAAAAAATTCACACTGGTATAAACATCCATCTTTCTTTTTACTTTCTTCCTGCTGATGAATTCTCCTGCCTATGACAAGTTCCCTGTCTCGGGGGCAATGTAGCATAGGATAGAGAAATTACATTATGGTCATGCAAGACCATCACCATGCAATGAAGCCATTCTTCTTTCCAAACTTTCAAAGCCACTTCGGTGTCTATTCCACCGGTATCTTAACATCTCCTTTCTTTCCCTTCTTTCCCTTGCCCCTCTATCGTCCAAGAAGTGTTATTTTTGTTAAACAAAATCTTTGTTATTACTAAACCTCAGTGACTTGGTCCAAGAAAATAAAGCATGCAAATGTAAACTTGGCAGGGTAATAAGAAACAATATTTTACTCTCCTTCAGCAATTAACTAGAGAGTCTGCTGAGGTTCTTTGCTTTTGTAAATCCTTTGTTAAAGGGCTTTTCAGTTATTAGCTGTTCTGAACTATAAAGCATGAATGAAATGTAACAAAACGTGTTGTTAACTGTAACTTCATAAACGAGAAGCTGTAGATGTTTCATGTTTTTCTGGATCTCTGTTTTTCCTTCTTCCTCCTCACCTTTTTTAAAAAAATTATTCATTCTCCCTCAGTGCTAATGGATAGAAATATCACTGTCTATAATAAAAATGTAGAAAATGTCAGAGGAGTCCAAGCTTTATTATTTTTTTAGAAATCCAATATTTATTATTTTTCCAGAACTACACTTCCCCAGACAATTGACTCCTTGTCCAGTACATGTGTCTGATTTGCATATACATGTAAAAAACCCCCTAAAATCATCAGAGGTGGGTATTTTTTAATCAAGACCTAAACTTACATACTTCTAAAAACTGAGCAACAGATTTGATTCCTTAAGGTTTCCAAAATCACTTTTTAAAAGGGGTTAAATATGTATGTAAATTTGTTACAAATCTACTTGAGTTTGACAGTTTGGGACATAAAGTTTCAATAACATAAATATGCACAAAACTGTAATGTTAGCTTTGGGCTATACTCGGGTAGACTGCATAGAAGCTGATTTTTGTTTGAGTTCATCTGCAGTACAAGCCTGCAACTGATTAGCATTAATTTCACCCTGCAGATGGGGGTGGCCATTGGTGATTTTGTACAGCCAAATTGACTGGCTATGTGTTTTATATAGCTTTGTTTTATCTTGCATCTTTGTTAATATGCATTTCCCTATCAAACCTAACAGTGGAATTCATAGCTAGATCTTACTATTCATCTTCCTTTTGTTACAATTTAGCAGTGCTGAACTTCAATTAATTGCAAAACATCTTCTTTGGTCTTGGATCTTATAATACGTCAAAACATAATCCAGCCCATCTGTTCTTGAATGGACAAAAGCTGTCCTGAGCCTTGTTACTGTTCCCAAACTAAATCTCAACTCCTGACTCCAACACTGTGTTTTACCACTAGACAAAACACTCACTTCCAAACTTTGACAAATTCAGCTTAGGAAATGGAGGAAGAGAAAAACTTCCAGCCTCAGATGGTTATAATCTAGTTATTTTGTGAGAACACTGAGTTGCGGAGCCTTAACTTGACCTTAGTGATTCAGCTCCTTACCCTAAGGAAGCAGCTGAGACAGTTATGGAACCTTCATGGGGAATATTAATTTACAATATCGACTTCACAGTGTGGCTCCTCTCCCAAACACACGGTTCTCTGGAATAGGTCCTACCCCCAGGGACGGACCTCCTTTCCTCCAAGCAAGAGAGGAAGAACCTGAGACATATCGATTCAGTGGAGAATAAATCTGTTAGTGAAAGAGGAGGGCTGGGTGAGGCTTGCTGTGTGTCCCTGTGACAACACAATCACAGTCCTGAAAATGACTGTTGTAATGGAAATTAGGATTTCTACCAAATTGGAACATAAGAACATGATGTATAACGTATCCTCCCCATAGACACACCTGTATTTCCATGAATGCCTTACATTCAATTCCACGAACGTACAACTCTGCTTCTGTTACTGTGGTTTTTAGGCAATGTAAAAGATATGATATCTGTCTGTCCTTTGTAAGTTATTTGTATTTCAGTCTTATACGCAGGTAATCCCTAAAATTCAGTGCAAGTGCTTTGCATTTACGCATTCACTACACATTGTCAGTGCAAAGAGCTGTAACGGTTACCCAAGACAACAAGGTGAGGAAATAACCTTAGAAAGCTCAGCTTCTGTAACAATTTATGGGTGTCAATTAAGCCAGCTCCATACACAATTAGAAGTTTTAGAAGTATTTACACATAGAACAAAATAACACAAATTTCTGTTGACTCATATGGAAAAAAAGGTCTTTTCACAGCCAGAGTAAAGAAATGGACTTCCTTGAGTTCTAGCCCAAACAGAAAAGTAAGTTTTCTTGTAGCCAGTGTAAACACCAGGTAACAGTAGGGTTTGCTATATACTATACTGTAGGGTACAGTTTTATGCTGGCAGGTTCATACATTTAATGGCCAAATTTTCCATGCTGGATTTCTAAAATTCAGTGAAAAGTGGCAAGTCCCTCATTTTCCTTGACAATCCATCTCCGTTTCTCTGCCTGTCAGGACTGTCAGATATCTGATCATTCAGCACAGACTCTGTGGGTGGGCCACTAGCCATCAGCAGGTATCAACCTCCCTGAAAATGAAACTGAAGCTTGAGATGGTGTCCCTCCAGCCCATAGCATCCCGTAACCAAGCTGCCAGTGGGGTTGCTTTTTTCTGACAAATACAGGCATATGAACTAGACTTGCCTGGCCTGGGGACAAATTATTCCCTTATTTTTCCACAGCCTTTATCAAAATTTGGAGACTGTTGTCTTTCTTTGCTCTCCTTAGGCTAATTAGTCCTAATTCTTTTAGCATTTTCCTTTCAGGTCGTCATTTCCAGATAATTTTTTGCTGCTTTATTTTGAACTTTTTACTTCACCTGCATCTTTCAGGTACCATTTCTCACAGCACTTGCAAACACAGCTGTGTCTGCAAAGACCTGTTACCCTGTCACAGAAGGAATTACATTGGTCTGTCATGACTTACTCTTGACAAACTCCTGTTGTCTTTTACAAGACTTTTTGTTGTCTTCTAGGCACCCACAAATAGTGTGTCCTATAAAATCAGTTTTGTAGCAGAGAGAACAACAGACTGTCACGCAAAGGATATTTAAAATAGCTTTTTGTGTATGAATGTAACACCAATACACAGAAGAAACAAATATGACATACATTATTAGGCTAAATCTGATTGCTCCTGCTGTTGAGAGCACGGAGTTGGTTTCGTATTGGTTTCAGCTATGAATTCCCCATTGCTTACATCCAACTTAAGAGCAAATGACTAGATTATAAAATGATTGCTGTGACAGTTTGGAATAATTTGTTTATATGGAGCTCATGGATTTGTTTGATCTATTTTGAACTATAAAGTCTGTTTTTTGAAGAGATGCCTGTTCTTTTCTAACTCTATCTTGAACATAAAGGCTAACACACCTCCAAGCAAGATCATAAAACCTGATGGGGTTTTTGGTTCATGTGAAGTCTCCCAAAGAGTTAGCTTCTATCTAGAAGCAGCTTTCTACAGAGATTTTTAATGGCTTTATCTAGATCTGGATATTTCTGGTACTGTTGGATGTACAAAGTAATTATTTTATAGCCTCTATCACAAAACTACTGTGTTCAGTTATCACCTCCCCCTGAAGATAGAAACTATAAAAAAAATTCCTAATAGAGTAAAAATCTGCCTTTGGCAGTTTAGCCTTGTTCCACTTTCTTTGTCACCTGGCCCATGAATCTCACGAAGGAATAGAACACAAAATCCGTGCCCGAGCAGTATAACCAAGGGCCAGTTCTGGAGCCTTCACATGCCTGGGAAGCTGAAGCACACAAACCTGATGTAGTGAGATTCATTACAGTGCCTGGTATTCATAAGAAAGGAAAACAGTAAAATACCAACATAAAGAAAATTTATTGTAAGATGAGAATTCTTTCTTTGCTTATGACTCAGGCAACAATATCTACCTGCCATAGGAGACTTTTAAATTTGTTAAGCTTTTGACTTTCAGGACATCTGACAAAGAGTGTAAAACTCATGATCTGTATTTTGTGTGCGGGAGGAGAGTAAGGCCAGTCCAGTCAGAAAATGGCTTAGGTGACAAGGCCAACATAAAAAGTGTCCTGCTTTCTGCAGTACTGGACATTTCTTGCAGCCACTGTGCCCAGCCCAACCCTCCTGCCCTTAGACCATCCTTGTACTTAAGGCTACAGACAGGATGATATTCGTGACATGACTGAATAGTTCTTAAAGCTGGTGGTTGTGAAATACTGCAGTGAGTCCTAATCCTGAGCTTTAGCTGCTAGACGGCACTGTCTTGCTAGTGTAGGGGGAAAATGGTGTGGTTCTCCGTTAAATGGTAGTGAAGAAAATGTACCAAAACAATGTAAGGTATGTAACAAACACAAACTGAATCTAATTCAACTGTTTTTTCAAAGCTAAAAGTACTCAATTATTATGAACAGTTTACTTAATGGCAAAACCAGGAGGCCTTTAAGTCTAATAAAGAATAAAACACTACCACATTCGGAGAATAAAAAAGGTCCACTGAGGTAGAGGTCAACTATTTTCATATTGATATATTAACATGCTTTTGCCTAGCCAAAGCTATACTGTTTGTACAGTGAGCTCACGTTGGAGCAATCAGCTGTTTTGCACTGCTAGCGGGCATTCCTGGATATAAATGGTTTTGTCTTGCTGCCAGTTGTCATCCTTAGGGCCACCATCTCAGGACATCAGGCTATTGATGCAAATCCTTCCCACTGTGAGATTAATCTTATTATTTACAACAGATGTAGGATGTTAGGATGGGCTGATACATTTTTATTTTTGTCCAAAGTTTGATTTTTTTTTTCCTTGATCTGTTCTGCATTACGCAAATACATGAAACAGTAATTAAAGCCAGCACTGTATAAAGTTGCAGATGAGATGAAAAAATAAGCACAGGGACATGCAAACAGAGAAATACATTCCATCAACTATGTATGTCCACTGTAAATATAAGTGCATTTTAATCATTACCATTTTAGAAGGAAACTTCAATGAAACTTAGACCCAGAATCATTGGATTTAGTTGCCATAAGCAGAACTGACATTGACACGCTCACTGGTCTTATCTCACTTCTTGAAAGGTTATGTTTTACCATGAAGTTTCGCAAATGGAATTTTCCTGTCTGCTTAGGAAACATCACTCTATAACATCGGAAATGAACAGTTTGACACCTGTCCCATGCCTGACAAAAATCGTTAAAAAGACATTGTTCTTTATATTAGCCAGACCCTAGTTAAAATATATAAACTTTCCTTTGAGCAGAGATTGGAACGTATGTGATGATTAAAGAAATATGATTCCTCCGATCCTTATGAATTTGCTGATTTTGGAGGTGGGGGAAAACGGGAAGGAGTGGTGCTGTTGTACAGGATGGGCTGGAGTTGGCATACCTCAGAGGGAGGCACTGTTAGAGTAACAGCAGTAAGCTAGAAAGGACAGTGTATATCAGGAGGTGGGAGCCAGACCTTGTATCCAATGGGCTGGTCCTATATCACGAAACAGTCACAGTAAAAAAGGTAGAAAAATCTCCTTTTTCCAGTTGTGTTACTGTATGCAGTAAAGAAAAGATTCCTCATTGCTTTCTTACTCTAGTATCAACCAAATATTGCTTTTCAAATCCGGATCTCTGCATGTGCACAAGTATTTGTACCAAGCTTCAGGCAAAACTTCCCGGTCTGCCATTACAGCCATCAGCATCTCCCCTTCCCCAAGCACTCCTGGCACAGCAGGAAGCGTTTGTACTGGAACCTCTGCGCTTTTAATAGCAGAAAGCTAATGAACTTTTGCTTCAGAGGCACAATGCTAAGTGGCACCAGATGAGTATCTGGTCCAGATGTGTGGTGTGATGAACACAAAGATTTTACGCTGGCTCTGACCCTTTTACATTGGCAAAAATACCATAATGCTGTAAAACGCAGGGAAATCCCAGTATCTGATGGGGAACAAGACATAGTTATTTATGTGGAACATCTCGAAGCCTGGTAGAGGTACGTGCTTAGGATGCAAGAAGACTGTCAGATGAATATTATCAAATTACTGAGCATCCTCGCAACCCAGGGGTGGGCTCCAGGACCATCTGCACAACAGTGTGAAAGGAGAAGAGACGTGCTGGGGTCAAACACAGCTAAACAGATGCTGCGTGTTTCTCACCTGGATTACGTGGTGCTTGCTATTCCTCACACGCAGTAAATAGGTGCACTTACCGCATTTTTATTTACATCCTTATTGTCTGGAAACCACCCTGTGAGGTGGATCACTCTTATTTCCTGGGGCTGCCCACCTTGCAATGTGTCTCCTGATCACAGGGCCCGTACCTGCAGCATGGGCAGCCGACCAGAGCCTTGCTTTCACTTAGGTAAAGCCAAGCATGCCAAGCAGAAACTGCTCTCCCTTCAATGGCTAGTCTCAATGACAGCAGCTGCAGTGAGCAACCACTGCAACGCCTGCCCGAGCGAAGAGGAGGCTGAACACACGAGAGCCTTTGGCTAGCAGAGAAGAATAAAGTAAAACATTTTCCTTCTACTAATTTCTGTCTTCACTCAAAACTGTTTCAGATAACTTAAACTGGACGTGTATATGTCCAGTTTTCTTTATCTCCTAAGTTTGAAAAGAACAGTGTGCATTCTTATTAAAGATGGATTATGTGAGGTGAAACAGCTTAAATCGACTATCCTGCTGGCATGGAAACTGTGCAGGGCCTTTCTGCACTCAGAAATGGAAGGTTTCAGCAGCCTCCAGCCAGGAATGGAAAAACAGATGTAAAGAAGTAAGCTAAGCCTATGGCATCTATTTGGTTCCAAGAACCACTCAGCCAGTCTTATTGTGCAGGGTAACTATATAACCATCATAACGTACAATAATCCTCAATGAAAGAGTCATATTTTTCACCTGTTTACAGGTGTGAGAGCCAGGGGTTTGATTTTCTTCTTTTCTTTTTTCTTCTTAACTACTTTTCACAGATAACATGGCTTCTATAAAGTTCTCTCTGGCACACACTTGCTGGTAAGTATAAGGGTAAGGGAGACATCTTCATGCAACTTTTAGTTTACTGCTGAGTTCAATGCAGCACTTTGGGGAAAAAGGCCAAATGCTGGTTTACATGCATTGAATCTCATATAATTTATCTAAATTTCCTAAGAGTAAAAGAAAGCTGAATTTTTGGTCCTCCTTCAACTTGTTTCATTAATTTTTCTAGTTCTTTGTACTCTACTGTTTTCAAGAATATTGCTGAGGGAAATGACTACAGACTACATGTAGGAGTTGCCTTGGCAGACAATATAGAGATCTATTTTATGTAATTATAAGGCTGGAAGAAACAAAACCATTGTCTCTGGAAAACTACTTTAACTTTTTTCCTCTTTGTAAGGAGATTTGTATTTGCTCGATAATCTAAAATGTCCTGAAGTCCTGTAAAATGGCTATTAGGGGAATATTTAACATGATTTTGCCTAAGTCTACTGTAAAAACATGCAATGACTTCTGTAAAGTGATAGGAGCAAATTAAAAACATATGGAGTTCTTCATACTATATTTGGTCATTCTTTTTTGGCTCCCCTCACACTGGGTCTCACTGGGAGCTGAATATGCCGTAGGCTAGCGTAAGTTATAGAAGTCCTAATGTTCTTCTAAATTATGATAGCTGTCATGGGTTGTCAGGCCAAGATCCCCAGAGCACAATGAATCCCAGTTCTCAGCTTGCTGTTATCACTGATAATACAATATCAGCGGTATTAGGAGAAAAAAGCAGGTATTCCTTAACACAGTGCAAATCTGAATTTAAGTGTAATTCAGGTGTTACCTACCTTCCAAATTCAGAGCTACCACTGCTGTATCATCCTCTAATCCTTCAATGACCTCGCATTTATATCTCCCATAATCCTCCAGTATTATATTTGTGATTATAAGAGAGGCATCGTTTTCACTGCTTTCCCTCAGAAACACTCTGCCCTGGTAGTTTCCGTAGCTCTTTCTGTGATGTCCCATTGCAACAAAGACATCCACTTCTTTGAGGTAATCTGAGGTGAGTTTGGTCCACTTGACCCGGATTTTGTGGGTTCCTGAGCCAGCTGTTGATGTGTGTTCATGGTAAAATTTACATGGCAGTGTGACATTGCCACCCCGGTGTGAGAAGATTTTAGCTTGCTCTGCTACCACAAGTAGACGGGGTCCATTTTCTGTTAGGATTCAAGGAGAAAAACAAAAACAAGAATTAGTTTGCAATCTACCTTTTACAGAATGGATATGATCAATGCCATAACAATCATCAGCTATATTATACATTAGGTCTGCAGAATCAGTTCCCTGCAATCATTCTGTACCTATGCGGTAGTAGGGCGTATAAACCACTCGTATATAATTATTTACTTAACGGCAAGTATGTCTGTGTGTGTACACTCCCAGACAGGCAGAGAGGCAAACTGGTTCACAGCATTGCCCCCTCATATAGGCAGAGGCCATCCTATATACTCCATAGTCATGAAGATAGAGTTGTATCGATATATTGATAGAGTTGTACAGCTGGTAGATGAATGCCATCATCCATAAAAGACTCCACACAAAAATCCCATATTTCCCTGCAGGTTGTTCCAGAGTTGTCCATCAATGTTGCATTTTTTTTCATAATTCAATTTTTATGTATGGACTCAGCTTATTCAGGCGGCAGCATACAAAGCCCCTCGTGATCTGGGATGCAGTGAATCACACTCACAAAACAGAAAAACCATTACTGTATCAAATAGCACTATTTATATTGACATGAAAAGTGCCAGCATAACTCTAAAGTGTCTCACCTTCTATATGTATTTTCTTCTAACATTTGAGTTCAAGTTCCTCTTCTGACATATTTCCACCAAAGTAAGGAAGTCCAATTTATCTTCAAATGTAAAATTTGGTCTTGTTCCGGCCCCTTTCCTGATCATCTCAATCTGTTTTTTTTCTCATCTGTTTTCCTCATCTCTTTCAAACTCATCACTATTTTATCTTTGATATTCTGATCTCACTTTTCACACAAACCCGTATTTAACTGGCTGGCTCCTCTCCTCCTCCCCCTCCCCCCAGACTCCCTGCTCTCTTTTCTCTCTAGTAGGTCACTATGGCTGATGTTGCTCTATGAAATCATTATGTTTAGGATAGTCAGCTTGAGCAGGTGCTTGCTTCCAACCTTAAGTCTCTGGGGCTTCTTTGACAGGCTGTGCTGCCTTGGGAAAACCCTGGAAAGCACAGATTTCATGGTGACAGTCAGCAGATGTATCCAAAAGTGAGAATATTTCCTTCTTTCAGTACCTCTTCCCTCTTCTCTCATGTGTGGTTTGCAAAACTGATTTAGCAAGCTCAGTGCTTCTGTAGGTATTGCCAACCTCTATCACTGAGACACCGACCGAAACTAGCAATGGATCACCAGCGCTCTGCTTGCTGGGAAAGACCTCACTCTACATAACAGATTGAGAAGAAAGACTTCATAACACCCTATATGTGTTCAGCAAGTCAATGTAACTGCCTAGAAATGCGATTCCTGACTTTAAGGCTCGGTCTGGCTCTCTTTAACTTCAGCAAAAGCCAAGGCTAAGTTCCCAAATGTGAGGGCTGCTGAGAGGCTGACCCCATGAAGTCCAGCAGCAATCTTCTGCTGGCATCCATGGGGTTGAATCTGGATTGATAGGACAAAACCACAGAAATGAGTGCAAAAATGTCATCAGCCAGAGAGAGGTGTGGGTGACTGAAGGAGGGAAGGACTGGGATGGAGATGGGCTGGCAGACGAGGTGGTGTGATGAGCCCACCAGGGAGTATCCCACCCGGCCAGCTGTCTGTTCACAGCACTGCAAAAACCTGCGGTGTGTCCACAGCCATGGGGGGTGCAGGGAAACGTTAGGATCTGTAGCTCATAAATGTCTCCAGACAGTCCTAAGTTTCTGAGTCTTGTTGACAGGTCTGCCAGCTAAATGATATATTCACGTAAACTGCAGTTTCAGCTTGACTTCACTATCTGTCCATGCTGGCTACGGTAAGCAGCAGAAGAAACCCCAGGGTATGCAGCTTTTATGATTATGCGAACATGTTCAGGGGTGGTAATTGCAAAGACAAGCTCGCTGAGTGCAAACTTGCATCTGCTTAAGAAAAACAGGTATCCCAAATGTGTAGTTCTTTGCCAGGAGATGTTACGTCAAGAGCATTGTTATTACCTGCACAGGTCAGACTAGCCAGGGCACCAGCTTCCTCAAGAATGAACAAGCTTGAGCACTGCAAGTTGTTTTACCAGGGCGAGAGACCATCCTACCTCGTGAAAAATCATTACTGCAGAGCAGATCACCTGCAGCTCCATATAACTGGTTTTCTTTTTCACTGCCCTTCTTCCCAGAGGTGAGCAGAGGCTCGGGGCTGCTCCAATAACCCATCTTCCCCCTTTCAGAGGAGAGCATCCAGGGAGAGAGGTGATCCGAGGCAAGGCACCATGGAAAGTGTTGCTAACACTGTTTCCACAGGACGAGGAGAAGGAAGAAAGTGAAGGCAGCCAGCATGGTTTGTCTGTGAATTTCCCTGTTTCCTTCAGGAACAAAGATGTTCCACAGACTTCTGTCCACCTTGGGAGGAAAAATGTTATGCTTTGGGGTGGTTATTACCAAGAAATCTGAATCAGAGCTCAACTATGTTGGGTCTTTAATACTGAAATAGTCAAGTTAATAAATATTAGCAGAAAGGACTGGGGCAGGAGAGAGAGTCTGACTCAGGCTGCTAACGCTCGCTCTTTCTAACAACAGCCAGTCTGTGCCAGCAAGGCCTGGAGACTTTCCCAGAGCACTGTCACCTCTGACTCTAGCATTAGCATCCTGGTGCGGTGGTGTGCCTCTCTCCTGGCTGCTTCCCACCTCCTCTGGCCCTTTGCAGCAGCCATTGATTGAGTTTATATCTCATTAAGTCTAAAGAGCAGAGGGGATGGCAACCTGGGAAAGGAAAGAAAAGCATGGCTTTTCTCATCCTGGAACATCTCCTACGTCCCTGGAGTTTCAAAGAGAGATGCAACGATTGAAATATGCCTCCACCCTCAAGTTTTCTAAAAGCCAATTCCTTTTTACAGAAAAAGAGATGATGTGCCCTTCTCTCTGACAAGACAGTGGGGCAGGAAATTACATTGCGGCTTCCAGACCTAGGAGAGGAGGGAGGAAGAATCTCTGGCTTTTGAGGAAAAGCAGATGTCATATTGGGGGATGTTGCATAGTTTCTTTTTGGGCTAGAAGACATGCAGAAGACATGCAGGCAGCAGGGATCCAGGATTAAAAAATGAGATGACTGGGGTTTGGCAAGCGGCCACAAGGTCTTCATTATCCAGCAGCCAGTGAGAACCAGGGCCAAATTCACCTAACTGCATATTTTTGGGAGCATGGCAAAATGAAGGGTCTTGGTCTTTCTGGAGTTGACAGAGAAGGAGTTAAAAAACCCCTTACAACAACCAAGAAAATGCCCAAACACAGAGCAAACCAGAATCCCTGCATTTACAACACATTTAGCACTCTGGATGCAGCATTCTAGCTTACTGCTGTGAAAGTCAGCTTAAATGAGGAATGAATGCTGCTTCCTGGGTTACCTTAATACAATGAGCAATGGTCTGTTGTGAAACGGCGATCTGATCATACAAGATGGGGTAAACACTTTTAAAGGCTTGTCAGAGCGGCTGCTTTCCTCATGGGGTTTCTGACAAGGCTGCTCCTTCTGAATAAAATTATCTTTGTATCTAAATGGCAGGAATATCTAAAAGATGAGTGCAAGATAGAAAAAGATGGGACACACGAGTGTTATCCAGCATGTTACTTGAAGGAGAGAACACTTCTTTTTCCCCAGAACTACTTTCTTCAGAAGTACAATGAGAGAATTTGTAAGGTGAATGGCCAAACAACTATAAACTCTGCAAACCCCAGATAATACGTTGCTAAACAGTTATCTGCAACAGGACAGTTCAGATCCTTGCTGGAGACAAGACAGACCACATGCATGGCCACTCAAGAGCCTCAGACAGTGAGGAACGGCTGAGCCGCTCCTTCTATTGGGAACAGAGGTGGCAACAGCCTGGTTATTGGCTCTGGTCTCAGCTCCAAGGTCAGAAATGGGATGAGAAAGGTTTGCTAGGTGGGATTTTCACCCTTCTAGGCATATTTTGCCTTGTAAGACAGGCAGCAGCTTAGCTCTTCGTACAGAACCAGGCACTACTGGTGACTAATTTGCCATATTTTTTCCACTCCTGCTTCCCTGCTATTGATTCTGACAGGCTGTGGCCTTTTGTTAATCCTCTTGGTGCAATTAGATGGATGACAAAGGCAACATAATACAAAAACAGCTAAGCTAGCTAAAAATGAGTTTGTCCAAGTTGCAGAAGCTGTCCAGATGTGCAGGATAACACACAACTCTGGGAGCTGCTTTTCCAAGCTGTAGGGAAAGACTGCCTGATACAAATGAAAACTCGCTTGGAAACTTGCTATTCGGGTTGGCTTTGCTGTATCTCAGTGGTGCCAAATCAAGCAGGTATATACTGCAGGCGAAAGGGTATCTTGCTACCTTAAGTAAGAAGGCACAGGCAGCAGCACGCTGTCTGCCTCTGGTTTATTCTCCACCTCTCTTTCTCCCTTGCCTGCATGCTATGTGATTAGCACTGCTGTTCCGGTTGTCATTACTTTGTACACATCTAACCTTGACTTCAGTGTGATTCCCACTTCAAGGTCAGTAAGTGGACTTGCTCTCATGCTGCTAGAGCTCTCAATTCAGTCTCGCCTGCTGGCTTACTGGTTTAGTTCCAAATTTTACTGCTGGACGTGTATTCAGATTTGTTCGTCTTTTTAGTTGGTTTTTTTTTGGTGTGGAGTTTTCTTTTTGTTTGGGTTTTTTTTTTCTCTCTTAACTGGCTTCTGCACTCAAGAGTAATGGCAAGCCAGGTTTGGAAGGCCAGGAACATAGTGTGGGGCAGAGAGGATGAGTCACGCCACAACCCTTGGCAAACAGCTTTATCCGCTTTATCCATCAGAACTGTCCAGAAGCTTACGCTGACCTGGCTACGAAACTTGATTATTCCCACATTTTAATGGACTAACTTACAGTGCAACAGTGGAGAAAAAAAAAATGCATTTTAGGGGGAAAAAATCATAAGTCAGGGATCACATCATAGACGTATTTTGTTAGATGAACTCATGTATTGCCTAAATGTTCCACATAGTTAGCAAGCCACCAGGTTAATAACACCGTGTGGCATCCTACTTTAAATAAACACAGAGCTGTTTCTTGCTTTTCCTGTAATGTTATCAGGGACTTGAGCATAACTCTTATGCTAAAATATCCTCACTCTTCCTATAGCAATAGCATGTTTTGTTATCCTGCCATGCTTATTTAAAACTCAAAAATCATTTCTATGATAACAATAATTCCCACTTGCTATAATACGAGTGGAAGTGCATTACTGATATAAACATGTATGTCTATTACTTAAAGAATCCGAAGGGAAAAACATGAGGAAGAATTACGCACACACTTTGTTCCACATCCATTTCCTACTACATTTTTTCTAACTATCTTTTAGCTAACTACTTTTTCACTTTTGCTTTTGGAAAAAAATCTAAAAACTTTTGTATACCAGCTGTAAGACTAGGAAAAGCTGTTCTTATCTGGCCCAAGCATTAATGTAATTTTGTTTATGTCATGAGAAAGAAAATACAAGCATCAAACTCCCGTGTTCTTACCTCTAAACTGACAGGATAAAATACTCTCTACACATTATTTTTAAGTTTTGACCTACAACTGGTAAGAGAGATGCTACATAAATCTTAGTTAAAAAGTTCAGGTACATGGTTCCAAATAGTAGTATTGCTAAAAATACCCATTTTATAAATGGCAGAGAAGAAATCTGTCTCTCCAACATACAGATGACAAGACTGAGGTAAAATATTTTTCAGCTGATCCCATCTACTCAACCTGAGTAACACGTTGGGGGGAATTGTTAAAGGGGCCACATTAACTCAAGTTTAGGTTTCTAGTAGACCTAACAGCACATAAAACCATCAGGGAAATAACAAACTTCAGCTCTTCTAAAATATTGCCACCTTTTGCCTTAAATAAACTTTAAGTATGTGTTTACTTCAGTCTAGATAAAGAAATTGCATGAAGATCAGGCCTCATAGAGCAGAATAGAACAGAAATCATGACAATGTCTCTGCACCTCTTCTGCATAGAGGGAAATCTTCATGGGTGGCATTGAGACTGTTTGACAAAACCAAAATATCACACAATACAGGTGAGGAGCTTTTCCAGTTCTTTAATTACCTTTAAATGCTATATATATGGAATTGGAATGATGTAGCAAGTAAAGGCAAATTAGTAATTTAAATTTGTTTGATGTAAATCCTTTTGCTTCTGTAATAATTTTTTACAACCCAGATATATTGGTACCTATCATTTAAGGTCTATTCCAGAACATGCAGTCCTGAATGCCTTTAATGAAACTAACATGCCAACAGGAGGTGAGGTTGCTCTTTGCTGACATTTCTATTACACGCTGTTGCAACATGCCATGCTCTGAAGAGGAAAGCAAGTTGTGTTGATGTAAAAGAAGCAGCTCAATTATAAGAAGAGACTGCAAAATTAATCATGACGTAATCTAAAGCGTCCTGAATGGCAACAAAACTAGTAAGAAATTTTAAACGGAAAAGACAAATGCAAGAAAATGGAAAGAAGTAACAGGTAACATCACTGAAAATGGGAAAATGCAGAAAGGTGGACCAAAGGAAGAAAGTCAAAAGGAAAGTGGAAAAGCATGAAACTTGGGAAGATCAGAATTAATGTAAGAAGTCAAATCAGTAGTGCATCTAATCTCAAAACTCTGTCAAGTTTTTGGCTAGTCCAGCAAGTCTATGTAGCTTCTTTCCCTCTGTTGGTTCTGGCTTGAAGAAAAGGAATTGGACTGTAAATAAAACTCATTATCATGCAGAACAAGTTGGGCAAAGATTTCTTCTGCTTTTGTTATTGATTAATTGATTTAACTTTTTTTTTTCAATAGGGCAATATTGGAAAGTTTTCTGCTCATTCCACGCTGACATATTTCTTGGTATGTATAAATAAATCTGTGCAGAGATCTTGATAGGCAAATGGGTGTATTCTTGTATCTGAAAGGTAAAGAAATGCTGCGTAATATAAATTAACTTATATTCAAGGAAAAGCTGAAAAGTTAAATGTTGGTCCTTCACAAACCAAACTTTGTATTCTCTTCGCTGGCCTTTCTTGTTGTATTTCTAAAACGTGAACAAACTGGAGGCATATGTTAAAGGCTCCTGCCACCCTTAAGCAATTAACTTAGCAATTACTGTAATGGCTTAGTCAGCTCCGTTTATTTTGCAGAACAGCAAACACACAGTTACACATAGAAGAATGCTCTAATCTCTGAAGGGTACTCTGCCTCTTTGAATAATTGGTCAGCAACTAGCACTATGAATAGATTAGAAAGATATACAAAGCTGGGCACTGAAAAGAATCATCTTCCTCTCTCATGGGTCACAGAGTCCTTTGCAGATCTTGACTTCAGAGAAAAAATCTGAGTCTTTAATTACATTGATATGCTTAGAGTAGTATTGTTTTCTTGTTGTGGACACTTATGTGGCTAGGGTATACTTTTGTCCCATTTTCACATTCACCAGATGATTTCATTTAGGATTATGATTTTTTCTAAAAAGCGAAACTGGTATCCCCTAGGGCACACACAGTTTACTGGGGTGGGGGGTGAGGGGGACAACGCATCTTATGTAAATATAGTTTTCTCATTTGCTTTTATCCACAAAGGTTAAACTGGAATAACTTTTGTATGCAGACAAACTACCAGAGAGGAAGGTGATATGGTCAAGCAGTCTGGGATAATAGAGCAGCCTGACCAAAACCATGAAATCTACTACTGGCTTCAGGAAAGGAAATAAAGTCACAGAAGAGAGAAAATGCAGCTTTAGATATTTTATAAATTTTGTTCATAGATATTGGAATAAAACCAAAAAGAGAAAAGATATAAACAAAAGAAGTGGGCAAAAGGAAAGAAGCAGAAAGGAATACTGGTAAGGTAGGGAGGTAAAACCATCTAGCAGATGAGAAATTTGACTGAGGTCCAGTTCCACTGTATTAACCAACAAGGGGAGAACCAGGAACTAGAGCTGACACTGACAGCAGGAACAGGGATATTCGTGAAGCTAGTGATTCATTTCTAAGAAAAATTGAAAGATTTAAGAGAGAACATATCTATGCCTATTGCAATGTTAAGGAGGTTGGCAAGTGTTTAGTAAAGCTAAAGAAATCCACAGTTTCCAGAGAGTGGACATTTGACAGACAGAGCTCTGTGTTCATACAAGCAATGACCTGTCAGTATAATCAGAGAACAATACAACTTATGAAATACTGTTCATTCTGGTTAGCAAATGCTGAGTCTGAGAGAGATGGCAGGAGTTTTTATACTAATGGAGAGGCAAGAAAGTGGAGTAACTAGATCTCCTGGTTCCTGACACAGAGTTGTTAAAGGGGTCAGAAGCACGCTGAAATAGCCATCAGACCATAATACAGCATTAATAGGTGGCTGCTTTTTAGGAAGACTGAATGAAAGACAAAGGTGATAAGGTGGCACTGTACTTTAGTGCTTTAGCAGGTTATGAAGAAATAAGAAATGATAGTTATGACAAAACGGAGCATGGATCAAAAGCATGTCAGGAAGGACTGTAAAAGATCTTACTGTAGCAGTCAAAAAAAGTCTTTTAAAGAGGCACAGGTACCTTTTGTAGTATGGAGTCACTATGCAGATAAAGGTGGAAGACAATAAAGAAATGACCCAAGTGCTATATTAACAAATCCTCTCTTTTTAACAAGTTGGTTTTGATGCTCTGAAATTATGATGTTTAAAGTACATGAGTGCATTGATATGAAATGAAAATGTAAAGATGAAAGCTGAACTCAGAAAATATAGCCTGTTCAAAGAAAAGGGTAGAAAACCTCACAGCCTGAAGTACTGTAACTGATGTTACTATTGACACTCGTTATGGCAAACCTGATGGCAGGGATATTAGCTCATTTATCACTTTAAGAATGGTACCATGTGTTTCTGCACAACAGCAAAATAACAAATATATATAAGGAAAGTAATTTTAACGTTAACAGGCTGATTAGTCTGACCTCAACAGCAACAGGACCTTAGAACAATTTTTGAAGAAAAATTGTTGAAGAACAGAAATAGAGTAAGTCACTAGAAAGAGGGATAAAATGCAGTAGATACTTACCAAAGGGTGTCAGATTAATTTGAAATCAATTATATAATAAAAATAAATGTATAAGGCCAGGGAAATGTGAAGTATCAATTGCTTGGAGCTCAGGGAAGCAAGTGATATGGGAAATACATGGAATTAGACAGGATGGAGAAAATAGGTGTTTTGGTAGAAACTTTGCTAAGTGTCTAAGAACTAGATACAGAGGAGACTGCAATTGGTTGGGCTGAAACATAAATTATTAGCCTGGAAAAAGGCCAGTGAACTGTCTCCAGTATAGTTTTTGAGACTCTAATATTTCCACTAATTTTACCTTATAAAGTAAATGTGACTACTGAATTAATAAAATTTTCACATGGCATATTAAGCATCACTGAAGGGAGGAGAATGGGTATTTAGAATGTTTAAAGAAAGAAGGGTGGAATAAATATGATAACATTTAATATTGAATGCATAATCTAGATTTTTAAGGCCTATTTGAAGAATTATTGATATAAACCTTGTACTTGTTAATTGCAAGTGATAATGAGGGAGAATGACTGCTAAATATTGTCTATCACAATAGACTGTTGATCAAGACTACAGCATGGCTGGGAAGAGTACAAATTTGATCCAAGGTCTGAAAAACAAAGCACTGTTAGCTGGAAAACAAAAATACTAATGCCAGCCTAAGATCTTATCTGGAATAAAATCCTGGCCGGGTGCCCTCAAGAAGCATGAATTCAGACAAGAACCAGTGTCGAGATGAACTACTAACATTATCAACTAACTGGAGGTTATACACTTAAAGCATTTGAAAAAGTTTACTCAAATGATAGCTGTGAGGATATGGTGTTATCTTATTAATGTTTTAAAGTGAATATCAAAGAAGAAAAATTGTTATTTCAAGCTAAGGAACAACACTAGGAGAAGCATAAGGCCATACAATGGCTGTGAACAAACATGGAGAATTAGGAGAGTGTTTTTCACATCAGCAAAATAGGGTCCAAAACTACCTTGCAGTAATGAGATGCAAAACCCAGATTTTTTAAAAATGAAACTAAACCTACAGGAGATTACATGATGTAAACAAAGGGGAATAGAAGACGGTTTAGTTCATTTCCTCCGGAGATCCCTTTCAGCTCTGTGTACTTGACTACACAACATCTATCTGCACCTTTTGTAATTCCAAAGCATTCCAAAGCATGCAACCCAGGAGGAGTTTAGCTAACCGTCTCTTGGATTTCAGCTGTGGAGGGGGATGCTACACTCCTTAATGTAATATAAAATACCTTTTGTATGAAGCTATAGCACATGTGTTCCACAGGCTTCCCTGATTTCCACCTCATTTCCAGGTGTAGATCATCGCATGGGTTTATGCAACATTGGGCAGAGCGGAATCCCAACCCTGATGGGATTCCACAATGCAGAGAGGAATGAAGAAAATGAATAGTAAAAAAAACAAGTTCCAAGCAGTTTTATTCTTTTTGATTTGTGTTCTGTGTATTTCAGAGCCTGAATCGGCTGATGTACAAAGCTCATGGTAGAGCTCAATTTTAAGCTTTATCCAGCTTTCCTTGAAGGAATAAACTCTTGAGGTTCAGATGAGTTTTCATGGGTAGGAAGAATAGCCCATCTTGAAACTTTTATCAGCTTTGAACTATTTAGCACTTGCAGACTGCACTGTACTCATGCTAAAGGACTAGTGATAAGCAACATGTATGACTTGCAAGTTACTCTAAACTGCTGACTAAGCAAGTATAACATACACAGATTAAGGAAAAATAATTTTGATTTGGTTTAATTATTTCCACTAATTTAATCTTCCAAAAAGATAAAGAAAATTCAGAGATAAGAAACTGCATTATACAAGGAAAGGCAAACTATATGTTTATTAGACATTTGTGTCAAATTTGAAATTTACCCTGGGGAATGAATGTTCACCATCTCACAAGAGTGATATGTCTTCATTTTGATGTAACACATTCATTTGACCTTCATCCTGTGATTTTCCTTAGTGTGAAACCAGCTATCTGTTATTCCTTATTTGACCTTGACAATCTGAGTGCCTGTTTTAATAGGTGCAGGGTACCTTTAACTTCTGAGACTCTCCTGTGAACTTCTAAATGTCCAGGCTTTCTTAGGAACCTGCCCTAACCTGGTAATTCATATTTACACAAACACTCAGATAACACAATTTGCCAGCTGTTTAGAGAAATGAACCAAACTTTAAAGAGAGAGAACAATAATGCTGCGTTTCTTAACTTTGCAAGATTAATTTTAGCCAGCCTCAAGAAATATATAAAAGAAAGCAGGAAAATCCCTGCTAGTTCTGCCTGTCCTTACTGCATAAATCCCCTGTTTTTTCTTGCACAGGATGACCCTCAATGACTGAAGCTGGGACTGAAAAAACAGCTGCATTGTACTGCAGACTCAAATCCTGCTACAGCTATAAGCTCTAGGATTCAAACATGAACCAAACAGGATTATGCAGAAGGCCAGTATAATACTTAGTGTGAATTAAAGGTATGAGGAAAGACACATTTCTTTTGGGGTAAGCTACTTTTTTTTTTCTGGTTTAATTTGTCCAGTTATGATTTCAGATATGCTGAGCCTTTTTAAATAATAAACAGCAACAAATTTCTGTAATGTGAAGAGCTATGTATGACAGTCTTCTTAAAATCAAACATATTCCACAATAAACTGAAGGTATTTCAACCCATTGCAGCTGCTTATTACTTTAGGATGCAAGCTTTTTTTCTTTATCTTAAATCATGCTGTACTTTACTCACTAATCTTTGCAAGGTTGTGACTAAGTGCTATTAAACAGTGCAACTTTCATTTTTTACTTTCCTTAGGAGTAATAATAATGCAACAGAACCAGAAAAGAAAAGGTTTGGTCACCAGTAATAATAATATTTAAAAAACAGTACAGCAGAATAAAAAATTAAGGATCATTAAGCACATTATTCTGTTTCCCTCAGCAATTTGAAGATACTGGTATTTTCTTACGTATTTCCTTACCTTGAATGTGAATAATTCTTTCATGCTCCAGACTTGAGTTGTCAGGGTGAGGTTCAGCCCAGCAGACAGAAATCAGCACCAGAAAAAGTAGACTCTTCATCTTTATAGTCAAAAGAATCTTCTTCACTGTAAGGGCATCACATACAAAGAGGCTTATGAATTTTTGGAAACCTTTACAGTGTTGCACTGCACAACTTGTTACAGCAATGATCTTATGAGGGTTCTATAACATGTTTAACCCACTCAGCTGAAAAAGTTACAAGAGCTACTAATTTTTTAGGTATGAAGACCGGACCTTTTTATCATGGACTTTCATTAAATGAAACTGGCAATACATATTTAACTCTGCCTATGCAGAAATACAACATGAAAAATAAAAGCACACACACAAATATCCATAAACCAAGCTCCTTGCAAGACCATATGTAAGCAATACCTGTGTTTCAAAAAAGGTTCTAGTGTACTTTTGATTTTTCAGACCTACTCTAGATGTGGTCTGTAAATACAGTTAAAACAATCAAAGCTATCACTATACCTATATGCACTGCATGATGCAATCTGCTGGTGATAGATTTTCAAGATTAAAACAATCTTCTTGTAGGTTTTGGCATTTCAATCAAGACTGCAAGTTAACTTAGCAGTCAGGGTGGTAAGTTTGCTTGAGCTAAGCAGTAAAGATGACAAAACATTTCTTAGACTGACTAGAAAGATCTATTTTATTTCAGATCCACTTACCATTTTAAAAGATGCCTAAATACACAATGAAATGTTCAAAACCATGCACAAAGTAGGTTAGAGTTGTATATGCTACCACTGCAGTTGCCCTGATTGATTTTTCATTCATTTCTACCTAGAATGCTGACGCACTAACTTAGTGTGCCAGGTAGGGTCTCTGCAGTCAGCAGAGCTGAGCGCTGCAGGGAAAATCTCTGCCAGCCTCTGAGTAGTAATTAGACAAATGAAGACCTGAAATAGAAAAGGAGGCATAAAATACAAAAGGTTTTATGTAAAGGGTTCAGGCTGCTGTGTGTTTTATAGCTAGAATTTTTATGACTCTGATTTCTTGAAATAAAAGAGAGCTATTTCCAAACTTTGCCTTTCAAGAGACTAGGACTTTTTCCCCAGTCATCAAATAGTGGCAGTATTATTAATATGCTTTCTCTCTAAGGCAGAAAGAAATTTATTTTTTTCCCTTTTTCTCTATCAGAGCTAAAACCACATCAAAGTTGCAGGGTACTCTCAGTCAGAACCTGGCTCAAGGTCCGAGCTTTGCAAACAGTCCCTGTCCCCAAATAGACTCAAACACCTATGTGTTTCAAGTCTAGATCCAAATATTGTAATCCGGACCAACCTCTATTACAGACTAAAATGCAGAAATGCTATTGCCATTTTTTCATAACAGAACATGCATGCTACTTGCCTGCCTTTCCATTTCTTCAAAGCGAGTTTGGGTGGGAGTTCAGAGCCAATTCAGCATCCCTTACTCCTTACTGTGGAGTGTCTAGAGGTAGGACAAGTGCTCGCTGAACACTATTTTCCAGGTGGTCCATGCTCAGTAACTCAAGACTCTCCGGCCACTCCCTTTTTCCTGGAAAGCTTGGCAGGCTGATGACCTCCATCTGGGAAAGCAAGGACAGATGTGGCTCCCCCTAGAGCACATCAACCCGAGCCTGGGCTGACCGGAGGGGTCACACAAGTGCAGCTGGGCGTTCCTCCTGCACGACGGGACCGCCGGCCTGGCTGCTTGATGGAGCAGGGCACACTTGTGTAAAACCACACTGCTCTTTCCCTCACAAATCCCAGACCAGGCACCCGAAGTATTTCCTCTAAGAGTGAAAAATGCTTCAGGACTGGGGTTTGGGTTTTTTGGCTGTTGACTAACAACTGACAATTCTTCTTTTTATTGGTGGGGGAGAGTGTTACTGATTTAGAAATAGTCTGGTTAACAAAGAAGCTTTGATTTTGAAGGCAAAGTTTATGGGGATATTCCCACCTCAATCTGCAGATTGGAGCCTATGCTGGATGCAAAACCTCCTGGACACAGTGAGTGGGGGTAAAGCCCACAGGGGCTCTACAGACTTACTCTGGGAGCACCTTAGCCACTCATTAACACTTTGCCTCTACCTCTTGCCACAAACCTGCTCTTTTCCATGGCACTAGTGAAAAGAAACAGCCACATAACCAGATGACAGGTAGTACTACCTTTTTTGTGGACAGCATCCCCATCTCCACCAAACTCTGTGTGCACAGGGTCTGGGGCTCTAATGTGGAATGAGAAAGATTCACCTTCTGGTTACATGGATGGAGAACTCCACACATGCCCCCTGTTCTTGTCAAGGTCTCCCTAATATGATGGGGGAAAGTCCTCCATGTAGCATCACCAGGTGATGATTGTCAGAACAACTAGTTTCAGGATTAGCCTGGTGCACTGAAGGGGCAGGATACACCTTTTAGAGATATTTGCCTGTACCTTCAGGTAAATATCATGTAACTCTATAGAGTTTATGTGGTAGCATCACACAAGCAGGATGAGAGGCAGGTCAATGATGACTTGGAGATCTGGTCTTCTGTTTCCTCAATTTCCCGGATGCAGCTGAACAATTTAATATGTCACTTGCCGCAGACATGGTACAAAATCAAGCTTACTGTTACAGATTGACATTTTTCTTTGAAGAGTATACCCAAGATGGTGGTACTTTAGCTTTGTTAATAGGCAAAGTTTACAGTGGCTAGGTTTCTGGTTTTCCCTAATTGCCACGGACAGAAAGGGCAGCCTAAAGGTTCATTGCGTGTGCAGGAGCACGCACACAAATAGCATGTGTGTGCACGTCTGTGCTTTCTTTGGCTCTGGTAAAGTTCATCTGCACTGCTAAGATGTGTTTGACAGACTGCACAAAACTAGCAAGAACTTCAAAACTATTTCCCAGGGGAGCAAATGCCTGATCAACATTTTAGAAAAAGTATACATCACATATATTTGCTTATGTCACCAGATGCTTCATACTTGAGGTTGACCGACTGAGAGTAAAGTTTTAGCTGGGCAGAAGCATCCTGTGGGAGGCCACTTTAACCCTCCATTTAAATCTGAGCAGCTTTAAGGCTGCTCCCTTTTACCGCCGTGCACAGCAGCAGCTGAGAAAATGTGGGTGTCTGAAGTCAGGAACACCCCAACCTTGTACTGCTCTCCTCCTGGGATTCCCCGTGATGGGAGCTGTGTCATCAAGCCAGAGCAGCGCAAAGCAACATTACCAGGCCAAGAATCTGACCCCTGGTGTTTTGTAGGTTATCCAGAAAAGCAATTAGCCAGAGGAATTCACATCCTCAACTCTAGCCAAAGCAATAGAAGTCAGACTCCATTTCTGCACCAGCCTAGGAAGACCTCAGGGGAGAAATGATAGGTGTGGATGTTTCCATATTAAAATTAATAAAATCTTGGCTGGGAGTTAGTGAATTTTTGGTAAGAAATGGTAATGATTAGTCATACTCAAGAAATTTGCACTGGTTTCAATTACTGCAGTTTATGAATCTGCTATCTCCCTGGACAGGGACACAAAGAAGCTGAAAAGTAGTTTTTAAAGGGAGACCTCAAGACTCAGGGAAGTGGTCAAGGTGACTGTACATTCAATTTTTAAGTTCTCAAAAACTGTTTATTCCTAGATACAATTTGAAATTCTGATATTAATCTCCATTTTTGCTATCTCCCTGGACAGGGACACAAAGAAGCTGAAAAGTAGTTTTTAAAGGGAGACCTCAAGACTCAGGGAAGTGGTCAAGGTGACTGTACATTCAATTTTTAAGTTCTCAAAAACTGTTTATTCCTAGATACAATTTGAAATTCTGATATTAATCACCATTTTGTCATACTTACCCAGCCATAATTAATCTACTACTGGCAAATCTAAAAGGCTGTAAAGCACCAATGTTTGTATTTTAATATAATATTCTGAAAATTAACAGAATAGCTTCAAGTAATTCAACTGCATAAGTAACAAGCATGTCTCTGAAGAACAGCGTACTAAAAAATAATGTTACATACCAATCTCTGTTTCTAATAAAATGACATATTTCTTATTTACTACTGTAACTACTTTCTAGCTACAGAACATGAGAGCATCCACTGTGTGAGGCCAAAGGTCCACCTAGCTCAATATTGTCTGACAGTAGTTAAAAGCCTGGAGAATGCCTTTGTTCACAGGAGTTAGTTTTTGTCTTGTATTAAGACATTATTATGTCCTATATCAAATGCTTGTTTCCCTGAGAAGAAAGACCTATGGAAGCCTGAACTCACAATGGCTCAAGAGCACTGTCTTTCTGTGGAGTTTCCTATATTTAATACAGTGAGATCCAGCCAGTGAAGGCAGTAATCAATGATATCTAAAACAGGTAACAGAATCAGTAAAATCAGTCTCAATTTAGGGTTGAAATAGCCCCAAAATCTGTGGACTATGCACATCCGTGCACAAACCTACTGTATAATATAAGCCTTTACAGGCTCCTTCTCTGTGGAGCTCTGTTGCATCTGGGAATTGGTGCTAAGCACTAGAGAAGTAACTATTAATGAAACAAAATTTATGTATTTTCAGGGAGACGGTGTCAGCTGCAGTAACTGAGAGTCTCCACCCTTAGACACTGCTGGTAGATAACAGAATAGGATGAAGACCAGTCTAGGCAGTACTCACACACTCTCTTCAATAGCCTTTCCTAAAACTGGGAAGTTGGTGTAGAATACTTCAATCTAGCTGATTAGACAGATTTCTGGTATCAAATGACTGGCCCAAACCTCCTAAAGATCTTACCTTATGTCTATATCTTATGTATAGACACCTAGGTTTAGGCAACTGAGTCAAGCCATAAGGATGGAATTCAGCTCCAGATTGTGGACACTTAAGTTAGTGTGTCTGTATGTAAAAAGTTTACACTTCACTTACGAGTCCAAGCTATTGTTACTGTCAGTTCATACCTAACCAATGTGGTCAGTGGAAGGCAGATGTGTGTTTAGTTGACCTAGGATGCCTTTTGTCTATTCACTTTTGTCTTTGAATAAGTCCCTCAATCTGCAGTGTGGCCTCTCTGGAGAAGTGGGAATTGTGGGCTTGAATCTTGCACACTGACATGGAAGGCACACCTTGCCTGGCCTCTTTGGCTGAGTGGTCTAACGTGAGGCTGTTTTGCAAACACGATACAGATGCAAATTCGTTTAGTCAAGGACTCATCACTCAGGATTAAAGGGACAGCAATGGGCAGAGGTGCCTGAAGTGCAGATCTGATTCAGGGGCTTCTTACAAGCGGGGTTCGGAGTCCCTCTTGTAATTAGCATTTCTTTTGGCTAGCTCTAGACAACTTCCCACTCAGCATGGTAAGCAACACTTTAAGAAACAAATACTCATCTCTCTATTGACTGCAGAAGGAGGGTGAGTGGTCTGACTCATCCTGGTAGCACTGACACACTCGTTTTAGATGTCCTGATGCCAAAAGTGGGCATCTAAAGTAGGCAACAGCAAAGTCAGCTTTACTCTTGAAGGGCGCCTGGTTTCTTATAAGTATTTAGAATCTCCTTCAAAGATCTTCCATTCTCCAAAGGCAACAGTAAAATACTCAGTTCCAGCTACAGACTTAAGACCTCAGTTAGTAAAATCAAATGAAAATCCACTTCTTGCCCTGATATGCCCTTACACCATCTAGTCTTGATTCTACCTGACACTTATTTTGCTAAGAAGACAGGTTCTTCACAGTGAAAAAGCCCCCCAGGCTGATGGAATTAAGGCAAGACAGATTCAGCAGACTGGTCCCCAATCTAAACTGTTCCCACAAAGGAAATTTTGCCAATGCCATAGCAAGAAGAAAGAACAACTGATGGCATAAGAATGATAATGTTTATGTGCTCTATTAGAATGACTTAGAGCAAGCTTTCCAAGACCTCCTCCCATGCTACTTCATTAGTTAAGGCAATTTGGAAATTTGTGAGACTGTGTGGGTCTTGGGGCCATCTAAAGTGCCAGACGGTCAATGTCTGGAGAACAGGTTGTCATAGTAGTTCCCTAACCATAGGCAGAACAGTTCAGTGGAAAAGCAGCATGACCATTCAAAGACATCTGGAATCCCCTGTAGTCTATTAATTCCCTGGGAAGAATGCTGATAAATTGCTTGCAGGGAGAAAGAAAATATCTTTACAGTCTTTGAAGTATCTGCCTTGTGTTAGATACGAAATTTATTCCAGATACACAGGGTAACAATGGTAACAATACTTTTGACTTTATTCATAGAGTATAGCCAAGGTCATGTGGTCTGGTTTTATGACTAGAAGTTAGAAAATTTGGTACTCTGGGTTTAATGCAAACAGGGATAAGGCAAATGTGTTGCAGTTAAGGTCTATCATTGATGGAATACTGGTCACTCAGTGCTTTGAGTAGTTTTCTTTCTCGTTCTTTATAATGGGCTATATAAATATGCCTTTAGTTCAGGAATCCGGATATTTTTGCTCAAAGTATGGCAATGGGTTGGTCTTTGATAACAAATAGTGTGATGCCATAGAAAGGTAACTCCACTTTTTGCTTTATAAAGCAGATCTACTTGTTTGCAGTCCCTTCCTTTGGAGAAAGTACTTACTGCAATCTCCACATATCAGTGGTCTTCAAAGAATTTCTGCAATCCAGCTCAAGAGCTGACTCTCCAGTCAGGTTGTGCTTGTATTCTAACATCTTCTTCATCAAAAAGCCTCTTTCAGCCTTGAGCATGCAAGCCTGGAGGTCACTGGAGGTCAGTAAGAAATTTGACCTTTCTCCCTCATTTTTCTTGCCTCTTGGTCATATTTACAAAGCTAGCTTTTCATCAGGCCCTCATTGCTTCCCACGTCCTCTCCTATTACCTATACCTCTTCTTCAAGGTGCTTTCTTGGTTGCAGCTATACTTCCCAGTTGCCTGCAATAACTTCTGCAAGGCCATTTACTTTGGGAAGTTCTGCCAGAGTTTTTTCAGCTTCTCTAACCTTCACCCTATTGATGCTTCCAGTTCTGCCAGTTCTTTTTTGGATGCTTGGATTTTTACAGGGGCATAAATGGCTTAAGTTTCTAGTGCTCTGTTCCCATACCAAAAGTGAATGAAAGCTAGATGCCTATCTTCTTTGGATGACTAAAAAAAATCTCATATATGTTATATCATTAGACAGGTTCTTACAAACTGTTCTTTTGACCTGTTTATAATACTAAATAATAATATGATTATATTATTATTTATTATTATAATTGCTGTCTTTGGGAATTTGAACTGCCTTTCTGTATCTAAACTTGCAGTGCTAGATTTCATGCTTTAAAGTGAATGTTTAGTCCAATCCACGGACCATTTCTAAGCAGTCAGATGGAATTTTGGAGGTTTTGTGTACAGTGAAAAGGCAAAGAATTTTACTCAAAGTCAATTCAAATGAGTGGACATTCTGACATTTAATTAATTAGCATTGGATTGGGACATTTGAGTAGGGAGACTCGAAGACTGTTAGTTCCCATTGGTAATGTTCATGTTACTGAGCATCAAAGCAGCACTACTAATTGTTGCCTGGCCACTAAGCTCTGCCAAGTGCAGGACCCAGGATGACAAGAAACACGTTTTCTAAATACTAGTCTCATTTCATAGTTTTCTGCGGTGAATGGCTGCTCATCCATCCTACAACCCATGCCATGTCTCCCCCAAGAGTTCTCCTGTGCTCTCAGCCACCTAAAAACTGCCGATGTTTTTAAGCAGACCTAGAAGATGTATTTACACAACCTAAGTCTTCGCCCATTTCTACCAAGTACAAGTGTAAACTTGGTGGAAAAACTGTTATTGCACATTAAAAACAAAACGAGTCCCAAACACAACCCCCCTGTAAGGACAAAGAAAAGAAGGAAGTTTCCTTTCTGGAAATATGATAAAAAGGAATGAATTCAAGAGAAGCCAGAAAAATCACATGCTGATACTGTATGTAGAAATTCTGTCACTGTAGACAGCAGCTTTCTCAACTCATTCAAACTTTTTGATAAGTCACTCAAGTAAAATGATCTGATCACAATTTAAAACTTAGTCTTATACTTTTTGCTTAGGAAATATTGTGAAAATTATTGGAATGGTAAAGTTAGGAAACAGTACATGTAATGATAATACCTTGAGATATGCAAATAGGCCAGATCCTATCTGTGTTATCTAAGGGAGGTGCAACATGTCTATTCTGACTGTCCCACATTTAATTCAATGGACTTCTCATTCCCTTTCCCCAGCTAGGCTGACTGTACCAGCAACATAAAAATTAAAAACATTAACAGTGCTTTCACATCCTTGAAGAATCCCACTATATGAGAGAACAGATGCACTGCCAGACTTACTGAGTAGGAGCCCGGTGCCAGCCTGCTGTAAGGAATTACTGGCAGTATACCATTTTTGGCATGGATCCTGGTGCAAAGCATAAAACGGGACTCCTTGTCCAGCCAACCATGAGTGCTTAGTCCTGTCCTCCCTCTTTTTTGTGGTCTGAGAACTGCACTGTCTGCACTCTCAATGTCATTGAGAATGACTTTAACAAGCCACTCGGTTTCCTAAAGAAGTAATAACAGTGATATAATGCTCTGCATATTTTTTAAATTGCTGTTATACATTGCCAGTGCAAGTCCCCATTGAATCATTGCTTCTAAGAAGGTAAACACTTTAATTTTACAACAGCGCTGTTTTCATCAACATCTGCTTCTTACTGCAATGATACATAAGTTTTCTTTGGATATTCAGTCACAAAGAATTAGCTGTGGGTGCAGCCAGATCAAAGCCATATGGGGATCACTTGTAAAAGCACAATTCTTTCAACAATTTTTTAATTGAATTAATCAGCAATCAATGGCAAAACATACTTTCTACTGAGATCAGTTATTCTAAAGAGGAGAAAGGTCTAGAGGTTAGGGTATGAGTTCAGACTTTGGGGGACTTGAGTTCAACTCTGTCCTCTCTACCCTTCATGTGGGACCTTGCAGGGTGTGGAAGTGGTGGGGAGGATTAATTTTTGTTATCTTAGCTCACTATATGTGACACAGCATAGCAATATTTTCTGTTGCTCAGAAGTTATTGTGGAAGTGAATATATTTACAGTTGGAAGGAGGTCTCACATCGCTGCGATGAGACATATCAGTATCTAGACAGAAGGGGACTTCTTCATATGGGGACCACTTACAAACACTACACACTTTCACATGCTGAAGCACTGTGTGACAGCTGACCGTATGTATATGCCAGACAAACATGCAGATGTCTGCTTGTACCAAGTTTCCCCCTGCTTTTCTTAATATCTTTTCATTCCAATATCTTAAGTCTGAGAGCACTGGAAAAACACGAGTCATACGATTGTTTAGTTAACTTCTTTTTAGTTAAATTCTATTGAAAACAAGCAATAAACATTTTAAAGATCATGGATGTTTGTAAGACAATTTATCTAAATAAAGGCAACACTTTCAGACTTTATTGTTAAACAGTGTCACCTCAGTATTATGCATACACTATTTTTTGTTTTGGTTTACAAAACAATCAACAATAGTGAGAATACCACAAATTCAAGCTGTGGTCTGAAAACTACTTTTTATTTTGAGTCAAAAAAGTGCATGACTCAATTATTTGTTAAAAAAAAAATCTTTGCTGGTTTACAGCAATGATAACAGAGACTTGCAAAGACATCCTTGGTCAGTCAGATGTGAGAAAGATGTGAAAAATTAGTCTTTATTCAAAGGTCCAGGCTCTGTATATCTACCAGTTGCAGATATTGGCAAATAGTGATTGCAGCTCTGCACTTTGAACTAAGTAAGTTAACAGCAACACTAGAAAGAAATAGGGAAAGAATTAATTGGATTCAAGAGAAAAAGATAATAATTTGAAAACTAAAGTTGTAAACTGACAGTCCTGAAGAAATACATCTGGGAAGCTGGAACGGTTCTTTGTGACAAGTCAACAGTAAATGTGCCAGCGAAGGAGAAAAGCTTTGCTACAGGTAGATCACACCATACTCGTTCTGTGTCTAGATAAGAACTTGATCCCATTACGCTACTTGGTTTCCAGGAAAGCATCAAAACATTGGCTGTGACTCAACATGGGAAATCATTATTTAGGGTAGAGAAGGAAGAGGCTACTACAAGGAGGCAAAGAATTTGAAAAAAGGTAGATGATATTATAGTTGTGCTAAAACCCAAAATTTTGCTGCAGGGCATCACCAGATGAGTTCAAGGAGCAATCTCAGGACCAGCTTTGTTACATGGAGTATTTTAATTAATGAGCTGGCACAGAAAGTAGATACATACCAGTTTAATGTGTGGATGAAAAAATGTTGAAGGCATTGTCTGTATGGAGTGGAATCAGCACGTGGTACCGAATTAAGTGGATGGTTAGCTAGATGGCCTCCATGAGTGCTGCAATAGAAACTGGAAGTTTTGGCAATGGAGCTGCCAGGGAACATTGCAGAGCTGGACTGACTGCTTTGTATCACTATCGCCTTGGCAATCTCTTTTCCAACTCCATACCACTGGCAACACCTTCAGACATACTGCCTGCATCTCTGGTCCCATGGCATTAGGAGGTAGTAACTTAAAATGGGACACATGCAGGCAAGGGTTTATTGGGGCAATCAGAGAAAAGGAAAACCTGTTTTATAAAAGGAGACCAAAAGAGCTTGTCTTGGTTAGTCTGGCAAAACACAGCTGAGCAAGGATATAATTGCTTTCTATAAATATATCACAGAGTAAATGCCAGAGAAGAAAAAGAACATTTCCGCTAAAATTTAGGAACAGAACAAGTGGGGCCATAAATAAGTTTAAACTGGAAATTAAATGATTTTAAGATGTAGAAAAACATCACAGTCTTCCTAAAGACATTTTAGCAGGGAAGAAAGAAACACAGCTAGTTTTAAATCAGAACTTGCTTGCTCTGTAAAAAACTGGCTGGGATGAAGGGGAACGCGGATAGAAGAGGACTAGGTTATGACACCGGGGATCCATTTTGTTCATTCTTGTATACCTAGCTTTTGGCAAAGGCCTCAATTTAAGTAGGTTAATAATTTCCTATTTCAAGCAGAAATTTTTTCTTTCCTTTTATGGCAGTTCCAAACTCTTCTGGCTACTGCTATTAATGATATGATCCAATATACTCAGACAGGGCTTCCTGTTGCTCCAAATGCAGCTACAAACATGCTCTCAGTAATACTCAGCACTGGCAGCAAAGCACCTTTCTCATTATTGGGACTTCTGATGAGAGATATCTCAAAGCAGCTTTTAATATTCTGACTTGGTATCTGACTCCTGTAATTTCCTAAGCAGACTCTATGCTTTACATAACAACGCTGTTGTCCCTGATACAGGTCATTAAATATCTGCAAATGAAATGGAGACACGTGGCTGGCTTAATGGCCTGACTTTTGCAATGCTCAGTCATATGGAAGGTTTGGCTCTGTCTGCTGCAGTGGTTATGTGCAAGATGTGAAGACAGCTCTTATGTTCCAGAGGTGTGGTAGGGCAATGCAACCACAATGCATTTTAGTTGTGATGCTTTTGAGATTTAGGATGATGTAAAAATAAAGGGAAATGGCAGTTCCATTTTCACTCTGGACCACTAAGAAGAATGACTCAGGATATTAAGTTGAGAAAATAAAGAGAATTTCAACACATACTTGTAAATCAAAGACGTAACATGAAAAAGAATACAGGAGCTCCTCCAAACACACTATTCTGGTTTAACATCCTCATAAGGAAATAGTATAATGGTTTGAGTAAATTTCAGAAAATGTAATATATTGAATTAAGATCAACTGAATAATTTGCAACTGCTTGATAAAATCATAATGCAGAACTTATCATGGTAAATAAAACTCTCAAGTTGTGTAAGCAAAACAGCTTGCAGAGTATGCAGTTCAGTGCACCTAGTACAAGAACAAAAGTACATCACATTTTAGATTCAAATATGTTCAGATGTAGGAAGATGTGACTGGAGAATCTGTATCCAGGAAACACCTACATTCTGCATTACAAAATTAAGTGACATATAAGCATACATGAAAAAAAAGACTTTGTGGAAAACCACAGACAGCACCGAGTTAAGTATACACAAGGAGATTGTGAGAACAAAAGCCTAATGACAGGTTTTAATTTGTTGAGCTATGACATGAAACAGAGGACATTTTCAAAAAAATCAATGTCATTGTTAATTGAACTGTTTTGACATTTATTTTGGCTGCCAGCAATATCTGCTGGCTTTTGGTCAGTCCTTCAGGTAAAGTAAACCTGTGCAGATTTCAGAAAAAAACCCCATAGACCAAATAACAGGTTTTCTTGACAATCTCTGAATCGGAAAACTCAATTAACAAGGAAATTGTATTGATTTGGATTACGTCAGACAAAGCCATATCCTTGTTTAGTCAATAATAAGAATACCCGCAACACTGGTAGGATGAAAATGAATAGGGTTTCAAAGATACATAAGTAGGATATCCAGTTTAAATAAATGGCAAACAGATAAGATTCACATACTTTTTGCAAGTGCCACTCAAGCAAGTTAATTACAGAGATCAGCATCTCTACAGTCGTCCAGAATAAATGCAAGGCTTTTGTTTGTGCTTTAATATCCTCAGGATTATGCAGGCTGTTTCAACTTCACAGACATAATTCCCGGTTCTCGAATAGCACTTGTCAAGGCTTTGACCACCCTTCAACCAGTGTTACCCAATCCACATCCTCACATCTGAAGTGAAGCTGTGCTTATGAGGCAGGGTTTGTCACACTGTGAAGGATGGTGGGAATCCTAGGAACAGCCATATGCTACAGATAGGGATCTCTTACAAAGGTGTTAGAAACACAAGCCAGAGGTCTGCACTATTCCCGCCCTTTTTTTGGAATATTTATTCTTTCCCTAAGCAATTACTGCAGTTATCATTGGACACTGGGAGACGTTGACTTTTGCCTTGACACAGTATTGCCCTTCTCATGTTCTTTTTTTCAGTTACCAAAGCTTCACTGATACTTTCACACCACGTACCTGTCCCAGAGACTAGAGTGACAAACTGCTTGTAAAGACAACAGGAAAATTTCCATAGTAAGCTCCACTCACTGCAAATAAGGGTGTTAAAACTGTGGCCTGGGGTGAAAAACTGAAAAGCAATGGAAACAATGCATCATTCCTCTCCAAAATTGTGTGGAGATTCCCTGCCCCAAAGTGCTGCTAGTGGAAAAAGGATTGGTTTTCCCTTTGGTGTGCTAATGGCAGGGGTTGTTGCTGCTAGCCTCCATTGCCCCACAGGGCAGAGGAGAAAACAGGAGGATCTACTAAGGATTGCCCTGGAAAGTTGGTATTTCTGCTCATTTCTTCTCAGATGCTCCACAGTCTGTACTATGGAATAATCGTAATTTTTCTCCACACCACATGTAACACCATCTACCTTAAGTATTTGTCAGACCATGAGAGATCTGTACCAAACGTCAGGAAGGTTTACCATTTTCTTATTGCTTTTAGAAGCTAGGATTGTGATTTTCAACTAGGACCATAAATTATCAAATAAACTAACTGAGATACTGGCTTCTACTTAAGCCAGCTTTCATCTCAGTGACTTGTAGAAATTTCCCAAGCTACACAAACTGCAGAGCACACAGGGCATGGACGCTGTTCTAGGATCTCTCACTTACCAGTAGTTTTGATCTTGTAGGGTCAGCTCAGTTTCATTTCTTTCTCAGAGGCCAAATGCACAGACGCACTTACATCCAAATGTCAGGGTTCGCAGTCTAAATGCCATTCTCTAGGCTGTTTTGCCAGGGCAGGGTTTTTAAAGAGTCAAATAGTAGGGGTTAAAAAAAAGCCCAAAGCACCCAAACCTATCCCTGTGAAGGCCTCCATAAACTAACCCTAGCAGAGCTCCACCTCCCAGCCTGAGGGCTGCCAAACAGGAGACTGGGAGCTGTGCTAATCCCTAATTAAGTTTAATCTACACTAGAGAAGGTTTGTTGATTTAGCTAGATAGGTAGAGCAACGCTGACAGGTCAGTCCTAACGCAGGCATAGCTGTAAGAGGGAAAAAAGCCTCCAAGAGCATAATTGATAGCAGTTGGTGAGGAAGGTGAACTCTATTATAGAAAGCACAGGTTCCTTACGCTTGTGCAACTACAACAATGGTACATGACACAGTGGACAAGTGACCTGTGGAGCAACTACAGACCCCGAGCCCTGCTCTCCTGTGCCTATGGCTGCCTTGCAGAAAGCCTGCGGTTTGCTTGCTTGAACCAGCCCAGAAACTTTGCCCTATTTTGGCCACAATGGGGTATCTGCTGCTACAGTAGCTGCTACTGCTGTGAACTGGAAGGCAGATGCTCTGCCTGAGTCACCACAGGAAAAAAGGTAAAATCCATCTTAGGTCCCCCATTGTACATATAAAATGCTACATATATATACACACATGTTTATATATGTGTATATATGTACATGTACATGTACAAGTATACGTATTTGTACATATGTATGGATATCCATTCAAACTTTGGCTGTTGAACATACCCTGATAAAGCAAGATATGCTTTTGGCTGACATGTTTGCACAAGTAAAAGCGGGTAAGATAAACCAGCATGCAGGAATTTTGTCATCCTCTTTCTAGAGACGTCTACTTGAGACAAGGAGAGAAATTACCCAACACAAAATCTGCAGTAAAATAATCTGTCTCTCTTTTCTACTCTTGAAGCATCAAGATACATTATTATCTGGTCTGAAAAAAAGAATGACTACTTATGCAGTTATTGTGGATCCCAGGCAGAAAGTGAAACCTTATTCACAAACTTAAATTGCTGTTCTCTGGGACTGGAAACTCACAGGATGGACTTGAGCAGGTCCCAGATGCAACCTCTATGCCCACCCCTCCTTCATACTTGTGTAATGGTTAATCTGTTTCTAAAATGGGTTGTTCATGTACCACAGCTATTTTAACATTCTCACAGGGACTGCACATCCAAGGGGAGAAGAGTGTGTCATTTTAGGGGCCATCGCTAGTACTATAGCAAAAAGTAGTAAAGAAAATGTCACTGAATTAGCAGAAGATTAAAAAACATGGTTTAATTGGCTGACACATGATAATAATCTTATAAAATGCCCTTGTCTTTTCGTCAATTTGAGGAATGGATACTATTTAAAAAGTACTTTCATGAGCATCAAAATGAAATAATCTGAAAAGCATAAATATAATAAATGAGCTTTTTAATAATCTAGTCTCACTGGAAACACTGTAGACAGTAGAAATCTATTTCTAAAAAATCGGGTCATTGCTCTAATTAAATCTGACATAGACATAAAAGCATGCATATAAAACCTGCATTTAATGAAGAACAATTTTGCACCTCCAACATGCCACTAAAAGATTACACTACATAGAATTAATGCCTTTGAACCCTGCTATTTTAATCTGAAATTTACATGACACATCTTTTGAGGTATAGTCATGGATCTGTTTTATATAAATGTAGAGTAAGGACCATTTTCCTTGCAGTTCTAGACTAACTTGCGGCATTTAGCTTTGATCTTTGTTGGTGTCAAGATGGAACAACTCCCGCCGTTAGATACCAGAGGCATTTTACTCTCAGGGAGTCACAGTGTCTCAGATGTGCTGCAGGGAAAAACAATTAAAGAAATGCGATACGTTCTCTTCTATGGGAAGGGGAGAGCAATTGCAGCAACAAAACAAGTTTTTTCTCCAAGAATGTGGGCGAGGAGCTGGGGGAGAGGAGGAACACTTTTTGGCTGAGCATCTGACTGGGACTTCAGTTCTAGGTGTGCTTTACATGGGTCACCCAAGGGAAGACAGCTCTTCCTCAGCTGTAATGCAGCTCTAAATGCATAAATGCTATACTAAGCAAAGCAGATTGTAGTCTAGACTTTGGCAGTAAGGGCAAAAGTACGACTGCAGGAAGGACTGCAGGTTCCCTGCTGAAACAAGTCGGGGAACAGGAGTGGAGACTGAATCGAGTCTAACATTCATGCCCACAAACCACCAATCAACAGACCATTCTGCATAAAGCAGAAGGTGGTTGCAACAGATCTCATCTCTTGGGAGCAGAGTGAGAGTAAAGGAGAAAACCAAAATTGGAGAAAGAACTGAGAATGTGCTGTGGCTGTGCACTGTTCCTTACAGTTACTGTGTGAGTTAGTGGGTGACCTCTATTTTACAACTGGGACATCAAAGGCTGTAAAGCCAGATGCTATTTAAGAGCCGAGAAATTCCCTTCATTTTTACTATAAAAGGACTGGCACACATATTTTATGAAGGATTTCAAATTGGTTATAAGAAAAGAAAAAAAAAAAAAGCCTTCAACACTAGTCCTCTACTGCAAACATCTCTGTTTAAATGTCTCAAATTAGATTTTGTTGGAAAAAAGATACTGGCACACTCATAACCCGACATACTTTCCATTATAAACTCATTTCTAGTGTAAACTCTGAATGTACAAGCTATAAATAGCACCTTGACTGCAACATAGACTTTCATTGTGTGCTCTGAATTCAGAAACAATATTTGGACTTCAGCTGATTTCTTTCTTTCTAATTATTCATCATTTCTACCATTTATTTATATTTATTTACCTTTTAATAAAATTTTGTAAGAAACTTTTTCCATAATATTATTCAGACAGGAAATAAAAGATGTGTTTGCAGTGAAAGGCCTCACACTTGCTGCTCAGTGAGCAATACAGTGCAGTTCCTTGCTATGCCATAGCAGAACAATCAGTAAATCCCAGGAAGAAAGAACATCCAGGACTATGGTCCAGTATCCTTCAATTTAATATCCAACCTCTCTGTGCTCACTTCAAACGATTGTGGCTGTTAAGCACCTCCACTTTGTCAGTCAATTGTGATTTTAGCCAAAGTAATTTTTTTTACCTTTCCTCAGAAGCCTTCTTTCCCTTCATGAAAAGTTTTAACCATTTTCCACTGTGCTTCCACCTGCGTGTTCAACTCCAGCTTAAAAATCCTCCTTTCTTGTGTTTACATGGTAAGAAAATAAAAGAATAAAATTTAACTACCTAGCGTTCCCTAGGACATCTAGAAATAGATCCTTTAGACGTTTTAAAACACCTAGAACAATGCTACTACCTGGAAAAAAAAAGAAATACCTATGAAAAATGAACTAACCAAACAAAAAAAACCTAAGGTAAACTTTTTCTAAAGTGTATAAAGGTATTTGAGACTGCTGGTTTTTAATGTCTTACAAGGATGAAGAAAAAGGCAATATCTGTGTAGGCACAGCTTCCATTTTTCTGGCCATCAGAAAAAAGGAGAAGTGATCTATTTTTTTGGAGTTGGCAAAACAGAGTAGTGGATACTGTCAAATACAAATATTTTTTGTTTTTTAGCATGCAAGAGGAGTGGTTAAACAACACTGTCTATACTTCTTGGTCACTGAAGCACAGGTTATTAATTTCACGAGACATCCATAGCTTACTGTAGTAATATGCTATCATTTTCAGCAGTGCAAGCTAGCTAAGGCAATATCCTGACCCAAAAATGTTTTCTGGCAAAGTGTTCCTTGCTGCTCTGTTACTTGATCTGTTACTTGAGTCTCATGGTGACCCTGTACAACATCTCTGAGCAGTGCACAGAATGCAGTCATTGCATAGACACTGTAAATGGAGTTTGTCACCAACTGTATATATTGGCATATTTAGGATTCTCTGCATAATGGATGTGTACAAAAAAGCAAAAGCAGTAAGATTTCTCATTGCTTTGAAACTGCTAAATGTGTTCCAGAACATGTTTTTATTTAAAAAAAACCAACTAATTTTAACTTCAGCTCCACTTTTAGCAAGTGACTTAATGCTCGTTGCAATCTTTGTAATGCAATTTAAGATGTAGGGATGAAAAGTGATTTGTAAGAACTAAGTATTATTTTCATGGTTCTGAAGAGAACCTTCCGAATATGAGCTCGTGGCAAGCAGCTCCATGGTTCCCAGCTGAACCTGCAGTATTCTGCCTAGAACAGTATCACTCAGAGGGGCCCACAGCTGCTATTTGTTTCAAAGAAGTAAAAGTATAATGTCAGAAGTGTAGCAATTACTATTTAAATACAACACAGTTAATGCTTTCATGGGTAGTAACTTTAGCAGAAATACTCAGCTAGTTCACCTAAGTCAACTACTGCAAACAGGTGGATGGGCACATACAAACTGCTAAGAGATACGGGGTTAAACCTCTGGTCCTTCCATCTGCCACTTCTGCCGCATTGCTATGGCGTGTGTCATATCTGCCCACAATGGGGATAGGATTAGACATCACACTTCTTAAATCATCGTTTGCTACTGTTTGCCCAACCTCATGTTGGCTTTCCTGAAACTCCAAGGTCATAAATATCCTCTCCCACATGATAAAATCTTGAATACCCTAAATTCTCTAAAATCCCTGATCTCTTCTTACACAATAAATACTCAGCTTAAAATGTGAGCATGTGTATAGAAACCGGTTTTAATATCAAAGTATCTTGGGATTGCACTTAACGGTGTGCAAAATGGTGCCCTGGCCCAATGCTCCTTATGAAACAAATACGCTCAAGACGTGCTGCACTGACTGGGCTGAATAAGAGGAAAACAGAGGAAGATTTGATGTGGGCGATGTGAGATGCATTTCTAATGCAGTGGTTAAAGAGTCAAGCCTCTGATACGCATGCTATCAAAGGTGGCTCAGGGCAGCTTGTGCAAACAGGCAGTTGCTAGGACTATTGGAATAGACATGGTCTCACTATTGGTGGTGTTTACCTATGCAAGCACCCAAGGGAAAGGCTGATGCTGTCTCCACTTCGGAGGGTGAGTGGAACAATGGATGTTACTGGAGTGAGAAGGGCAGCTGTACCTGCCCAGGGGCAGAAGTTGCTCTCCCTGTTGCTGCTTTCCATCCAGTGGCCAGGGGAGAGATCTCCATACCTCTCTCCCTCTGCTTTCTGTTCCAGCTCTGCCTGTCTCCCATCCTTTCCGTGTGGCAAAAGATGCTTGACCAAGAAAAGGCCTGAACCCTCCTCCTTGGAATGACAAAATTCTGTGTCTCCTTTGTGGTGGTAAAACTTCATGAGTAAGATGTCAGGAACCAAAATGTGAAGTTACTCTGTGACATCTTTATCAAGCACATACCCCCAGAAATATGATCAGGAAATCAGCAGAGCAAGGATTGACATGCTGGCTGAGAGTCAACCCAAGGACCTGGACACATGTTAGTTGGTCAGACTCATGGCACCGTTTGCCAAAGAGGTTTTGTGAAGGGAACACTGCTTGAGAGAAGATTGATGGCACAGTCCTGCCCAAGGCTACAGCTCAGTGCAGGGTTTGCAGCCTGTAATTCCCTAAGAAGTGGCATGGCTAGACGAGGACTTACCAGTGCAATGGGAAGCTTGGCTCCCCAAGTTTAGCTTTCTCAAACTTGAATTAGCCACCTTCCAATGCTTTGACACAGAGAAGATCACATACTGTGATAACTGAATCCTTCCTTCAGCACATGGAGGAATAAAACCTTTACGACAGTAGCAATCCATCTAACCCAAGGAGCTAGGATGGAATACTGATATATTGACATGAGAGATGTTGTTGTTGGCCAGCATATGAAATAATTTTACCTGCTTTGAATATGCAGTAAGAAATGCCTAAAAGTATTCCCATTAAATCTACGAATTTATAAATTAATCATTTCAGAAGCTATATATACTTTAAAGGGAGGATGAAGTCAGAAAAGGAATATTATTGGCCTCCGAGTCAATGAGCCAGAAAACATTAGCATATGCAATCTTTACTGTAATTATTTAACATTTTTCAGGCTGCTGTATTAACCTTTGGATAAGTAAATAAAGAAAAGTTACATCTCTATTTTCAACAAAGCATGAGCCAGAACTGCCTTTTTTGTCTTCTTCATAGGGAACAATAACCTCATTGCTCAAAGCATTTTGACCACATTTTTTACTTGTGTAGACATTATATCTTTGTAAAGTAAATGCATAACATTCACATACAATATATCTTAAACAAGGTGAATAATGCATTGAAAAAGGTGCACAAATTTCCCTATATAGTTTTTATTACTATATGTATTTTTTTAGTTTTAACTTTGATCACTAAAATGTATATAGATATAAGTGACAAGCTGTATGATTTTTTGGTAGGTTTTTTGGTTGTTGTTTCCAGATCTTCTTTGTGTAGTTTGTTGTATTTTTTTCTAGAAGCAAATTGAAAAGTTTTTGGGGCAGAAGATGATTTTTTTTAAAAAAACTATACAATTCCCAGTACTCTCAGACTATCTAAATTCTTTTCTTTACCTACACTCCCATTTTAATCTTCTTACTTTCTTGCAGTCTTTAACACGCAGGCATCTCTTCTTTATTTGGAATAATGACTATGTGCAATACTATAGAAGATGACAGCCCCAAGCAATAAAAGTGCTGAGAACTGTTCCAGCTTCTAGAGGAATTGTTGTTTTGGGTTCAGTGACTAGCTTGCTGTGATTCAGTGTTGCACGAAAGCTCATAAACCCTTCAGAACCATGAGTTTACCATAAAAAGAATGATGTGGTATCAACTGAGCAACGATTGATGATATAGATGTACTCTCCATGCAGTTTCTCTGGATTTCCTTCATTATAATCCCTCCCAAAGCCATTGGAGATGGTCAGGATTAGATTGGCTTGCATGAAGGCAGATATACACTTTCTGGGATAGCGTCACAAGAAGACGTATATTTGGCACTGAGCTGGAGGTAATAATATACCTTGCTTGACTGAACTGGTTGCACAGCCACATTTTATAGGTGGCTCTATTCTACTACCAGATAAAGTGATGAGGTTGCCTTCATGAATACCTGTATCTTCATACCATCCCTGTGAAGAGGGGAAGTTTTATCATCCCATTTTTATAGATGGAGGAATGAAGGACTAAGAGGTCCCAACTTATTCAAGGTCATGCAGGGATTTAAGTCTGAGCAGGGAACTGAAACTATGCCTCTTGAGCAACAGTAAAATATCTTTACAGTAAAATGTCTTAACTACTCAGTAATATTTTCTTCCCTATTGCAAGTAATACATAATTAAAAGATAAAAATTAATCTCTGTTTTCAGATGCCTGAACCTCAAATTGATATTGTGTTACATTCTCTCCGCTAGTACAGCAACCACAGTTCTTCCCTTCAAACAGCAAGGAGTTAAGATATCAATAATGATTCCCTGTAAGTCCTTTGTGGGCACTCCATTATGCACCGAGAAATTCTCAGTCTCAGTGGCAGGGAGATATAAGCAGTAAGGTGCTGGTCTTCAGATTTTCAATAAAGTTGCCTGACTTGTAATCATACTAGAATTCCTGCAGCAGTGAAGTGATAAACTATATTAGAAGGATACAGCAAGCACTAACTTATCCCTAATGGTCTATTTTGTGCCTATGGACCTTTGGCTATGTGATTTTATTTCAGAAGGAGGAAAGCAAAGGTCAGAATCATAGGCAAATCTGTTGGCTCATTCCTTGCTGTCCAAGCAATACACTACATGGAATATATTTGAAGTCATTTTGAGATGAAAGATAACACTTCAAAAGGCTCTTCTAGCACTGAATCAACCATGAAGTACCCATAGCTTCCTGAGTCAATCTAGAGATGCTGATCAGTTTAGTGCAGGAGAATTGCATTAAAGGTCAAAGCCAAGAGCAATTAAGGGCTGCATGATAGGAAATTGAAGAGTCAATTGGGAAACATACTGTAAATGAGCCTCATGTTTTCTGTACACTGTCTTTCTTTGCTTCCTTCTCTAGATTCAGCTAAACACAGTTTTAAGAGGACTGTTCAACATTTGACAGCAGTAGTTACCATGCACAGAAGGGGCGAGCTTCCTCCTCACACTCTCTGTTCTTAGTTGAGGAAAAGCAATATTGCAATTTTTATTTATACTCTTTCTTTTCCATTATTTTTACCCTTCCTCTTTCCTTGAATGGTATTGGAAAATGCTGCTAGAGTGGTGGTTTGACATCGTTCTGTAATATCTTGTCCTTCTTTATTCTTGTGTTTTTGTATATCCAAGCAGCCAAGAAAGAGGCCATAGCCCTTTTTAGCTAAAACCAATGACTCTTTTTGTCTTCATTACTGTGAGTCTAGATGACGCATGAGCACGTATGAATTTGACTGTAGGAGTCTAGACCGACCGCCCTGCTCACAGGAGGGTCAGGTAGAGCTGGTTGCTCAGGGCTGTGTCTTGTTGGGTTTGGACTGTCTCCAAGAATGGAGACGCTTCTACTACTCAGGGCAACCTGTTCCAGTGTTCAATCACCCTCACAGTTTTGTCTTATGTTTAAACAGAATTTCTTGTATTTCTGTGTGGGCCCCTTGCTTCCTGTTCGTGTCATTGGGCACCACTGAGGTGAGAATGCCCCTTTCAGTCTCACTGCAACCAGTGATACAGAGAATTGCTAGACCAAATCATGTGGTTAGGACTCTCTAATTTACTTCTGCAGTTCACGTATTCAAGCTTTCCACTGTAAGCAGAAAGACCAAGAAGACTTTTCTTAGCGGGAGTCAAGACTCTTATCTAATATTATGACTTTAAAACTGATGATCTAATAAAACAAACCCACAAAATGTTATGAGAATTGCAAGAATTGACTGTTATGCTTTCTAGGCCATCTGCCATATTTAAGCTTCCATGACAGAGAAATATGAATCAAATTCTCCTTGGGGTTAGCCCACGTGTTTTGCCTTTGTGCTACATTATTCTTACTGAAGTCTGGGAAGAGCTTATAGAGAACCAGAATTGCCTTTTACATTTTTTGAGATCTGCAAGATTTCCTAAAATGACAATAAGCATCCTACAGCTGTTGACCAGCAGAGTGTTTAATTTGTCCTTTTGTTCATATTTATTTGCACATTGCACAGTAAGTGAACCTGCAAACCTTTAATTGCAAAAGGTGTATTGTTGCTTCTGGTTTTCCTCTAGACTACAAAGACTGTCTATAAATTTCCCTGAATTAGACACAATGGGACTGTGACTCTGTTGCCAAAAGAGCCATTGCTCATAGGTGGCATTTCTGTGGACTCAGAAGAAAGCCCAAATTTATTGAACCAAGATCCTGGATTTCTAATGACTTTGGACCATAGTTTAAGGCATATTCAAGACTGATATAAGAAATATGAGAAATTGGCTATTTGGTGTCAAAGGAACTCAAAGATGGTGTGCTCCCACATTGGAGACCCCCATCTCCCTCTCTTTAGATATACTTGTTAGGGTGAGGTCTTGCCTTCTGACATGTGGGCTCCATTATTACACCACATCTGTAAGATTTTATTTAACTTTTATGTGAGAAACTCAATATAAACTGGACAATTGATACTAAAATATATTAAAAAAAAAAGCATAAAACCTGTAACTCATAGTTCCATGGCAGTTTCTGGAGTAATAAAAAAATAAATAAAAACGCATCAATGAATATCATTGTCTGCAGAAGGAGGGTTGTTTTCTGAGATGACTATTTTGCAAAATGCAAGTCACAGAAATAAATATAGATTCAGTCAAACTCATAATCGACTAGAAATAAAAAGTCACATTTCCTGAATATAATGTCAGAAGAAGGCTGAAGTCCAAATAAACAAACTGCAGAAATTCAGTAATGGTGCAGTCCTGAACCAACATTCCTCAGATAAAATAATAGAATCTGCATCAATCATCAGCTGCACCAAAAATAAATCACCCTCACAACATGACTTGACAGGATGTGTGTCTCCTGGTCTGGAAATAAATTTTTGTGCTTTCCCTTGTCACTTACAGTGTTTTCCATAAATGTGGTAGCTTTAATTTTCGGAAAGACGACCATTATTCCTAGGCAATGTTCTATTCAAGTGACATTATCTCATAATTCTCTGCATATATTTTACTGCTTGATACTTCTTGAAAAACAGTAATTCCAGGCAACCTATGCCAGAGCTTTCTCATCTTTTAGAAATCTCTTTCTCCAGTCTTTCTTCCTGCCACGTGCACCCAATACTTCTTTTCTCTGCTATAGATATAGGGAGCAGATGATTTACTCTTTGTAGCATCTTTTATGATTTAAAGACTATTATTATGCCTGTCCTTCGGTGTATTCATCTTCAGGCTAGACTAGGCTAGGTTAGGTTTTTCAGTTTGTTCTTCCAACTCATGCTTCCTAAACTATCATTTTTATTATTCTCCTTATGACTTTCTTTAGCTGGTCTATACAGCTCTCAAAATGCAGTACCTAGCACCAGAACAAGCTCAAATGAGATCTTAAACCTTACTCATCTTTGTAGATTGTTTTCTTTCTGCCTCATTTTACCACATTCTATTTGTTGAAAAGATTTTTGTCCAGTTTTTTCTCTGGTTAGGCAAGAACATTTTAACTTCAAACCATAGCTTCCAAAATAATTCAATCTCTCCCTATTTTGCGTTTTCTAAAAACTTAAGCATATTTTCTATTCCATTATCCAAGTTACCAATGAAAGTATTGGAGACCACCAAAGCTGACTAGCCCTGGCAAAATCCCATTTGATATGTGCTTCTATTTTCACTGTGAGCTATTGATTTCCTAACCAGTTTTGAAAACGTCACACTAGTTTTAACAAGACAATATCTTCCTAGCTTGCTTATGAAGATGTTATACATGCCACTATCATTCTCCCATCCTACTGGGGAATGCCCTACTGGATTTGAAAGTTTTCCTTATTGTCTGATTTTATCAGAGTGGAACATACATTACAATACAGATGCAATCAGACATGGAGGTTGCTTTGGAAAAATGTAACAGTTGCATGCTGCTTTTAGACTGCTCATGGGGGGAAACCAGAATGAAATGCCTGGAAACTGGATGCAACAACCCATTCATTGGCTAAAAGACCAGATGTTGGTATTAAAGAGAACCATTCAGACACATCGACAAATGTTTTATTATTCTTTTGATCTACTCTCAGAGATTCTTGGTTAAAAATTGCATTTTTTCCTGCTGGATTTCCCAGGACATATCATTGTTTATTTAATTGCACAGCACCTTTGGCTCCTATACAGACATTCTACTTCTACCTGCTCTTTTCTGCTTTTTATAATTTATGTTGTCAGAATGACACCAGCATGTCGCACATCTGGAGTGCAACTGGTTTTTCTCTGGCACATGGTTTACAGGCTCAAAGGAGCTGTGCTGAAAGACATATAATCCCTGCAGCAGCCAAGTGCTTCTATCTGTCTCCTACTATGTGCTCCCTTATGCTCGGGGCGTAAGGGACCAGGTGACTTCAAACCAGCACAGGGAGCAGTCACATCAGTGTGCCACACCAGGCACCAGCCACTGGGTAAAAGACTGGACATGGTGCCTCTTACCTTGGCACTCAAACGTGTTGATAGCCTACTTCTTTAGCAAAAGCTAAAGCTAATCTATTGACTCCTGTGCCTTTTCTCATTTGCAATGGCATTTGAGAGAACAGATCTGCAGTACAATGTGGCCAGATTATAATCTGGTTTAGCAAGCCTTTTAATCAGTATTTAAGAGTAAAAAGATAGTAGTCTGTAGTTATCTTTATCAATAATAACAGCTCATTACCATCCTCTCTATTCACTGTTTCAGCTGGGCAAAATCTGGAAAATGCTTGGGAGATCAACATCTTTGCTGTCTCTCATTGGTTCTTGGCTCACAGAGATGACCATTAAGTCCCCAAAGTACATCAAAACAGCATGACATGATATATGTGACCAGACACATCACCACATGCACAACCAGACAAATACACAGTCACTGCATTAATACAGTTTTTAGAATCATTTAGGTTGTAAAAGACCTTTAACGTCATCGAGTCCAACCATAGTTTATTTCAGTACACCAGTGAAAATGTGTTCTAATCAAACCAATTAAAGAATAAATACAGCAACATCCGAATAAAAAACCAAAACAATCTGCCTGCCTGCTTGACTTGCTAATAAAAGCTGAATCACACTTTGTACACCTGTTTTAAATCTATATAGTCAAGGCTATTAAAGAAACAAGTTACAAAGACTCAACAAAACTTGACATTTTGCTTCAGACATTTGGAAATCTGGAAACATAGTTTATCTGAAAATAACAATGTGCTCATTAATCTTTTGGGTTATGCATGAAATTAAAAACACAGACCTACACTACTGCATGTACAGCATCTTGGGTGTTAGAAAATGGGAGCAAATTACCTTAGGCAATAAGCGGTGCGTATCAGAAGGTGGCAGCACCGTCTGCCGTAGTTGCAACACACATCTATCACTGCAATTTCAGTAAAAGAACTGCCACACCTACTGTAACATTATTTTTCTCTGGTATGGTTCTTATAAATCTCTTGGTTGGGCCCAACATATAACATTTTCATAGTTATTACAAAACAGGAAAATTTGCAATGTGCTTTTCCCATTTCTAGGCAGTATTTTTGTATGTGACTCAGGGCTGGGTTTTTCTTTTGCTTGAAAATATGTTTATGGAAAAAAACAACCACCACATAGATATTTTGGGGTGTAGCATGTATTTTCTCAAATATTAATAAATAGATGAGTAGTTACTGAGTTCCCATTGGAGAGTCTGGGAAGTTATTTTAGCAACGGAAGTTTTTTTCCTACATTAAATGTACTTCTTCTACACAGAGATTCCATAGGTGCAGGTCTTGATTCCTCTACTCTTTGTAAATGTGCACAGTTTTACTTAACACTTTATTGGCGTCACTGAGGTACTTCTGTCAATAAAGCGAAACAGATTTACAGGTTAGGAGCTTTATGTACTGCTTTTTGATCAGCCATGTGTGACATTATGGATGCCATTCTGCAAATAGATGAATAGTTTTATTCACTGAACCCTGTCTGAGTTGAGTCTATTGATCTCACTGAATTACTAATGCAAGTAAAGTTGCTTATATATTGTTTTGCTGGATCAGAATCTCACAGTGCAGTGGTATTGTACCATGCCTTTTGTGTATATGATCTTCCAAAACACAAGTGCCAAGCAGTGATAGCCACTAACTAGCAGAACAATGAATAACCACTTTTAAAACAATGGAGGGTAATAGTCTGTACGCTAAAAACTACAAATCAACAGCAGCGTGCCATTTTACACAATCGATTTTCAATCACCTTGCTCCAAAAAATAAATTGCACATTCTAATAGGGTATGTGAGCATGCGCATATATATATATATTTATATACACACATATATATACATATGCATAGATGCACACAGACAGCCTCTTCTCTATGTGTATAGGCATTATTGCAGGAAAGGAATTCTGAATGTAAAGAAATGTTAATGGCAATAGATGTCGGTATACCTCATGCTATAATGCATTGATACCTATTGATACACTTCAGATGATGAGTTACCAGGTACCGTGACATAAGCAGTGTAAATTAACATGATATGACATGCAAAAAACCCCAAACAAACCCAAACTTAATATATCCACTTGCAAAAGTACAGACCAAAAGTGATCAAACCCAAATTTAAACTACCTCTAAGTAACTTTTCCTTCTTTTCCCCCTGAAGTAGTTTGAAACATTTGTTTTCTACTACACAGATTTCTGCCAAACACATTTCTAATCTAACCTATCTCCATTGCCCATATGTTCCTTCTAGGCTGCAAGCATTTAAAGTAATTAGGAGATATTATTAATGGAAAGCTGTCTCAAGATAATGATCTTCTGCTATTAGACAAATGCCAAGATGACATTTTTTGAAGCAAGAGGCATATATCCAGGGACATTCTTCTGGTTTCATGATTTTATTTCTGTTATGCCAGACAATTAATGGTGTAGATCCTGCCGTAATATCTGATGTGCCCTGCTCTAGGAAATGGCAGTGACTCTGTGTGCCAGTGACACTAGTGGAAAGCTTCGTCTCGGCAGAGGCTCTGCGGCCTTGCAAAGGCTCTCATTAATACAGTTTGGGTCTGACTCCATTAGCAGCTCTTGTGATTCACAGTACCAGGCCAGGCAGAGCTAAAAAGAAAGGTAGCCACCTATGAAGCATAGCATCAAATCAATTAGCCCATTTGGTGCTGTGGTATTTTACCTTCCTAGACTTTCATTTGTAAACTTTTCCTGATTAATGGAAAGGCGGATTTCCTTCTCACTTTAAGCCATTAACTCATGCATCATGTTAACAACTTCCTATGGTAATATTTCATATAACTCTTGAGAAAATTTTTTGAAGTAGTCAGTGCAAATTACTGCTCTGTGACTTCTTAATGCATGTTTTAAATGTTTGTTTTCAGAGCCATTGATCACATTCAAGATTTCCATTCTGTTGTACTAATTAAAAGGAAACAAAAAAATGTGTTTTCAAAGCTAAGTGAATGAGAAGGACACAGAAATTGTTTGTTCTGCTAAGTGTGATGTTGCCATTTGATTTACTGTTCAGACAGTGATGAGAATCAGGAGGAAGCGAAGCACAGGGAGCTTGGCTTTGCCAAGTATTTTAATACTTCTTTGCTCCAGTCGCCATTGTGGCTTTTACTTGAAAAATGTAGGATCAGAACCATAGATTCAGCACTTGGTTTAGGTACCTAGGAGATGACTGCAGTGGAAGCTGTGATGATGGTGAAATCTTAAAAAAGCTTAGGAAGTAGAAGCATGTAAGCTGGTCACATAGCATAAAAACAGTCACAAAGTACATCCAGATTGATGTATGCCTGCTTAAAACCTTGTAATTTCACGGGATCCTTTAGAGCTATGAGAACTGACAGCAACTGAACATCTACTACCGAATAAACAATCCAGTGGACCAAAAAGCAATTTTCCTTTCCCTAATAAAGAGAAAGGACAGTCCAAGCAATAAGTGTGTGTGAGGTCTGAGGAAGGCGGAGATAAATGACATGCACAGAAAAAGAAGATGGAGAGGGTTTATGACCTTTTATTAGCCATCAGAAATAATTTGACATTGTCTATGCCTATCGTCAACAAAATATTCAGGGACATAACAAAAGGGGGTTTAACAAAAGCACATTCTACGTGATAAAGGAGTTTTTGACGGAGCTTTGAAATCCTTACTGCTGAACATAGCTTCTCCTGCCACAATATTTGTACAGAAATCTCTTCACTTTTACAGTAACAGTTCACTATGACAAACTAAGTGTTAATTTGTGGCTATTTGTTACTGAATGATTTAACAAGTCTTTGGAAATAGATATTAGTGGCAAATTACGTTAAATAAAAGCTGAACTTATTTTTAGCATATCTAATAGGCACTTAAAAAGCAGAAGGAACCTCCCCTAAAAATCTATGAAAGAAAAAAGCTAGCTGATAGTTTTTAATGGTAAAACCGAACAGAACTAACCACTTATAGTTAAGTGGCACCTGGATTAGTTACAGATGTTCTGAATGAAAGAAAAATCTTTTGAAAGACTCTTTGCAATAACCACTAGGTGGCATACAGTGACCACGTTTAGGTCGTCTTATCTCCACAAAACCCCCCATTCATACAGCAGATAAAGAGCTGCATTATTAATTTATACCACTGCATCCACTCTACACCTAATATTTGTTTAGCCAGCTGTTTCCTCTAATCCTCCTTAAACACCATTGATTGAAATCCTAAGTATATGCAGAATTTTTTTTTTACCCCAAAGAACATTTTGTTACCCACAAGTTACAAGCTACCTTTTCAAGTGCAGTACTGTATGCTACAGTTACTAACAGTGGAGACAGAATGTCTAATACTTCCTCACAAGCAACAGAAGCAGCTTGTCATATGAAAATAATTTTTTTCCAAAACTTTTCATTTTCAGAGACTTTAAAGTAATGAAATACACTGTCAGGTTTACAACGAAACAGAAATGCAAAGTATTTCAACTTCCAAGGATAGTTTAACTACCGCTTCAATGAAAAGGCAAATGAAAAGCAGAAAATATTAATTTCAGTTCTCACACTTTAATCCTTGCAGTGAATTGGAAAACTTTGAATATATTTAAATATAAGCAATTGGAAAGTCACTCGTCACTTGAAGATCTCAAAACATTTTTTAAAGGTTGGTCAATATTATTTCCAGATTTTTACTGAGGGGCAAGGAGGTTAAGTGACTTGATTAAGTAAGTATCGATAACAGTTCTTTTGGCTGCAGACTGTGACCAACATTGGTCAAAAATATTTCTTTTAGTCACATATCAGCATAAAATCAGAGAGGCTGGGGACCTGCAGTAGAAAATGCTCTTCTTATCCTTTTACAAACTGTAAAAACAAAGATGCACTGCAGCGCACCACAGAAACCCTCCACTCTTTTCTGAAACCTCTACCCCTCCAGCCCCAAGCCTTTATACTACTTTAGGGTTTTTTAGTAGCTGCTAGTTGTTTTAACCATGCTAACTGAAAATGAGAGGAAACTGAACCCGCAAGGTTTATAACGAAAGGACGCTTTGCTGTGAATTACACTGTCAGTCATGTCTCTGAAGAGACATCCATTGCTGTGGATAACACTTTTCTTCATAATGACAGGGTTTTTTTCTCTTTCTTATTGGAATCTGCTTACACGTTCAGGAATCTTATTAGGAAGACAGGCCTTTTGGCACAATTTCAGTGCAGACCAGCAGTGTCTTGATTATTACATTGACTTTTTTTTTTTATTTAACTTGAAAAAGCTGCTCTCCACAAAATTATTTTTCCCATTTTGCCTTAACTGTTATGTTGAAAAGTATCACAAATTAATCTTTTTTTCTTTCTCTCTGTTCCTTCCTGCATTCTTCCTTCTTCCCTTTCCCCTTGTCACTAAACGTAATACAGGTAAGTACATATGGGTTAGAGTCTCAGATAATGCATTCAGAGCAACTCCACTTAGCTGTGCTTGAGGGGAGTTGAAGATCTGCCTCCATGAGATACGAAAAACCAAGGAAGCATGAGCTGTCTCTTTGTAGCACGAGGATTTGGCATTCTGCATGACACGCCTTGGCGTGAGACTGCTGACTCCTGGTTCGCTCTCCATAGGAGCCGATAATAATTTTCCTGGTTATGATACATTTCTCCACGTGCTGAAAATACTCTCCCTCTAGAAACAGTGTGTATTGAGAGGGTGTGTATCCAGTTACACAGCCGCACTGCATCTACGTTTTCAACTCCCACATCATACATACTCCTAACAATGTTTTCCTAACAAAACAATAGGAATCTTTCCAGATTGCTTCTTTCCACATTTAGGCACTAAAACAGTCTTGCTAGCCATTAATACAAACCCATTGCTGTTAACAATCTTGTACACGTTGCCAAGTTCCCAGAGTCTCCTGAAGGTGTTATATCAGTTACATGACACCACACAGCAACATATATGGCAACATTTTCTGCCCTGAAAGATCCTGGCAGTGATGAATCCCCTTTCTAACGATATACAAATAGCAATAAACCTCCTTAATACGAACATGCAAATACCTTCCAACCCTTTACATCTAAACCTACCACACAAGTGGTTTTGCCATAAAAAACATTTTGAATGACACCTCTATATGTATTTGACCCCAAAAAAGAAATAAACAGCCAGTAAAATGATACAGTTATCACAGCCATGGACCAGCTAATGTGCATCTACACGTTCAAAACGCTGTGGCATCCTAACTTTCTCGGTGAGTGGAGACGATACAGAAAGCTGTGCCAAATGTTATTCAGGCTTTCTCTGACAATAAATAACCAAATATGACATCAGTATGTAATTTATCACATCTTATCAAAATCTTTTTCCTTCTAACCGGATGGTCAGTACTTTATGCAAATCTACTTCCAGCCCTTGAAATTCTTGCTCAGTCTACCATCCTCCTCTTCCTACGTCCTAAAAACTTCTAAAAGCATCTGACTGGATGGAGAAATCCCTCAAGAAAGACAAATCTCTGTGAAATGTATAATCCCATAGGAGGAAGCCACAGAACAGAAGCATACAACTTTTGTCTTTCAGACGGAATCTGCAGTTGCAATATGATCTCTCCTTTGGTAACACAGAGCACTTAAAGTCAAACACATTGAAGTTAGCCGGTTTCAATCCGTCTTTCGCCCTCACCCCCAGCCTCAGCTGCCAAATTAGATCGTTTGAAAATCCCTTCGGTGCAGCTCTGGAGCTGGTGCCACAGACATTGCTTACTGGATCCCCATCTGACTTAGAGAAATAAAGGAGTAAAAACCTTTCCCAAAAGTTTGATTATTTTTTTTTACCTTGCGCAGAGCTCCCGAGTTGAGATGCTCTCAGAACTCTCCAGCAGTTTGAAACAGAGGACAGCGAAGTGCGGAGGAAGTTTTTGGTGCTCACCTTAAGTCAGTGTGTGCGTGTGTGTGCCTATGTCCCGAATGTCTCTTTGTGGCTCTGGGTGGCAGAGGACCTGATTCAGGGAAGAGAGAGCCACTTTCTCACCGGGAGGAAAAGAAAAGCAACACGTCATGAGTTAAGTACGCCTCCAAGATGTCTTAATTACAGCTCAACGTGCTTTCCATTCAGACCCCAGGAATGAGAGGAAAAAATAAACCCACACACGCGGTTTCTCTCTCACACACACCCACACCCACCCACCCCGTCCCAGCACACTGCCCTGTCCCTCCAGGTCCCTGTCCTCACCCCTTAGGTCCAGCCCTCCTGGATCCGCACCTAAAAAAGCCTCTCGCAACGCACACAAGTCCCGAGCTAAAAACTACACGGGGCTAAAAAAAAAAAAAAAAAACAAAGAAAGAAAGAAAGAAAAAAAAAAGTAGTTGGCAGTGTTCCTTGTGAAGGGATCATTGAATTTAGGGATACAGGGTGTGTGACACCCTGAGAAACATGATACTTCTGACCACTTGCCTCTGCTCGCTCCCAGCCCCTGCTCCTTTTTTACCCCCCACCCTACCGTTAACTCTGAGGGTGGGAATGTGGTTTCAGATGGGGAGAAAGTGACGCATGAAAGGTGGGGGGGGGTCTAGTGGGGTGGAAACAGCTGGACCTAACAGGATCCTGTTGTGTTTTTGTTTTACCCCTAAATTCCAATTGAATTATTAATCCAGGAAACAAGCCCAGCTTCTCTTATTACACCCCAAATACAGAACACGCCGTGCGCACGGCACTGGCATCACAAAACCCTAAAGTCAGGCAACTGTTGGCCCCAAGTCTTTACGCAATTTCTAAACACCACCTCAGGCCAAAGTGCTCCTCCAGCATCAAAAATCTCTGGATTATGGTGCATTTCGTATCAGGAGACACACAACCCCAAAGGAGTTTGCTAAAATCCGTGCTTTAACCCCCTAAATCCCATGGCATGAAAAGCATACACATTAAACCTCGCCTCTTACAACTGCAGACAAAAGCCGCTGCCATTATTGTATCTCTAGATGTGTCTGTTATTTAAACAAACAAACAAAAACAAAACCCCAAATCAAACAGCAAAGAAGAAAGAAAAAAGAAGAAAAAAAAAAAAGGCCAAGCCTTGATGATGTACTACATGTTGGCAAATTGAGGCCCAAATAATATTATTTGAGTTGAAAGCAGGTGTAGTTGAACAAAATAAGGTTCTTGATGCCTGATGTCCCAACAGCAGTAGGAAATACATGCCTGAATCCTCAACATCTGAATTGTGCTGGATTAGAAAACACAGATAACCCAGGCAACTTGGTCTTGTGGATTCATTTTCCCCCCCCCCCCCCCCCCCCCCCTTTCTCCAGTGTTAAACAGAAGAATGTAACTGTGTCAAATCCACTGCAACTCTCCAACATCATTTTTCAGCCTGGATCCTGCTAAGCTTTTCTCACTGTGGGTGTCAAACTCTCAGCCTGCACCATCAAAAGAGGCTGCAGCTCATCAATCCTACTTGGTCAGGAAAATGCCAGAGACTAACACATCCCCGTGCAAAAGCACGTCGGAAGGCATTGGTTTTACCGGAGTCACCAAGCAGGGGTCAGCCACTGCTGTGTCTCATCAGCTACTTCACATCAGATCCCACTGGGAGAAAAAAACACCCGCAAACAAATAAACAGGACGCTGCCTCGAAATATCAGGGTATTGGCTTGTGGTTATTATTAAACGTGAAAAAAAAGAGGCGCAACGCATTTCTCCCATGTCAAATAATTAGGCACAGGTGGCCACAAGCGAGGCATTTCGGGTGCCAAGGATGCAAGGATAAGGCTGGAGGCTGGGTCCCCTCCGGCGCCTGATCCAAACCCATCCCCGGCCGAGGCGATACCCAGCGACGGCGGCACCCGCGCTCCCTTCGTGCTGGGGCACCCCGGGCGCCGGGCCGGGGCTGCCCACGCCCCTCGGCTACCCCTGGGGGACGGGGTCAGGGCTGAGGGGGTGTCTCAGAGACCCGGGTGGGGTGGCCAGCCGTGCCCGGGCCTGAGGCGGGACCGACCCGGCCACTCCCGCCCGAACAAAGAGACGTT
>NW_008795491.1:1072876-1091164 GCF_000699145.1 Aptenodytes forsteri
CTTTGATGGGGCGAAAACGCACCTCCGGCGTCCGGCGGCAAACGGTGCCCTTTTTGCCCCGGCCTCTCCCTCTCCGTCCCTCCCCACCGTGGCGTGGCTGCCCGGGGAGGCTGGCGGGGAGAGGCGCGGCCCCGGGGGTGCGTGGCTGCCCAGCCCGGCTCTGCCTCCCCTTCGCGGGCCGTGAGGCGAGGCGTGGGTCCCCGCAGCTCACCCGCTCCGGGCAGCGTTGGGAAAGTGACCCGAAACGGGCATTCGCCGAGCTTTTTCCCTGCCGTTATTTTTCAAGATGTTTCCTTCCCCAGCCCTCTCCTTCGGGTTGTTTGTTAGTTTGTTTTATTTGTAGGGGGTTTGGGGTTAGTTGGTTTTGGGTTTTGTTTTGGGTTTTTTTTTTTTTTTTTTTTTTAAATGAACAACGGCAGCCCTTTTTTCTGGTTTTGTTTTGTTTTGTTTTTTTCCTCTTAGGAATAGCCAAAATACTTTGAAGGCTGAAAAGGGTCATGCCAGCTATAGCACTGGAAGAGAGCCTGAGAAATTGAAATGTGTGGGGAAAGCTAATGCAATTAGATGGGGCTGGCTGCCGGGAGGTGATAGACCACCTAATTTACACTGCCTACGCCCCGATCTAATGCTGATGCTGTGGGGTTTATGTCGGTGAGTCTTTTAGGGGCACAATTTTTGGTTTGTGAGGCAGTAGTAAACCAAAAGAAACAACAGAAATGTCCCGGAAAGTGAACCTGTATGGATTTTCACTGTATTTTCCAGTTATAAATCAGGTGCAGGTAACTAGAGAATGAAACGCCACAAAGTCTTAAAGCCTTCTAGTATATCTTAAAATTAATTCTGGCACATTATGTAATTTGAAGACTTGCTAATAGAACAGTGTTAAATATTATCAACACAACATAGGTTTTTATAAGTTACGGAGGTGGTAAGCTGCTCTTGTGCCGACCGTGGGCCGAGTGGGGGTGAAATGCTCCGTCTCTGTACATCTAAAAGCACACGAAAACATGCTGGGGTATTGTATAAAGCCCACAAGCAAGCGTGAGTGAAATACCTACTCCTTCTTTTGCTAGTGGATGGGGAAGTGGAAAGAAAGCAGTGGCATGTGGAAATTCCTCCCAGCTCCACGTTTAGGGGAGTCCATAGCACTCCCTAGCTGGGTACAAAATTAAGGTAGTCTTTTTTCCCCAAAAATCTTTGGTGAAAAAGTATCAGCTCACTACATACATTTGAAACAAACAGAAATGAAAGTGAGCGAGCTCATAATACTCCATTGTTTTCTTTTAGTTTATGCCATTTTTTAAACTCAAATCCGCATGCAATGCTATGCTGGATTTAGGGGCTTTATGATCACAGCTAGATGCATAGATGAAAGTCTAGGGCAGAGTATTTACACAGAAGCAACCTGTGGTTGAGAAAGTCCCTAAACTGCTGGTTGCTGGATGCCAGGAGGATATATCAGTGGAAGGCTCTTTTTTTTTTTTCCTTGCTCTCTTTTTCGTAGTCGTCCTTCAGGCCCCCATTACTAGATATTGCTGAGCAAGATGCCGGGCTGGATGGACACTGTTTTGAGGCAGTTTGAATGTTTCCATGTGTTAAGTTCTAGCAAGATGCTGTCATCTTGTTGAGCAAAGACGTAGGATCAAAATAAGCATAATGTTAGTGATAAGCTTCGCTTAAGAAGACAGTCATGATATTGCAGGGGTCTCGGGTTGAAGTAAGAGCACAGCACAGCACTGCATCAGCTACAGTACGCTGTCTCAAAGGTACTTACCTGATTAGCACTCGGCAAAGGAAACAAAAAGTGATCTCATATTGTTCTGCCACGTTTGGAGGCCTAATCTGCATACCTTGATAGTGATGTTTCTGTATAAATACCGTAGAGGGTTTTAGAGAGGTGCTCAGTTAACTCCAGCTGAAGAGCAGTTCCACATGCAGATCACTGCTGCGTGCGCGTTCATCATCTTTGGGAAGCATTAGTTACCGCAGGATCGTACCTATGATAGTGATGAAGGATGTTGCATTTCTTTTCTTCCAAGCACAGTTGAGATTTTTTTCCCCTATTATCTGACCATGAAAGCATGCAGAATGAAAGCTGTTTGCTTAAACCCAGTCCAGATAAGATGAATGGATATTATGTTTGCTTTTACCTAGGAGCACTGTCATGACGGACAACTTCATAGGCCTGCTGATTATTATTCCTAGCACCTCAGACCGTGGCAACAACTCAAAAAATGAATGTTCAGTATCATTGTCCCAAAGATTTTGAATTTTCCTTTTCAATATGGATGCAAAGGCGGCATATTCTGCAAAAACGAATATTGTGATTCATGCTATGTTGGACCACTTTTGAAAAGAATTTGGAAATTCCCACTGATACCACTTAAAATTGACTTTTTCAGAATTTGAGGAGAAGCATACTGGGAAAACAGCAGCTAAAAGACCTCCTGATAAACCAAAAGAGCAAGAGAGGAAGAGTTTCAGGGTTGTTTTGGTCTGGGTTTTTTTGAACAGGTTTATCACTTTTTAAGCTTGCTTGATTTTGGGTTGATCAGTTCTTGAGTTACCCACTTTTGGACCACGTAAAAGTCCTGCAATCCTGAAATGCTTCTTAGAAGTTTTCAAATCACAATAGTTGGTGCCTGTCTGTTTTTTCTGGGGGGGAGAGGGGGCTGCAACCATAAATGTACACAGCTGATGTGAAAATTAGAGTTCCTCAGTGTTGCAATGTAGTCCATTCAGGATTTGCCAAAAAATCAGGTGTTAGCAAACAGTGCCAGGCACGTGTGGTTAATGAACTTCCTGCAAGAAGATTATTGTCCTACGAGAAATGTATAGTCCATTCTTCTTATGCAACTCTTTTTTGTTCTTAGTGCGCCTTCATTTACAGTCGTCTTCAAATTTCAGTATCCTTCTTACACGTATCTTCCTGATCAGTCATGGGTCTGCTAAATGACAGTGGTCCCAAAGGCACCGCAGACACTACCACCTTCAGACGCTCCCTCAGTTCTGTTCACTGCCACTCACCATGATTTTCGTTTGCAGTCATTCACTCACCTTCATGTGACAGTGATCTTTTGCTAGACACTTTTGGTAACTATGATTCACTTTCTTTAAAGAATAATAAACAGCGAGCTGAAACTCCAGGGCTCTGGCAACTAATCCTATGGTACAATACTCAGTGAAGTAACCTGACAAGATTTACACGATCTTTGTGTGCTTAAAAAAATTTTCTGTTTACCTTAGCTATTGTCCTCAGTTCTCATTGAGTTCAAAGCTAGCTGTTGTAACTGTGCAGTTTTAGCTTAACAGTGATTATCTTTTGATAATATATTCACATACGGCGAGATGTTCAGTCCTAACCCAGAAAAGGAGAAAGCTGCTAAGGAGACTGCTTGACAGCAACAGTGAAGCACACTTGATCCCGCGGAAGAAGAAGACGTAAGGTAAAAGCTAATAATATGGTGAAAAATGTGGGCTATGCACTTCCTCTTTTTGGAAAATTCAGCAGGATGGACGCTATGAGTCATCGGTATAAAGCTACAGAAATCTACAGGAAAAAAAACAGTGGAACATTCATTTTAAAACAAATCCTACGTATTAATGAAAATTTATTACTGAAAAAAATAAAAAGCACTGAAGAGAAATACAAACATGGGGAGAAATCAAGCAACATCCATAAAAATTAAAAATTTAGTCAAAAGGCAATATATTAAAACATTAGTTTTGCAAACTGACTGACAATGAAGGAAATTATTTTATGCAGCTGAACAGCCATCTTTCCATTTAAGATTATTTATAGTTTCTCAGACTACAGTGTTCTGTCTTTCTTTTCACAAGTTAGGCTTTTTACAGTGTGAGGTTGTTTTCTCTAAACTAATTGTCAGGTTTTAATGAGACTGAAGTTTGGACATTCATAGCTGTTTAATACTCCTGGATACAAAATTTTTTCCTTTTTACAATATTCTCATTTCTACTGCTTAAGAAATGGAGCACCGAAAAAAGTTCATGAAAAAAATACAGAGCATATCACTTTTAACATCAGTTTCTCTGGAGATAGATGTATGGGCTGCGTAAAAGGGATTTGCATGGTCTTCATTTTGCCTGATAATATCAGGAGAATCATTTTCATATAAATACACTTTCGACTTAGCACTTCATCACACAATCTTCACACATTTCCCTCCAGAATATTCATTGATTTTGTCTTCTGAGCTATGTTATCTTTGCTTTGGAATTTGATTGGACCTATTATAAACTTGAGCCAGCTCCAGGCTTTTCTGAGAACTCTCTTAATACTGTATCTCACAAGCAGTTGTGCCTCTTCAACACCACCAGACCAGTTATATTTTTCTTCTCATCTTCTGTAAGCTCTACACGTTTTGTTCTTAATTATGTTTCTGTTTTCCTGGGAGACCCTGAAGGTGAATTGGTGAGACAGAAATAGAGTTTGATCAAGAAGCAAAGAAGGCAGAAAGGAAAGAAGGAAGACAAGAAAAAAGACTTTGTAATGTCATGTATAAGCAGAAGCAGGAAAATTTCTCCTATCAGCATGCAACCTAGCAAAATACTTTGCCCTTACACTACACCTCCTGCAGATCTCAAATGTCTCACGAGTGTTCATGCACTGCACACCCCAGAAATAAGCAGGTTTTATTTCATTGCATAGATGAAAACCACCCTTGAAATATGTCTTAGGAAGTGATAAGGAAAATATTTGAGGTAATCTTTGAACTGCAAGTTCAGTAGTGAATAAGATACTTTTTAAGCTACCAACTTCAGTTCTCTTAAATGCTGATTTTTCAGATAGCCATTAAGATGAAAAAAATCAGTTCCTGTACATTACTTGAGTTGCTTTTACCACGCTCATTTATTTAAAGTAGTACATATGACTGCAATGTCAATTGACTCTCAGAAATAGTTGATGAACGTCCACTGTGACTGTTGGAAAATCAGTGATTTCTCTGTGTGTGATAAATATATCATGCCAGAAAGATCATAGATACTCCCCCCCGCAGAGACTAGATAACATTTTTTCAATCCATATGAATATGACTGATCTTCAGTATTTGATATCATGAAAGAGATTATTTCGGGCAATTGTGGTGTTCTCAAAACTCAAAGTGAGTCCAAGGAGTGACCTTCTCACATGGAAAGCTAAGGCGGTTTTCACTCAGTGTTGGACCAGTATCAACAAATTGTTGCTAAACTGAAGCTCCATTCCTGATTGTGCTGTCATCTTTCAAGCCATTCAGACAGGAAAAAACACTTTTTATTACTGAACTACTAGACAGTCCAAGCCACTAGGAATAGTTTTTTTTGCTTGCTGTTGTGTGAGTAAAGGAGCATACTAACTAGTCCCAATTATTACTGCTGTTCTAGCTGAATGTTTCATGTAGGTAGATGAGGTAATATGAACTGTAATGCTGTCAGTGTGTGACTGGTACACCTCTTGCGTCTCTGAGCAAGGTAATTCATTATTTTTGCTTCCCAGGGGTTGTGAGCAAAATTAAAATTTCTGTAAGAACAGATTCCCTGAAGGTCCAGGGTGACCTCCTTTCTCATTTTGCATGATAGGGCCTTAAATCAAATGCAACAGTTTTCAGTTAATATCTTTCATTTGCTGACAGCATGACATTGTTGGTATTTAGGCTTAAATTCATATTCTGTCAAATCTCATTAGTTTATTTTAATAAGGATCATCTTGATTGTAGCTCCCTAGCTTCAATAATAGCTAGGATATCTTTTAATAACCATGCGAAGCTCTGATATCAGTTTCATATTTCTTTAAGTACTGCTTTGTGGCTTCTTATGGGACATGCTTCAAATAAGAGGTGTTAATATTTGAAAAGTATTCCATGAGAGAAAGCTATTTGAGAGGTTTCAACATTGGCATAGTTTAAAAGGCTCTACTACTGATTATTGTCTTAAAGTCTACTAATATTTTTGTGTCCTAGCTATCAAGGAATATTTTCTCCAGACAGTTTGATGGAAAGTCATGAGCTGGTGAAAGGGAAGAATGTGACAGCCATTTGTTTCTCTGTTTTAAGGAATTCTCTTGGGGCAGTTTGTATAGGCAACAGTTCTGGGGTAATAGTATAACAATGACTTGTTGAGCTGTTCAGGCAATTCAGTATCGGCTGCCATGCACAGCAGTCTGTGGAAGTTATTTGTGGCGCTATTGGAAAGTTATGGATTGCATGATTCTCTACAAAGAAAGTACTCGCTTTGTCTTTTGAGTCTATTAAATCATTTTCTGCAGGAAGTTTTCAGTCCTGCTGTTTTGTTGTAACAGAATGCTCCTTTTTGATAGCAGTATTTTTACCTGTATGTATGGCTTTCACAGTATTTTTTGAAAGTGCTAGAATTAATACTCATTATTTCAATAAGTGTGTGCCCATGCAGATAATTTTACTGGTCCTCTGTGCAGGGCTTTGTCAGCGTAGCTGTACCTAACGCAAGAGGGAAAGCTGGATGTAGTTATTCTCATTTCCTGTTTACTTATCCTTGGAGAAATTGCCACGAGTGACAAAAACCTCGTCTAACTTGTGACAAGATCCAGTGAATCATTTATGATACTGCCTTTTGATTCCTATCTGGGTGGAGCATTTTGAAGTGGAATCTCTGTTAATGTGAATATATTACACATATAAGCACATAAGATACGGCTGCCAAGAACGTAATAATTTTAAATATTTAGAAGTGCAGCATTTGTACATTGGAGTGTATTCTCAACCTGGTTTTAAATGTTACAGACTGTTATTTTTCATTTGTTGAATGATTCAATGTGGAAAATACTCATCAGGTTATAAAAACGTGTTGACTTTGATCCTTCTTTTTTCTTTTTAGGAGGACTGAAAATCTTTGCAGTTACTGTAAGTGGAAAATCAATATAATAAGAAAACGTTGATTTAACTTTTTATGTGGAAATACATCTTCTGAGCATAGTTAGAAACAGAGTCTTAAAGAGACCAGATTCAAAGATTTTTTCTTTTTTAAATGAGGGTGGTTATTTAAGAAAAACAATTTAAATGGGAGAAAAATCTTATTCACCAGGGCTGAAATTAACTTCACCTGCATAAATTCTGAGTAATAATCTATGAAACCATTCATACGAGAAGGAGAGCCAAATGTTTTTGGAATGCTGAAGTTTTACAGTTGTCAGCTATGCCACATTACTAAAAATCGAGCCGTACATAGTAACAGTCTTTCAGTTTAGCCCAGCTTTCCCCATACTTTTGCAACAAATGCAAATATATCCTTAGCGACATGAGAACGTATCTGATTTAAAAGGCACATCACTGCTCTTGGTAGAGGAGCTAGAAGAAGGGAAGCAAAGGTAAAGACATGAAAAATTATAAAAGAAAGAAATCTGATGAAGCCTTGCTGGCCAAAAGACAGAATGAATAGAGGGTTTCTATCATTTGTAGAGGTTTTAAACTAAAATAGCAATTCAGGATATAACCCTGCAGAAGCCCAGTCATAGAGACCCTTACCCGGATCTATAAAGAGGATCAGGGTATTTAAAAGGGGTTTCCTATCTTCAGAGCCTTTCCTCTTTTCAAGCTTAACCACTAACCATTCACCACAAGCGGTAGGCAAATAACTGGCTTAACTGACCAGCTAGGATAAACTATAATAACTGCTTAGATTAAAAAAAAAAGTTGGTCTAATACTATTTTATGTCAAAAAGTGCAGTGAATAATCACAGTGATGTTTTCATAACTTCACAAATATTTTGCACTCCTAAAATACCTAAAAAGGCATTTTTTGGTTTTGTTTCATTTGTCCTTTTAAAAATAATTACTATGTATAATGTATACGTGTGTGCATGTCTTTTTTTAAATCTGACAGTATTTCTGTCCTCACCAATGAAGAATTCTTTCAAACATGCCATAGTCAATAAAAGAAACTTCTTTAGTCCTTTCCTGTGTCATATACTAATTTTCAGATAAAGCTATTATTATCTTTTTGTCCAATTCTTTGTGCATGATTTTATTGGATAATACCAACAGAGATAAAATAATGTGTTTTTCAGTCCTCTGAACATTTTCTGTGGACGCCTTTGCAACAGGAGGGCATTACTGAAGTAATTTGTGAAAGGAATTATCCTTCTTTCTAGCAGTGAAAAAATTTCACGGTCACAGTAAACTCTTAGAACAAGGCTGAACAATGAGGACATTATCTTATTTTTAAGTATTTTGTGAATGTCATTTAAATTATGTTATTTTCTTCATCTCAGCAGACTTTTGAGCCATGGAGATTAAGGCATCTGTGCAATCCAGTGGACAGAAACTCAGTTTGAAAGAAGTAGGTTTCTGGATATTGAATTTTGGATTCTTCACGTTCCAATAAATAAACAATAAAATAAAAAGAATTTCTCTTGCCTTCCGTAGGCAGAATACCTACTGATCTCAGTAGCAGCTTTCGGATATTAAGAACTACAAGGAAAGAACCTTAATGCAAAAAAATCCCAAGGTTACCAAGGAAGTTGTTTATTAAGTTCCATTTTAGAGAACCAGAAAATTATATTGTTTAACAAAGAGGTGTTTATGAATTATTGGGTACAGCAGGATTAATGCAAAAAAATCCCAAGGTTACCAAGGAAGTTGTTTATTAAGTTCCATTTTAGAGAACCAGAAAATTATATTGTTTAACAAAGAGGTGTTTATGAAGTATTGGGTACAGCAGGATTATTGAAGTTTATAGGCAGATCAGATCCCAAGCAGTGAAAAAGTTCAGTATTTTTACACAGATTATCTAAAATTTCTGTATTTCCTGCAGATTTTGGTAACTATTTCGTAATTAAAAATAGATTTATACTTCTGAGGCCACTTAACTTCTTTTATAGTATACTTAAAAAAGTATAACATGGAATATACCAGAAAGTATACCTATCTATTCATAGTTTGATGCTTATTCACAGTAAAGTGAGAGGTAGCCATTTCTGCTGCCAGGTAGAAACCTGAGAATACACAACTAGTGAAATACACCCCAAATAGATGTGATGATATGTTATGTGGTGTGATCAGAGAGGGATCCTTCAGGCTACTTAAATTAGGCAACAGAAAGTCAGAATGAGGGTACTGGCTTGAGCACGGTGGTACAAGAAAATAGAGTTAGGCATCTAGGACATCTGGTTTTGAATTTAGCTACCTACATTTAACCTGTATTTTATTTTTGAACCTACAGTATTGATTTGGATCTTGTGTTTACCATCTAATTCTGACTAAAGTATCCCCTATTGATATGGTGGTGGTTGGTTTTTTTTTAAGGTGATGGGCAAACTGCTGCTGTTATTTTTAAATATCTGATAAATATTATGCAACCTAAGTTTATAAAAATGTTGCAAATTTGGTGCCAGGCTTTCAAAACAAAAAGAGCAGTTGGTACAGGATGGCTAAGATTAGATTGGTATTCACATTTCTTGGTAGGATCTGGTTCACATTCTGAAAATCGTATTGATGCCAAAAGACCTTATTTCACAAGCAAATGAATTCAGTGGCTTCACAGAATAAGACAAACTCAATCTGAATAAAGTTTCCAATGTGTGGCCTTAATAGTTGTATGCACTTCAAAAAAAAAAAAATCTACCAAATTCACACATTAGTTAAAACCCCATGATATCTAATACCTCTGCATATCAGAAAATATTTGTCCTCCTGAAATTATCTGGTCTTGACCATGTGCTACGAGAAATTTATGGACTATAGGTTAGAAATTAAGAGTTAATTGGTTAAAAAAAAGAAGGATCAAAAGAGGGCTGGATGCTACAGATGAAGGCCAATACAGACTTCCTAATAGGAGTGATATTTTCTCAACAGATAAACTTTGCCTGAAGATGGCTTTTCTTAGTGAATGGTGAGATATACCTATTGTTAAGCAGAATTTCCTGTTGCATTTCAACTCCATGACTTTCTTTTGATGGATGTCAGTGGAGTTAATTCTTACGAAATGATGCATTGCGAAAAATTCAAGAGGAAGCATGAAGCAAACGAATATCTCTCACTGAAGGCTAAAGGTCTGCATTTGCAATGAGTAAAATTAAATACTGCTTTCTGAACCTGTGGCCATCAATGGGTATGAAGGTGCAGCCACACTGCAGTACAATGGGAAGTTCGTTGAGCTAGTCCTTCTAAGTAGTCATCGTTAGTTGAGCTAGTCATCGTTAACTAGCAAAAAGCTATCTAAGCAGTCTCTAAGTTGTGGAGGTAATTATACTTTGGAGGGGACTCTGTGTTTAGACTTTTTGCAGCATCTGAACGAGTGCGTTCTGAGACAGTGCAGATAGTGCAGCATTGCCCATCTGTCGATGGCATGGATATGTACTGTGGGTGGACAATGTTTGGGAGGATGTAAGGTTGAACAAGACGCATAATTTCCCTGTAACAAGTGTGCAGTACCAGTGCCTGAAATGCTCATGTGTCCTGTGGGAAATTCCAAGCTCCAGTTAAGCTCCTGCTTTGTGTTAAATAGCAAACTTTAGACAGTAATGTTTAAGGCTTTTCCGAGTTTGGGTGCTGGCTTGGGTTCACCCTGAACGGCATGCTGAGAAATACTAGTGAGCAACTTCATGCATCTCACTATCAATCGGAATGATGTTCCTACCATTTCCTTTTCTCTGTTTTGTTCCCTTAAGTAGTTACTCCTCTTCCTCTTAGGATATAAGTTCACTTCAAATATATGTGAGGTCTCTCTGGATCACTAGGCTTAATCTTTCCTAGTCACTTTCGCGGGTCATTTCTCTCCGTGCTGATTTCCCTTCAAAGTAATAAAGTCCTGTTTCGATACAGTGCTGAAGTTTTCCAGAAAAAAATGAAGTTTTTTTTCAGGCTGAGTGTTACTGGAATTACTGAACACACACATATTCACTGCCCCTTTACTAACATTTTGTGTCCAAGTTGAACAGAAGGAACACTTCTTGTATATTGCAGTTAAAAAATGGTATTTAATGTTTGCATACATTGAGGCTTTTCGCAGGCATTATCCATGTCCTTTTCTGCAGTTTCTGGAATTCTGCTTCACAATTACTCGGAATGGTTTTCACACTGGGTCCACTTTTTTCCCCTTACTTTGTCAGCTGAACTCACAACATTCACCGATTGCCCCGTGTTGTTCATCTGCTTCATGCAGATAACATGACGTTTAAAAAGTGTCTTATTTGGTTATCCTGTATCAGTTAAAAATTATTTGTTTGACTGTAAATTGCAAACATAGCAAATATGTTAGCAGATTTTAATTTTGACTAATAAATCTGAAGCCAGTTTTGCTAGTTTATAATGGGAGAGGGTGGAAGAGGAATGATCAGTGGCAGGGTTAAATTTGACGTCTGAGGTGGGTATCTGAGCAAAAAATAAGTAATGCTGAATGAAACCATCATTTGTCCCATTTTTCCTGAAGAAAACAGCTCCACCCTCCCAAAATAATTTTATTCTGTGCAAACACAACTTGCAAAAATAAGAAAAGAAATGAAATGTGGGTTAAAGTGAACAGGTGGAGATGCCACTTTTTATCCAAGTGCTGCTGGGTTAGAGCAACTGCTTAACTGGAGTTCTCTTTTTTTCCTGAAGCACGTGAACCTGCATTTCTCTAATGAATGTCTATAGGGTGCTTTGGAGAGAGAGGGAAGAGGCGGGGAAGAGTCTTCTCAGGTCTCCCATTGAAACTCTACTGCTTTGAATAAATAATTAAGCTTTCACACCTCTCAGGCAAGTGTTCTCACCACCGCTGACACAGTCACTGTCTGTTCTCACTAACTGTTTAAGTATTTTATGGAAAAGAGAAGCATCAGAGCGTCAGAACAATCGCAGTGCATTGATAAAACCAGTTGCACAGATACACACAGCATGCTGCCAGGTGTGAATCTGCCCCCATTTTCCAGTTGTATCGGTTATTATTGAGAGAGAGAAAACCTGTCTGACTCACCTAGTATTTGGGTGAAACATCTGAGTGCTGGTGTTTGTCCTGGCGGATGTTTAATTATTTATGCAGTGTGGAATGGATATGGCAAGAAGGACAGAGCTCCAGTTACAGCACAGTGGTTCATCTCTCACAGGCGTAGGAGGAAACGGAATTGTTTTAAGCTGCAGCTTAGATGAAAGCACGAGCCACTGAACTGTTGAGTGGATGTGGGGAGTGAAAGCTCTGTGAATTGAGGCCATATTTTTTAACAGGACACTATACGCTAGTTCAGCTTTCACTGAGCACCAACCTCAACCTCTTTCCCCACTACACAAGATACACTGAATCTATCAGCCAAGAAACCCTTTCCCAGTCTGCTGAGCTCTACTGGGAGTGCCCATCGCTGCCTGCCTGTCGTCTCCCATCTTCGAAACTCTGGATTTGGTGTTGCACATGCTCATCAGCTCTCCTGAAACCATTTCTGGGAGTCCTTCTTCCATATACTGATTCAAAGAACAAAGTCATTTTTTAATAGAAAACTAATAACAGTAATCATGTCTTTTTTGAAAAGGAAACGCTTCCAGACAGCTGTCTATTTTCATGGAGGTGACTGTGTATTTCATAAATACAACTTTTTCCTTTCACGAATCTAGAAGAATCCTGTGTGGCACCATATGGCTTATGCTATAGTTTCCAATATTTTTCCTGATAGCTGGACTTCAATATATCTGTGATTTACCAGAAACTAAATACTGTGGTTTCTTTCGTCAAAATGACTTAAAATTTAGTTACAGGACTGTCAGCACTTTAAATGGCTCAGTTTTAGTTTCTCTCTGTAGATAGGTGCTGAAGTGACATCAGTCTAGTAATAGATCCTATGGGAGAATAACTGACCTTGAGAAATTAAAAAAGCAAAATATAAGTCTATGTAATTAGAACAGCGAAGTGTAAGCCTGCTGCTCTAGCGAGGGCAAATGGCATATATGAAAATATTAAACAGCTGCTGGCAACGTGGTACTGAAATATCAGACAATCCCAGTTCTGATCCCGGATGAATTCCAAAGGCATTGCTTCTGGAAGCTCTCTTATCACTGGGAGGAGCCATCTGAATTTTTCATATACCTTGATGGGTTATAAATTAGCTGTAATCACTCTAGAGGAAGACCTGTGCCTCACAGGGGAAAGCTCAATAAGAACATCTGCTCAATGTGCCATGGTGGTCAAAGAAGCAAAGAAGATAGCAGGTTATATTAGGGAAAATATATAGAATGATACTGAGATTGCAGTATTACTGTTACATGTATAGATGCATTATCTTTATTTCTGTGCTTAATGCTTCAGGAATTTTAATGCTTCAGGAATTTCAGTATTTCAGGAATATTGTACAAGCTTGGTATTGACTATGTTTTGTTTGGTTTTAAGGTGAGAGATGACAGCTAGTTTTATTTTTATTTATACCCGTGTTTTTATTACATAAAAATAGTGCTTAAAGCTTGAACAGGTATTAACTCCCATAGCACTATCATAAATAAAAGTGAGAGAAAATCTATATATTAAGGTCATCCTGTCTTAAATAAAGATTCGAGTACAAAGCACATTATTTGAGACATAAGAGGATTTTGCTTGTGAAGAAAGCTTGAAACAATGGGAAAAGTTTGCATTATTGAATGTGCAGAGGAGTTGTGGCCATGGTATAAAAAAACAGAAGATGGAGCAATGGAGAGAGCTCAGACTCTTTCCTACTCTCTTAGGAGGACTGAGGCATGCTCAGTGAAATGAAAAGACAACAAATGCCAAAATGATATAGGAAGCCCTTTTACACCCCCTCCCCACCAGTTTGACCTCTGGAACTCACCTGCCACAGTCTTGGCAGGCAGTGGTGAAGTGGCACTTGTGGCAATCAACGTGGTCCTCCAGGTTTTTGTAAAGAGCCTGCAGAAAGGCCAAAGACGTTGACGCCACTGCCCTGCTGCCTGCCCAGCACTCTGTGATTCCTCCCTGGGTTTCTGGTGTTGTCAGGAGATCTCAGTGCATGGGGCTGCCGGAGTGTACATCAGCCTGGAGTACTCCAGAATGGCATCTGCTCATGAATCAGTCTCTTTTTTTTTTTTTTTTTAAGAAGAAAACAGTGTTTATAATGCACACAGGAAAATACATTAATGAAAACAGAAACAGACGGTGTTTGCCTAAAATGAAAGAAGAGCTTTTTCTTGGCAAACATCTTACTTTCCTCGGAGCAGGGAAATCGGAATGACCTGACATTTGACTGATGACATTGTTGTCCACATGAAAGGGAGAGAGTCAGCTCCCTTCATGCTCAAGCTCTCTGATGTCTTGTTTCCTGTTAACTCTATACACACTCTTTAGACTTTCAGGGAATACAGTTCCCCTCCTGCTGTTTTTGCAGTGGTGAATGTCTCAGAAAAAATAAAGGAGATTCAGTTTAATAAGGCTCTTGTCATTATTAAAAAGTGATGTCAAACCTAGGGATAATGAGAAATATTTATACTGCTTTTCAGAATGTTTGTGAGGATTATCCATTCTCAGCCATAACAAGGCTGAATGTTACAGCATTTAGCTATATGGTGCATGATGTTTTCTATTGTGCCTATTACTGAGTGCTTGTTTTGGGGCTATTTCTTAGTATATGTTTAAGTCTGTATCTTAATATATATTTTGTTGTTAGCATATTACCTGGAATATTGGCAAGGTGCTTAAGGGGGTGATTTGAGCAAAGACTATTCTGTTGCTCAAACCTTCTGCATCACACTTAAAGGTATATTTTTACACACAGTTAATTCCTTGGAAAACATTCACCTGTGTTACCAAGAGTTGGTCGCTGAATGACACTAAATACTTCACCCTGGGGCCTGTGCTAGCAAGGGCGGGAAGAGTAATGTTGCAGAGAACAGGTGTGGCAGAATTATGTACTCATATTCTGAGGATAAAAGCTAAATTTTCTCAATATAGAGAGGAAAAGTGTAAACTGTTCCCTTCTGTATCATTCAGGAGTGTCCCATTATGGTGGAGATGACTGTCTATAATAATCATGAGTGTTTTTCATCTGGCCAGAGAAAGCTTTGTTCTTTCCCTTAAATTTGTGCATCTCTGCTGTCCCAATAGGTATTGTCACAGATGAGAGGTGGCAACTGCACATCCCATGGGAACTGAATCCACCTCAGCTGGCTGTGGCTTTGGACTTGCTTCATCTTCACTGCAGAAGGAACTGAAAGCCAGATATCCAGTGTTGCTTACATTTCTGGAACTCTTAATCTTACACAAATTCCTTTCGTTGCACTTATCTTGGTGGGGTGGAGGAGGAGAGAAGGTTGCTTTCTGCTGTTTCTCCTAATCTGGTGATTTTCAGTGACCTGTTGTTGTGAAAATAGTATAGTTTCTTTCTGAAAGACTTCTGACTAACGTGCAGTTGAAGTTCTTCCATGGTCTCAGTTTCCCAAGTGAAAAAAGATTAGAAGCTCACTGAAGACTTTCCAGTTTTGCTTTGCGTCATCACAATGTATTTGATACTCTGTAGAAGACCTCTTAGAGTAGTGGCAATGTATCTTTTCTTGCCAGCCTGTCAGAAACCAAAGAGATCCTAATGAAGATAACGGATAAAGATCTGGGGGCGGGCAGGAGGTCAGGAAAGGGTAAGAACATGCCAGTTTACAGAACAAGTGGCAAATGCTAGAGGCAAAATGTTTCTTTGATGTTTCAAAATGACTAAAGAAATCAACATTAAGTGATCACATCGAGACAAGTTTGTTATACCTTTATATATTTTAAACAAGCAGTTTTGTGCCCTTAACAAAGCAAGGATGGAATTAGTATTTATAAATGTTTATTGGATTGCACATGGTAGGTTGTGCATGGAAGGCAATCATATCAATAGTAAGAAGCAACTATTGTAATCTGAAGATCAGCAGCTCTCATGGCCAGATAAGATAGTGCTGACACATCGTGGCAAATGTGGTATCGTGCTAACTGTCAGTTGCAACAAATTCAATTACTTTGAATTTGTCATGCCAGGATGGCATTAAAAGTACTGCTAGCCTGTAAGTCTGAAAATGTTTACAACATTGAAAAACTGATATTCAAAAAAGTCAGTCAAGTGATATAAAATGAAGTTACTAAGCTCCTATGTATATGAAGGCTGATTTTCCATGAAAAGGTGTTGTTTTCAATTTATAAAAGGGACATTGCAAATTAGGAAGATTTAAGTGTTACAGTGGAAGAAACTAAATGAGAGTGGGAAAACTACTTGCGTACTATTTCAAAGGCAAAAAAGTGTATTTTAAAATTGAATCAATGAAAAAAGTCATATATGCAGTAAATTAACTGTCCCAAACTATCATTAACTAAAAAAAGTATTATATTAATATTGCCTCACTTGAGGTGAAAGCTAAAGCTTACTTTGGATCCGTGAATTAGGAAAAAAAGGTGAAAGATTGCAAATAGTCAGTATGCCTGAACGTTTACGGGAAAAAAAAAGTTCAGGAAAGGTAAGTAACAATCGATGAATGCTATTTTTTGTATTAGCAAAGGAACCTAATTGATATGTTCTCTTCAAGACCCCCTGATTTTACCTGCTCATTATTCAATCAAGATCTGCACAGAAAGACCAAAATTCTCCAGACCTCTGGAAGCTTCCAACGCCAGCATGTTGGAGATGCACGCTCCAGATGTGCTGCATAAGTACGGCTTTCATTTAAGTCAGAATTGACTGATTGCTCAGCTTCATATGCAGCAACCCAGCTGTCAGTACACGGGAAGATCACTGAAGTCAGTTCAGAAATAATCTCGGTTCACTCAGCCAGACTAGATATCAGCTGTGTTGTGAAGTGAGAAGTTAATAAAATGATTTTAGTGGTACCTGAAGCAGTGCTTTTGGTGTGCACAGATTCAGTGGTTCCTGCCAGGCTCAGGCAGGTTCGCTCCACAATGGAGCAATTGCAGCTCAGCGAGCGTATGACAAATATACAAGGACAATAGTTAAGGAGTATCTTCCCAGAAGTTGTAAAATACAGTAAACTGAAGATAAAAATTGCTCAGGACTTATTCAGATCTGTATCTTCTCCATTTAGTACTTTTAGTGGGTATGTTTGTACTGTTAATGTATGTCTACTTCTAATAAAGAGACCAACATGCTTCCATTCCAAAATCAGTGTTTCCTTAATTAAGAAATATTTTAATTATTATTAATCTCTGTTTCTGAGGGAGAAATAAACATGCTGTCGTCACATTTGTTCTGTAGCTAAGTTGTTGATGCTCTGATTAAGATCTTAATTGATTTGGTGTGACAGCGGGCATAGAAGGCAGAGGTACTAAATGCCGCCTTTGCCTCAGTTCTCCCCAGCCAGGCCTCTGTGCTTGGAGAGATGGATCAAGGAGAGAAATAGGCAGCACTGGGTGAGTACCAAGTTGGGGTGGCTGGAGACAACCTCACCCATGGGCCAGTGGGACAAGACGGACTGCACCTGAGGGTGCTGAGAGCTGGCCACTGTCCTTGCAGGGCGAGACATCTATAACCTCTGGGAGGTCATGGAGATCCGGGGAGGTCCCCAGTGACTAAAAAAAAGCAAATGTTGCGTCCATCTTCCAAAAAAGCAGTAAGGATGATCTAGGAAACTGTGCTGGTCAGCCTTGCTTCAGTCCCTGGGAAAACTGTGGAACATATTTCTGGGCCTGTGGAGGAGAAGGTGATTGGGAGCTGTCACCATGGGTTTACCAGGGGTAAATCACACCTGACCCACCTGATGGCCTTCTGGGAAGAAATGACTGGTTTGTGGATGGGAAGAGAGGGGTGGGTGTTGTGTACCTGGGTTAGAGCAAGGTTCTTGACACTGTCGCTGTTCTCACATCCAAGTTGGGCCATGGTGGTTTGGATGGATGGACAGCAAGACAGATAAAAGACTGGTTGGATGATGATCGGACTCAGAAGGCCGCGGTCGATGGGTCATGTTAGCCTCGTAACAAGTGGGGCATTGCTGGGGTCTGTCTGGGACCTTTCTTGTTTAACATCTGTTGTGGTTTAACCCCTGCCAGCAGCTCAGCCCAACCCAGCCACTCACTCACTGCCCCCAGCGTGATGGGGGAGAGAATTGCAGGGTAAAAGTGAGAAAACTTGTGAGCTGAGATGGAGACAGTTTAACAGGTAAAGCACAAGCCGCGCACGCAAAGCAAAACAAGGAATCCATTCACTGCTTCCCATGGGCAGGCAGGTGTGTGTCCATCTCCAGGAAAGCAGGGCTCCATCACATCTAACAGTGACTTGGGAAAACAAATGCCATCACTCCAAACGTCCCCCCCTTCCTTCTTCTTCCCCAGCTTTATGTGCTGAGCACGACGTCACATGGTGTGGAATATCCCTTTGGCCAGTTGGGGTCA
>NW_008795491.1:1110808-1114271 GCF_000699145.1 Aptenodytes forsteri
GTCCCCCCCTTCCTTCTTCTTCCCCAGCTTTATGTGCTGAGCACGACGTCACATGGTGTGGAATATCCCTTTGGCCAGTTGGGGTCAGCTGTCCCCGCTGTGTCCCCTCCCAGCTTCTTGTCCCCCCCCAGCCTGCTCGCTGGTGGGGTGGGGTGAGGAGCAGAAAAGGCCTTGACTCTGTGTCAGCACTGCTCAGCAGTAACAAAAAACATCCCTGTGTTATCAACACTGTTTCCAGCACAAATCCAACATTAGCTATATACATAAGCTACTAAACCATACAAGGTACTATGAAGAAAATTACCTGTATCCAAGCCCAAACCAGTACACATCTTTATTAGTGGCCTGGAGGAGATCACAGAGTCTTCACCCATCAAGTCTTCAGATGGCACTGAACGGGGGGAATGAGGTGATACAGAGTCCATAAGTCCCTAAAATAAAAATCAAGATCACAACTGAGAAGTTTTTTTCTCCCTTTTTTCTAACTCTGCTAGTATAACTGAGGTATTTAATACCCTGGACTTGATGTGATTTTTCCTGGGAGTAGACGTTTGAGTTTATTTACAGGTCATCTACCAGTAATTCCAAATGGAAGCAGAGATGAAAAAGCCCTCTGTGGGTTGTTCTTCACAGAAAGCTTAGGAAGTAAGCTTAAGCCTCATCTCTACTTTGAAATTCTTAATTTAAAAAAAAAAAAAAAAATCAAAGCAAGGCTATCTTTTGTAGCTGATAATTTCCTCTTTCAGCAAGACATGAGTGCCCCAACGTGATGGTAAATGACACTGTGTCATTAGAAGTATGATCTTTTTCTTGTTATCAGGCCAGTTCCTGTAAGAATAGAGAGAAAGCTTCATTTCATGTGCATGCTGTACTATAGCAACAGATATTCTATATGCACTTTCAACTACTTAGTTGTGGGTTTCAGCTAAGTGTTGAATTGTGTACTTTCTAATCCAAATGATGCTTTATGTTTTTCAAAGCTTTCCACCTTTCATTCAGAGTGTCACATTTAAGAGACGGGTGACAGGGGCATAACTGTGCTTCTGATCAGCCATTCTGATGGGAATAGACTTTGTGAACATAGGTGCACCAGGACCAAATGTTTAAATCTTAATCTACACTTAACATATAAAATTTTAATTAATTTGTTGGTCTTTGCAGGATCTCATTACCTTTTTTCTGCCTTTTACTTTGGGACAGTTTCATTGTGTATAACTGTCTCAGTGGGAAATTTGCAGGACTCTGCATTTTCTCTTTTCTTTCCTCTTCTTGCATTCTACTTTGAAGATGTGTACAGATCTCGATATCTGTGATACCAAAGGCAAACTCAGTTTGTTAAAATGCCAGTAAAACTGATTAAAATGCCTGTAGGTTGCACAAAATGCCATAAATGGGGTAATCTCTTGGTTGCCCTAGCACTGAAAAATCTTGGATGGGCTATTTATCTGTCAAACCGAAACTTTCCGAATAGATCTTCATTTGGCAAATCATCCAGAACTGGTACCAGCTCTTGAGTGGGAGCACAGATGTCATATTTCATCCTGACCTAAACACCTGTCAAACTGCACTGTACCGGCCTCTCAGGCACCAACAAATCATGACCCTGCTAGGAGCACACTGGGACATTTTAATGTACTTTTTATAGCTGTAAAATAGTTAATGACTTCAGTATATAACAGATAAGGGTTTTTTTTTTTTTCCTTTTGAGCTGGCAGATTGCCATCTTCCCCTTTCCCCTTTGGCTCTGTGATTCTGCATTTGAAGCATGTTGCTTCCAAAACAGATACCCTATCAAAAAGTGAGTAGGCATCTAGCTAATCGGAGCACAAAGGGTCATTGTCTATAACTAGGAGGCTATGATTCATCTCACATCATTTTTAAAAAATTAATTTGACAGTCATAATGTGTAACAAGCAAACTAAACTGAACATTTTGAGACTCACATCAAGATAATTTTTCATTTTAAAGACAGGGTAGTCCTGTGGCTACATCAGGAGGTTAAGACTTGGAAGATTCAGTTTCAAGTTCTCACTCTGAAACAGGCTGAACACCTGAGCTTGGGCAGTTCACACGGGTCAGGTTTTTCTAAGGGTATAACCCAACTGAAAACACTGGGAGTGAAGCTTCTGTGTATCTCTGAGGATTTGGGTCCAAGTGCCCCAAAACTCACAAACACTCTTTAAGCAGGAAAGTTCTGTGATCTCTTTGTTGTTTCCACTGAAGCGACCAGTAGGGCAGGGATTGAATCCATGTCTCGAGAAATACCTTAATTCTTCCCTTTAAGCTAGTAGCAGACAGCATCGTGAGCAACACAGGAGACAGCGAGGCCAGGCAGTGTGCTAACCGCCAAGGACCCACCATATTCATACAGACTGGTCTGTGGCCATGGGGCCAGTCTGAGATAAGGTTGGGAAGTCCTGTGAGCAAGGTGAGGACGTGAGGCAGAAGGCTGGGCACCGGCATGCCTACATCACTGTTCTAGCAAGGACCAAACATAGAGGTCTGAGCTGAAATGCATCTCCTGCCAAGGGTGGCAGCCCCAGATGGGGTGTCCCAGAGGGCTTTCTGGCAGCACAGCTGTTTTCATAGCAGCCTGATCCCAGGTTATGCAGCTGTGCCATATTGGAGCCAATTTGAATACAGGCAGCTAAGACCACAGGAAAGGATGTAGAGGAAGAGATTGCTTTCAGGCTCTCTATTAAAAAACAGGTCTTAATCTTCCTGTATCTCTAAACCCTGAAAAATGTATAATATCTTTAGTAGTGTTAGGAAGGTAAACACATTCAATACTATTTGGGGGGTTGTAACGATAATATGTAATGAGATTCACATTAATAGTAAAGTCACTGGCAGTTGTCTGTATCCCTCTGTTATTTATTATTGGGGTGTGTCTTAATGGTAAGCACAGGACTAGTATTTCTTCGTACTGCCTAGGTATATCTACCTGGACTTCTGTAAGGCCTTTGGTACGGTCCCCCCTCAGCATTCTTACCTCTAAATTGGAGAGAAATGGGTTTGATGGGTGGACTGTTAGGTGGGTAAGGAATTGGCTGGTTGGCCATGTCAAAAGAGTTACAGTCAATGGCTCAATATCCAAGTGGAATCCAGTAACGAGTGGTGTCCCCCAAGGGTCCGTACTGGGACCAGTACTATTGAATATCTTCATCAATGACACAGACAGTGGGGTCGAGTGCACCCTCAGCAAGTTGGCAGATGACACCAAGCTGAGTGGTGCAGTTGATATGCTTGAGGGAAGGGATGCCATCCAGAGGGACCTGGACAGGCTTGAGGTGTTGGGCCCATGCAAACCTCATGAAGTTCAACAAGGCCCAAGTGCAAGGTCCTGCACCTGGGTCGGGGCAATCCCCAATACCAGTACAGACTGGGGGATGAATGGATTGAGAGCAGCCCTGCAGAGAAGGACTGGGGGTACTGGTGGATGAAAAGCTGGACATGAGCCAGC
>NW_008795491.1:1114401-1167854 GCF_000699145.1 Aptenodytes forsteri
CACCTCTCCTATGAGGAAAGGCTGAGAGAGGTGGGGTTATTCAGCCTGGAGAAGAGAATCCGGGGAGACCTTATTGCGGCCTTTCAATACTTAAAGGAGGCTTATGAGAAAGACAGAAACTTTTTACCAGGGCCTGTAGTGACAGGACAAGAGGTAATCAGTTTAAACTGGGAGAGGGTAGATTTAGGTTGGACATAAGGAAGACATTTTTTATGATGAGGGTGGTGAGACACTGGAGCAGGTTGCCCAGAGAAGTTGTGGATGCCCCATCATTGGAAGTGTTCAAGGTCAAGTTGGATGAGGCTTTGAGCAACGTGATCTAGTTGAAAGATGTCTCCGCCCATGGCAGGGAGGGTTGGGCTAGATGACCTTCAAAGGTCCCTTCAACCCAAAGCACTAACTTTTTAAGGACTAAATCCTAGTCAGACAGTGCAAAAGGAAAGATGTGCAACTGAGTCATATTTCTGAGTAATACTCTAAATGCTAATGTCATCCTGCGAGGTAGACTCAGTCCAGATATGTTTGCAATTTGACCAGAAATGATGAATGTGTTCTCCAGGACAGTGGATCTCTTATGCAAGGAAGAATGGCTATTTAGCTAATTGAAGCAAAAGTAGCTTTTTAGTTACTTTTCAGAAGACAAGGGCAGGCTCACAGTGTAGTTGTGCCTGTAATCACAGCAATTGGCTCAGACCTGTGACAGTATGCACAGCACACAGCAAGGGGCATGGCATCAGCAGGATCAAGCAGGCAAAAAATAAAGAGTGGGTAAGCGGGAATGCAGCCCAGGATCACAAGAGGTGATAATAATACATCACAATTGAGGTAAATCAGATATGTGCAGGAGGAAGCTCAGCTTTTTCAAGTGTGAATAGGATAAAAGTCATGTTGCTGTTCCACATCTAAGACTGCTGCACAGACAGTGCACGTTTCTTCAGTTGTCATGCAGGCCTGTCAGTTCCTGAGTGTTTTATTCTCATTGCTGTAGGTGCAGCAATAAGACTTGGCCTATTTGGAATGAGCAGACACTGGTTTATGCAATAATCTTCATTCTGGTACTGTGTGGACTGCCCACCCTTCCAGTGGATACTGGGGTCCCTGCACCATCAGCCTATCAATCACATCAGGTTAGAGTTGCATCTTTTGAGCATGTAAAGTCTCCCAAAGGGATAAAAACTGTTGTAGCTAGAGATGTCAGTGAGTGCAGTTGAAAACACAAAAACTGAAAGGCAGTGAGATTTTTTCCTGCTTAGCCTGTGTAAAATTATGACTGCCCCCCTGAACAAAAAACAGGGACTGCTTGCATTTCTCTTCCTCCTGGTAGTAAATGGAAGGAGAAGGAGTAAAAATTGTCCTGGCTCTGCTTTTCTTGATGGCCACAGGAAGAGTTATCTTACATGTGATTTTTCTAGGCACATCCTCTTTTGCTCCTGAAAATTTTGCTCAGGAAGATTTAAGGTCTTCATCAATTTGTCCACAATTGCTTCATGCCTGGTAGCCCTAACAAGTCAATCAGATTGTGTGCAGATTAATAATGTTTGAGGTTTCCAAATGTCTAAACAAGTCAGAACTGCATGTCTGTTCTGTAGTACAGCCACCTACAATGAACACAAAACTTCTGGCAATCGCCACTGTGGTAACTATAACAGACTCAGAAAATGTCAGGTTTGCTTCACTGTTTGGTTCTCAGTGAACACAATTGTACAGGGCACACTGTAGGTTTGGTACACCTGAAGGACAGCAATTCATGGGCACTGAGCAACTCATGAGCATTTCTGGGGGAGTGGTGTAAGAGCTTTGTTTGCAGAGTTTTTATCTTCTGAAACGGCGCCACTTGCAGACTTCACACTTCTTCTGCAAGGCATGAGCAGTTTCATTCACAAGGGAATTCCATTAATAGCTGAGTTATCCGAGCAGTAATTCTGAGATATTAGAGATGATAAAGACCTATTTGTACATTTTGGCCTACCTCTCTCTACAGGGAGGGTTAAACCCGTTGTACAACCACTTCAGTTTTGTCAATCCAGTTTATTTGTCTCAGCTGATAGGACTTCCATTATACCTGGGGGAGTGCTTCATGGCGTGATGCATTCCACTTCTAGTTTATCCAGACGTTTGGCTTAGATTTTCCTTTCTTAATTTTCATCTCATTACTTTTGGCTATTCTCCTTTATGCTACCTGAGATATCTCTTTTCCCTGCTATTTTCTCAGCTATTTGTTAATGGTTGTCTTGATGCCTTTTAAGCATTCCACAGCCAGGCCATGTTTATTTAGATCTTTTCATCTTTCTTCATAAGTCAATGCCTCCAGCCCACTTTAATCATATCAGTGGCTTTGCACTGACCTCTCTCCAATTTACAACTCTTCTCAGTAATGAGAGTCTCAGGGCTAAACACAATTTTCTAGGAACAGCCACACACTGTAGAGAAATGATTTTACCTGTGATTTCAAGTGTGATGTATTTGCAGCTGCAATCTATATTTTTCCCCTGCAGTTTTGCATTGGAAGGTCTGTTTGCTGTCAAGATTACCTAATTTCCTATGAGATGTCCACTATTGCTTGTTTGTTTTTTTTTTTCTGACATCCATACACATTGTGAATGGGAGAAAATTATTCAGACGAATGTGGACATCAAGGGCACATGGAGCCCTTACCCAAGTGATGTGGAAACACATGGAGGTTTTTCATATTTTTACTGAAGAGGTCAGAAATATGGGCATAGTTACTATCTTTATGCATCAGACTCAATGAATATGCACTGCATAGGAGAGCTGAGCATGCATAATGGCTGTATTCCTGGGAGTTCTTGATTTTAAGAAATTTCATCAAAACTAGTGATCTGGATGAAAATCCCTGTTCATGCCAATGGAGATGGAAGAAGTCAGTGTCACCTGATTAGCTTTACCCCTTCCCCTTTTCCCAGCCCCAAATGCTGTTCCTGAATTTGCCTTATGAAAGGCTTTCAAAGTGAAAATCGACAGCTTCTGTTTAATGTGACAGAAAAAAGAAAGCCAGCAGAGGGTAGCAAAACAGTAAAATGGGCAAGGTGAGAGCCATAGAAGGTTCATTTCAAGATTGCTTTTATTAAGGGCATATACGGAGCATGAATATACTCTGCATATTAAGGGCATATACGGAGCAGGGGTTTTGTTAAATAGGAAAAAGTTTGCTGCGGTTGAGAACATTAGTGATGCACAGTTTTTTATTTAGAAAGACATCAACACTGGTGGAGGAGTGAATGAAGATGTAGTATAAGTCTGACTTGTCACTTAATGAGTGGTTTTTTGTTATTGTGAGCTCAACATTTCTAATATTTCTGTCTTTCCTCACAGTGCTTATTTGTTATCTAGATTGTCCTGAGTTCCTGGATAAACTATGTGGGATTTGTAATAGGAAAAGAACTGACTACGGCAAAAGTGGGTAAATGGAGAACAAATCATACTCTGCAAACTTCAGGCAGGATTATAAGGAAGAAATACTGTACTCTTTTAAGATTAAAGTTAAAAACCACATTCATTGCTAACATGGTTTAGCAGCATGCCTGTTATTTTTAACCCAATTTTTCTATAGCTTAACTACTGCAATGATCACACTGTATAACTTGTCATAAGAAGTGCATGTTTCTCTTGAATATGAAATAGTCTTGTAAAATGATTATAAAATGTAGACATATAAATTTTGGGTTCTCTCATTTTCTCTTTTTTTTTTTTTTTTGTTTAGACAAATGACTGTTAGTGGTTCATACAAAATACAGTCCTGAGTATACAATTACCTACGTGAATACTCCTGGCTTAAGTCCTTCAGTCACATAGATAAAGTCCTTCAGGAAGTCTCAGTGGGCTTACTGGCTTTTTCTCAATGTGAAATGGGGGATATTCAGTATTTCATGCAGATTTGCTGAATATTCATCCCATGTTTGTCTTCGTCTTGGTGCATCCTCTAGTGGAAATCATGTGATGACCCAAATGGTAAAAACACAGGAATCACTCCAGATTTATTTAGTGTAAAAAAGGATATGACTGAGAGGAAAAGGGAGGCTGGATGTTTACTAGGTGAGTACTAGTAACACAGGCTATCCTTTGATCTAGTTTTCATCTCTATGTGTAACAACATGGAGTAACTGGGTATGACAAAAAAGCCTTTAGAAATGTCACGCAAACGTGAACATTATAAATAGAAATAGTACTCATATTTTTTTGGTTCTCACCTCTGTTTGACTAATGATTCATATGAATAATCAGTATTCAGTCTAGTGGTTTTTCTATGGCTCAATTTTTAGACTAAAAGAGTGTATCCTTTCTCTGTTTAAATATATATATGTTTATCCACGATGATTTAGCCATGAGCAGAACTCTAATGTGGAAAATACTATCATAAAACATTAAGTTTTTCTTTGAGTAAGCCTGGCTTTTTGGAGGAAGTCTTTATTTTGTATGTGATTCAACTGCAATTAATGAAGCTTCAGATTCTACCCGGGATATAAATGGATGTCTTATTACTTATGTATTCAGAGCAGTTATTTCTAATTTAAAATACAGAACCTAATCATGCCACTTCCTTCGTTTTGGGAGCCTTTGCTCTAACATTTTTCCATTCATCATTTTCTTTCAAGTTGCTGCAGATACAGAGAGAGAGAGAGATGGTGATTTTTTTCTTTTATGTTTCCTTAATGCATTTTGATAGGTAGGGAAGCCACATCAATGTATATAATAGTAGAATGATATCTTCAACCACTGCTAGTTGAAAGAAAAAAAAAAAGTAATTGCTGAAAATTGTAAATCAATACAACTTTTGAGATTTGATCTTTAATTGAGAAAAAGCCTAAGTACCCAGACCTTTGATAGATAAAAAATGAAAGTCTCTGCAGAGTTAAAGAGTGAAGGAGTAACCACAAACAATTCAGAAGCCTGGGTAGATAACTTAAGATGGTTGGTCACTTAGTTACAACCTTTGATCTCCTCTGATCTTCCCCTGCTGCTTCTTGGGAGATATAGCGTTAGCATTGCTTTAAGGCTAAGACCTCTCTTACAGAGGTCTTCAGGCTTCTGAAGTTTTAGGTTAGTACCTGCTGGAAATTCTTTAAAGGTAGCTGAACAGCATGTAGCTTTTGTAGACAATCTTATGTGCCCCTTAATAATGTTTTTAGGGATCCCAATAGTTATGGAAAATGGTCCTCCAGAAATTACTACCACCAGTGGAAAATCCTGGGGGCTTTTGAGAAAACTTACATTATGTAAATATAACTGTACAGATTTTATTCCAGACAGAAAGTTAACCTGCATTTAGCAGGTATGGTGAAAAATATCCTTATGTAGCTTTTTTTTCCCCTTTCCCATTTTGGTCTAATCCTAGAGTAGCCAAGCATCAGCTTTGGTTGTAGGTGTAAACCAGAACATCCACGATGGCCACAAGCCACTGTTTTTTCCTGCCAGCTATGAGTAGCACACAAGCATCAGTTCAGCATTGTAGGGTCAGACAACCATAGCAGCATCCCAGCTTTTCGTTGTCACTTCATCTCAGATGAACCTGGAAAGGAGTGGCATGGGAACCCATGGGTTCTGAGCCACCACCAGTGGTGCAGAATTACCAGCCAAGACGAGTACACTCAGATTTCCTTGCAGAGAGTCCCAGAACAAAAAACATAAGAAGTAAAGACAGTTATGATTATGTCAGATGCAGTCATACTAGCTTTTCAGACACAGACATCCTAACAAAATCAGTGGGATGTCCACACACTCAACAATGACAAGAGCAAGGATAGACTTGTTATAACAGAGATTGGTTTGGCTACATGTGCTTATGAGACACTAATCAAAGAGAACTGAGATCTACAGTTTTTCCAGGTACAAACCTTCCTCTGAAGGCAACAGGAATTTTCTATGCAAAAGAACAGCAAGATATGGCCGTGATCCTTACAATTTGTTACCTAAACTGATGCTGTCATAGTCAGCTACTAAATAGGATTGTTAAGAAGTGAATCTGAGTCTTCTGCCAACCTATTACAAGTCAATGTCTGTGTGTCTCAAAAAACACACACTGAACTGACAGAATGACTTTGTGCTCAGATAATAATAAACTGATGTTGTTCTGTGGCATTCCACTGAATTTATAGGAGCTCTGTGGGCAACAAAATAAAATTCAACCTTCTATTTTTAGTGAACATACAAATTAAGGCTCAGAACAAGTCCTTGTTACTCATGCCTAGCAATAATTTTTTCTGTGAATAAAGCACCTTATTTCCTAGTTCAAAAATCTCTTTCAGCATCTGCTGCAGCTTCACTGAAGTTAAAGACTTTCTACTGACACTAAAAGAACAATTTAAGCATTTAATTGTTCCTTTGTAATGTTGAAGAATAATGTTTCATGATTCTTAGTGCTTTCCATACACCATCCAAATCCGTGGTTTTGCGTTCTTTCTACTTCTCTGCTTCTTTTCTGACTTACTCTTTCTCAGTGTAACTTTATATATTCATAAATGTAAGCAAAGTGTGAATTGTCACTATCATTGTTTTGTTTTCTTTTTCAAGAACTGAAACCTCTGATCTTAGTTTAGGAGCTTATTAATCACAGCAATAATTATCTTAGCAAAGACGGTTCACAATATGAGAAATGATTGGTGAAGATGAACAGGCATGTGTATATTCACTGAAGTACTTATTATCCATTTCCCTTCAGCATCATAATTAAAAACACAATGTATAAACCCACAATTATTTGTAGGAGGGGTGCAAAGCACAGCAGTCACATTGCAGTAACTGTTTTCAGCTGTCAAGAGCAAATATGAAAGTTCCCAAACTCTAGCAGTGTTTGAATGCTGAACTCATCAATAATGAGCTTCATGCAGTAAAGCTATCACAGTTGTCTTACTGTTGGTTCCTCCATCAATAACATCAGTTCCACTGCAATATCTTTGAATGTCTGATATCCTTGAGCAGCTGATTACCTGGGCTTGCAGTATGAGAAGTAACTGGTGGAACAAATCTGGCTCCACCTTACAGCACCGTCCCAGGGCTGAGCTGCAAGGCACATGTTGCAACCTCGTTTGGACAGAGAGGGGATGTAGGGTGCCCGGGGAGCACTCCCCTTGCATCAAGAACTTGCAGAACAACTCCCATCGAGAGGCAGGGAAAGGAGAGAAGTGCGGGGTGGGGCCAGGCGATTTACCAGCAGTTTAAATTCACTGTGCTCAGCTCCCTGCCAGGGGTGGGAAGAGCAACCTCCTGTAGATCAGCATTAGCAGTGGCTGGGAAGCAGCACTCTGGATGCTCCACTGGACTCTCTGCGTGGCACTTGGAGAAGAATTATCGCAGCCTTGATTTACTGCTTCCCTGGAGCTTTTATTCCTCATTTGTTGTCGCAGTATAATAAATCTGCACCCTACCATATCGTATCTGGACCAGATTAGGCAATTACTGGTGCCAATACATTTTTAAGCTTAGAGAAAACAAAATCAAGGTGCTAAAGGGAATGTTCCCACAAGATGTTAAGGAGGCGAAGAACAATTACATGCTGGATTCAAGTGACATTTCATGTGCTATTACTAACAGAAGTGCAAATGCAGTACGGATTCTTGAACATGCTCATTCTTCACCTCCTCATCTCCTGTAATCACTTTTTCCTGTACATGTGTACTCTCTCACACGTACTGTTTTTAGAGAAAATTTTCAGAATGTCCAAATATGAAACTTGAGTCATCCTTCAGTTTGGGCTGAATTTGAACTTTTTAGCCAGTGGCCAAAAAACTGACTGAATATACTGTTCCCTTGTTTTAGACCAACAGGTTCTACAAAGGGACCATTTTTGTTATACATGTATGAGCACACTGCGGTGGGATTAATCATAAACCTGGGCCTGTGAGTGTCTGTGCGTGTGAATGATGCTTTCTGTGAGTTGAGTTGCGACCAAGCACAAAATAAGGCCTAAGCCTCAGAAAGTGGCCTCTGTGCTCTCCTTTAAATGCACTAATTCATCTCCGGGCCAAAGGGGCTCGAACATACCAAGCAGGTCCCCTGAGGACGAAGTGCTGTTTGTATCATGACAAATGCATAAGGCAAAGTCTTATATCAGATGTACTGTGCACTCTATTGACAAGTTTGGAAAATTATGACACTTTTCAGACCTTTCCTGCTTTTCATGTTGCTTAAAAATATTTCATCTTGAAATGTCATGTGGCTGTATGTATTAATGTGTAATTTCACATCAAACAAAGGCAGAATAAAGAAAAGGCCAGCAAACTCCCATCCCTTTGCCTGTGTTCAAATCTGAGTGTGAACTGACATTTTAAGAGTAAATGTGACAAAAATGTCATATCTTGACAGTGTTCCTGAGTTTCTAGTCTACAGGGAAAGCTAGAGCTGGCTGGCTATTTTGTGCTAAGGAGTAAAACTTCCTATCCTGTGATTCACGACGTGGCAGTCCTGCATGCTTTTAACAACCTGCTCAGCCACTGAGTCAACTAAAAGGCAGCCTCAGGAAAGTCAGCTCGATGGGATGATGTGTTTGATTAGGGCTAAAATATTGTGCTGCACTGAGTGAAAAACAATAATAAAAAAGAATTATGCCTCAAAACCAGAAAAAAAGTGTGATACCAGCCTCTTGGCTCCAGTGAAACAGTACTCATATTTGGTTTCCTGGAACAAATCGGCAAGCTGCTTAAGCAGTTTTTCAAATAATAAAATTTAGAAAACATAAGAAGGTAGTACTACCCCAGGGACATCTTTTGACATTATTTCTGGAATGTTTTCTTATGTCTCACGACCTGATCTTGTTCTTAGATGAAACAATTAAGCTAGCAGATTTAAATCAACTTATAGTTCAGGAGACCAATTTACATGAAAAAGAAGTTGCATATCACCTCTCATATAAGGTGACTCTTCATGTCTTCCCTAGACTTCCCTTGTCCTGGTAGCACCCTGCTCGTGATGACTAGTGGCAGGCCATAGCATCCTCCTTCACTAACCTCTGCTGCCAGATCAGCTCAGGTGTGTTACCTGAAATGCAAAGCTTTTCCCATGGTCCACCCTGCAGACTGGAAGGAACACAAGGCAGAAAACAGACAGCCTCTAGCATTTGTTTTCCAGGCAAAACCTTGCTCCAGAGGTTATGGATGTTACTGCTCTCAGCTGTCCTGCCCTACCAGTCTTCCAAGAATGCTAACCTCAGTGTGGAGTTGGCTAAAAGGACCTGGCATCCATGGAGGTGGGTTGACGGTGAGAGGAACAGCTGAGATGCAGGTGCACTCGCTCTTCTGCAGGCTCTGTTACGGGGATGGCAGCTCCGACAGAGGACGGGACCTTGCAGCCATTTGCTCAAGGCAGTGTGTCAGAGCCCTTTTTCCTGTGGCTTTACTGGCTGGGTCCCAGTCTGACAAGTAAACAGAGAGAAATAAAATCAAATTAAAATTGTCGTTAGCGATGGAAGAAGATTCCCAGATAATACAGGAGAGATTTGTGTATTTGCGGTACTTTTCTTTGGTGAAGAAAGTGTCAACTTCTATTGCCATTATAACTGTAGAACATTTCCTAGCACTTTAGGTTTCATTATGCTTCAGAAAGTAATGAATATGTGACATTGTTCAGTGAACTTGGTTTCCAGGAGCTTAGTAATACTATTTCAAACATTATGAATTAATTTGATAGTTGATTAAAGCTGATCAGAATAAATTCATTTAAACTTCATACAGAGGTCATATACTTTCCCAAATAACATGTGGTGTGATTTTGCAGTAGTTAATGGACATTTGTCATCATGGTTGAATGATTGAGTCTTCTGCATCAAGATGAGTATAACGGCCTAGAATAACACTCATTCTTGTTGATACTTAAGTAGCCAGTCTCTTATTTCAGCTAAAGAGATAAGGAAATAACTTGGTAACAATCATGTCTCTGGATTAACTTTTTGAGTTTGGTTTTGTGTTGTTTTTTTTTTTTTTAAGGTGAGGTCACTTTTCCCTCCGCAGCTTGAGCTTTCTCTTTTTTGAAAAACCTGTATGACCTTCATTATCAAAGACTAAGTGTGTGTTGTGTTGTTTTTTTTTTTTAAGGTGAGGTCACTTTTCCCTCCGCAGCTTGAGCTTTCTCTTTTTTGAAAAACCTGTATGACCTTCATTATCAAAGACTAAGTGTGTGTATAGCTCTTAAAGAGTAATGAAATTGTTCTCATACTGTACTCCAAGGCTGACCAAATCTACTTTAATGTCAGGGGTCTCCTTAAAGAATATGCAGCAAAATTCAATTAGGGCAGAAACCAACCTACTTTTAACGTGCATTTATTCAGATTTTACATGATAAACTGTGCTCCTCAGGAACTCAGCTATACATACCTAGTGAATGAAATTCTCCCAACACCAAATAAATGTGTGCTCCAGCCATCGTAGTTATAAAAGGCCTCTTCATAGCAGTCAGAAAAGTCACACAGTCCCCACTGAAGGCAAGAAAAGTCAATTCACTGCAGCCTTGCACCTACCCCACCCCAGTGAATGGCAAAATAGATGGACCTGGCATCTTACCTAAAGCGTTAAGATATTAAAGCTATCTGGACTATAGTAGGAGACAGCCCATAGATCCTTTTCGTTTATTTTGAACCGTCTCCACTGATATGAATTGCAGCTGTTGAGCATGAGAGAGAAAGAGGTAGTCTCTTAGCTTACCACCTCTGAAACCACATACAGGTTTAGAGGTTAAAATTCAACACCATAAGACTTATCAGCTGCCAGGGCTTATCCTGAAGCAGTGGACCCATGGCTAAAATACTGGTTTGTAAGAACATTTTGCTCTACCTTTAGTTTCTCTAAATTTACAGTGTATAATTTCAAGTCTAAAAAGGGCTGAAAAGGAGTTCAAGAAGACATACCATCTATTCCCATGCACTGAGATTGGATAAACTTATTTAAGCCCCCCAAAACAAGTATTTGCCTGCCACAGTGTAGTGGTTCCCACTCTGAGATGTGTCTACCTCTCCTTTAATGCACGATACAAAAGACAGCGTCCCAGCTGAGAGTTTACTAATCATTGTAGAGCAGAGTATTTGCTTTCGGTATCTTTTGTAAAACAGTGCAGTATTAATAGAAAACATAATTTGAAATTTGTGGTCCGCCTATAACCCCTGGGACCTTTTCTGCCACTTGTCTTATGGTAGTTACTTAACCTCCATATGGTATTTGTGAATTCAGTACCCTCTGCCAAGCAGGCTGAACTTCTTGCTGGACTTCTTGCATTTCCTTCTGGATTTTGGAAAATTTCTTTGTTGATATAATTTTGAATTCTGATTCTGTCTTCTAAAGTACTTTCAACACAGTCATTATTTAATGTCAAAGCCATCATCATTGTTGAATTTCTATGCAAAAGTACTAAAATGTTTGACTACTTCTTAGTCACTGTAAGTTATTCAGTTTAGTGGGAGAGGAAGATGAATGTTCAAGCTGCTAAAACTGCTAAAACTCCTCTCTCCAGTCAAGTTATATGTGTCTAATAACTGTAATGCAGTAGCTTTTGAAATAGCTAACAAAGAAAAAAAAAGTAGAGGGAAAAATTCCCCACTATAATCAGTCTGCTGAAGAAATCACATCCACATCCCCACTCAAGAGAGAAGTTTTGAGCAGAAGGTTGGCTGGACAACTAGATTGTTCCTTGGTGAATGATAAAGTGAAAGGAGAGCCAGAAGACGGGTGGAGGCATGTGCGTGTGCACCTATGAGAGGAGCAATAGGACTCCCAGGAGGATATAGAAAAGCAGAAAAAATGCTAAAACACAAGTAGAGAAGCCATTGTGACATCCCCAAGAAAAAGAAGCCCCTTGTCAAGGGCTTTGGGCAAAGCCTTTGGTTCTAGAAATAATCAAGGAAATTATACATCCTTTATAAATAAATGCAAGTGGAATATCATTACTCAGTTCCATCTTTTCATCCCTCCCTGTAGGAGACAAAACTTTTAAATCTTAACTGTTTGGTTCAAAGAGGCATTACAAAATGTGAATTTCTTTTGTGACTAGGGAAAAAGTTATAGAAGTTACTGCAGTAAGTGGAAATTCACTCCAGGCTACCACAGAAAGGTCCTTTAGTATAATTCACAGATGATCAAGTAAATCAAAGTTCATCAGTCAAAGAAGTGAAACAAGTTATATCATCAGGCTCTCCAGCCTTCACACACTACATAGCTACTGTTAAGCCAAACTCTGACAGTAAGAGTCTTAAAATTCAGCTACCAATGCAATGACAAAACCAGTTTGGATTGGGCCCTGCTGCTGTTTCTAACATCCCTTCCTTCATCCCCTCCTGGAGTATGTCACTGTATTATCCTTCTGCTTGGTTTTGGTCTCCATTCCCTTAGCATTAATTTGGGCATTAGTTTTGATTTCCTAGCTGGTTGTGGAATATAATTTCTTTCCTGCTTCTCAAAGCGCAGCAAGTTAATGAGGTGCATCTTTGTCTGCTCTCAAATGAGCTATCTCTTGCTGCATAACAACCAATTGGATTTTCCTGGAGTTTCTGTTATCTTATATGATCTGAACCTTATTTTTGCCCTCAAAAGATTATAAGACATTTAGTTTTTCTTATATCACGATTCATTTTTACTACTACTGGCATTTCATGTAAGGTCACCATTGTCGCCATCACAAGAAAGCTGTTACCCAGTCTACATGTGCTGTCAGCATGACTTCCTGGTCCAATCTCATACAGTATTCATTCACTTTTTACCTCAAAGCAGCTATGAAAGAGGTGACTGTTGAGCACCTTGGGAACAATATTACAGTTTTCCTGTGAGAAGCTAGTAGAAAGAAATAGCTGAGACAGGGGAGCAGAAAGCACTCACAGCAATTTGCTGTGCATTTGATGTGCTTTGAGTGAGGATATAGAATATATTGTCATTATTACTGATTCTTGCACGATGATGATTTCTAGCATCCCAGTTTCAGGAGTGGGCTAGCATTGTGATAGGTATTGCCAGAGGTTCCATCCTGCTGGGAATAGCAATGTATTTTAATCATTAATGTTTGATTGCATATGGTGCTGTGATGATGGAAAATGGCAAACTTCATCATAGCAGCTTCAGCAACAATAAAATGCCGAGCCTAAACTGCAGGGTATTAGGCACATCCTTTTGAGGAGCTCAGGCTTTGAGATTGATTCATCCCTGCATCCTGCCAACAGTGTCTGGCGTTACACCACCGTAAGACTGTGTAATGAAAACACAATCACTAAGGCAGCAATAAGGTCTCCTGGCAACTTTTGTTACCTCTTATACTCAGGTCTTTGTCATCACTGGTGAATTACCCCTCAAACTCTTGCAGCTTCCACAGAAGGCTCAGTTGTAGGAAAAGCCAGTCTTTGCCTTTTGGTATTTTCTGTAAAAAGGGTTTGACAAAAATAGAAGAATGTTGCAGATAATAAAACAACAGAGACCATTATTAGGCTTACCCTTCTGTCTCACTGGCTCCACAACCTTGCCTATGTTGTGAGGGTGGCTGATTTATTCCTGCAAACTGCCCCAGGGCTGTTTGGAACTCTCAGTTCCCAACCCAAATCTTTCTGCTACTTTTATTAAAGGTGGTTACCAGTGCTGGTGCTCTCAGTCCCCAGCTGTTTCTCTACACTGGAACGAAATGACCAAGGTATTTATTCTCTCCTAATAAGAGTTCAGCTTCCTCATTTCTTAGGCTCTCGTATGCAGCAGTAATATTTGAATCAACATAAACTATTTCTTCTTTGCTCCAGGTCTTTGATTTCTGCTCCTGTCCGACTGCTTGTACGGTCATGTGATGAGCTAGACCAGGGAGTTGATTAGTCAGCAAAATATATTTTAGGATAAATAAGAAAAAAGGGCTATTTTTCAGATTGGGAAATTCCCATATTCCAGACTTGCTCAGATGTACAAGCAGATGTGCAGGTGCAGCAGAGGGGACAACGCAAAAGGTGCAGATGGGTGTCAAAGAGGCGGGGGGAGGCAGTCATGCAGAATTGCTGCCATGGCTTTATGTCAGCTGAATTACGTAATTTCCTTCCGCCCTCCTGCATAAGAACTTTCAATTAACATTTCTACTACATACCTTAATTGCTGCATTCCTGGCTTCAGGCTGTTTTCCCCTGCTTGTAGGGTCCTTAAAATATGATAGTATAATTTTATAAACCTCTAATTTACATATTCAGTGTGTCGCCCCTTTTTAAGCTGTAGAAGGTGTAAACTTGTGAACTTTTCTTGGAGGCCACTCGTATAACTGGCAAGCACATAAAAATCACTGATCTGAGTATGAGGTGACCCTTTGTACTTTATAAGATTTAGGACCCTCAAATTATAGGCATTGAGCTGGGCACCAAGCCCAGATGATTAGTAGTATTTAAATAACTAATTAGACAAAGACGGTTTTAACCTATTATCACTTAAAGCTTCCTTTGAAGTGCAGAATTGTTCCCTTGTCCTTACAAAAGCTTCTTACCAAAATTGGATGCAGTCACACTCCTCTATGGTCCCCTTTAAATGACTATGCATTTTTCTTTTCTAATTCTCTGAATTTCTTTCACACCCATGATGTAATCTTAAGGCACCTTCAACCTGCAGAAGGGTGCAAAAGTGTCTTAATTTTCTGGAGAAATTTGTATTATAGGGTCCTCTTTCTGGGTCTTCTTATAGGAAAATAAACAAAACACCCTAATGGCAACAGAATTACTGCTTTCTGATTATTCCGCTCTGCTTTGGATTTCTTTGTCTTTATCCAATTCTGTAGTCCTGACTTTGAAAAATTCCACAATGATCCAGGAAATCTATTTCTCTTTTCTTCCTAGCACATTGATGCTTCTGCTTTAGGAAGGCATTAACAATGCATTAAATAGGAGTCATTAGTCATAAGTAAGAGAAATGTTTGTTACAAGTAGAATGTCTTTGTTTTAAATCAGTGTTTTATATCATTGTTTATACGACCCTTTCTTAATTGTCTGCCACCAACAAAACGATCTATAAAATAGTTCTGGCATTTTCAAAAACTGCTTCACTCCTAGGAATAGGAAAAATAATCTATGAAACTTCTATTTACTGATAAGACTGGAATATGGGTTTGAATCATGAAGAACAGATTGCTGAATACATTAAGCAATGAAAGAGAACTTGCAGCTGACCAGGTTTGCTAATAGATAGCTCTGCAGTCTATGGGAATAACTGCAGGTCCAAACAGGCATAAACATTAAGAAAAAAACACCTTCTTGAAAGACAAAGAAGGTTAATGAGTTAGCCTTCCATTTTCTGGCTACAAAGCAAAGTAATTAAAAGGTACGTAAGTGAGTATTATGAGCTGGTGTTCATTCCAAAGATAGAGAGATGATGTCAACTACTGAATGGTACATCAGTATAGATGTGACCTGCTATTCTAATCAATTATCTTTTCTCCACAAACATGGGAAAAACGTATTGATTTAGTCTTGTGCTTTTGTTTCTATATACGCAGACTAAATTGTTTTTGGCAGCTTGAACATGAGAGTAATTTACACTGCTAATACTTTATTTTTGTGGTCTCAGATGAATTTGAATACTCCAATTTCCTCTTATTAAGCTTAAGCTTACACACACACACACACACCCCCAAAAAAAAAGCTTTTGCAGGTTACATTTTTGGTCTCTGAAGAATCACCTTGTAGCTTTTCATGTTAGAAAGTGATCAAGTTTTAAAAAGAATATTTATTCCGCCTCTCCACTCTATATAGTGTAATTTGTGAAGTTTATATCATAAATCTAGCCAGTAATCAGCATAACAGCATGACATTTTACATATCTCTTTCTTGAATTATCACACAGCTTTTGTCTTACAATTTGCTCTTGAATGCGGGCTGGAGTATTAAGATTCCGTGCATGAAAAATGCTTCCTGAAACCCTCATTAACTTTCTTTTCTTTTTAATTTTCCTGTGTGTTTCCTTGTCTTTTTATCAGTGTCACGCTGAAACAAATGGCTTTATTCTGACGTTCTCTATTACAGTTACAGCACATTAATCCTTTTTGGTTTTGCCACCTTTACTTCCAAACAATATTATTGTATGCTATTTTAACCTATCTTTACCTCTCGTAATTTTAGTCAGGAATCACAATAGTCTTTTTCTCCATCTATCTGTCCATCTCATCCACATTCATATATTATAGACAGAACTTTAAAAAAAATGTTACTGACATCAGAGTACTTTTCATGTTCTCCAGTGTTTTAAGCAGATCTAAACCTATTTATTTTCAGAAATCTCTCTCTTACTGACACACCACGTTTCACAGTTCTCGGTTGGCAAACCAAATGAAATGTCTGTGATCATTTATCAGCCATGGATGGAAAAGAATTCAGTATGCAAGGTGAGAATACTGGGATACATAGCTCTCCACTGCTCTCTTTGAAACGTTAACAGAAGCCTCAAACTGAGGTAAAATGCACATTGCCTAAGGTGAGGTCTCCTGTGAAGCTTTGTCCCATGGGCTGCACACGCTGCAAGATGCATGGAAATGAGGCAGTCTTTCTCTATACACCTTCTATCTTTAGAAGGGAGTGTCATGACATCTCCTTTCTTTCTCTGCACATCTAATTTTCCATGCGTGTTTGCGTAAAATTACCTTCCTGTTTTATGCACGTTACAAATGTGGTACCACTGCCCACGTAAGTGTATTTATTCTGTTTACACACGATGTGTCCTTCCATATGTTTTTACCAAAGCAATTTTGTGGTGAGCCTGAACAAAAAGTTACTGGGCTGTGTTTGAACTCAGATGTGTCTTCATACGTGCACTAGAGGAAAGCCTGAATCCTTTAGTGGATAATGGGGAAGGTCCAAGCTGACCTAGCATGTATTTCTGTGAGGTCATCATACTCCACATCTCCTGTACTTTCCTTCGTGGTGCAACTTCTGATCAAGATGCGGATAATTAACAGTAAGCATTGTCAAAATGGTCCAATGGCTGAAGTCTGTATGCTGGGTTTAATCACTGAGTCATTGCTCAGCAGATAAAACCGGTTGTGCTCATGGTTGCAGGACCAAGCTATAGGAATCAACACAGACTCCCATGATCTTTGAAATGACAGCTCTGTGCTGCTGAAGGGTAACAGTGGCTTAAAGAAAATAATGGAACCTTGGTTTGATGTGCCTTTTTGAATATCTGAGAATCTTGTGGAGCAAATTTGTTTACATATATGTAAACATATATTTATTTAAAAAAAAAAAGCTTTTTTTTTTTACTTGTTTCGATCTGTGCAATTGGAGTTTATTAACATATATTTAAATTATCTAAATTCTTCACTGTTTTATATACAAAACATATGAATAAGTGTAATACATTAGAACAAAGATCTGTCTATCCCATATCCCATTTCTTGACAGTGGTTTGGAGCAGCTGCTGAAGTCAGAGATCCAACAAGAACAGGACATGATGAGGATGCCTCTTTTTGCAGGATGCAATCCGAGTTTTAGAAACTCTCTTGGACTACTATTCATTTTTTATCACCACACTTATCTTACATTCCACATTTCTGGAAGTCATTTTGCTCATTTATTTGTTCCATTGCTTTGGGAAATCTCCACAGAGTGTCCCTACTTGATGGAAATTTTTTTGGGATTTCCTTGCCACACTGGAACCTCATCTGGGAGAACTTCACAGCTCCTTATCGTTTTTCATTGTCTGGACACAGTTTCATTTCACTCACCCACACACACGGGGACACACATCAATACATTTATGAGGCTTAGGTATTTCTATACGTTTTCAAGAAAAATGATATTCAAAAGCCTCCCATTGATTTTTTGATAAATGGTTCATGCAGAAACTTGCTTGACAGCCAACAGGAATGAATAAGCTTATTCCAATAAAATCACCACCATGTCTGATTACAATATTTTTCAATGGCCAGTTTTGTGCAGAGAAAGAGATCCCTACGGGGAGGTCATTTGTCAGCCTAAGTCAAAGCTTTAATGTTACTCTGAAATAGCTTAGTTGAAGTTGGGTGAAAGTTTCTCTTTTTCCTTTCAGGAAAAAAAAAAAAAAGGTATAAAGAAAGTGGGAAAAAAATGTGGAGAATCACAGCACTTATATAAATCAGGGCACAGCTGCCATGTGATTTCATGTTAGCTCCTACTGCCAATACATTCATTTTGTGTTCTAATGGGGCACTTATTTGTGAAAAGTCTTTTTTACTTTCACATTTTCCTACATCTACATTTTCTTTATATCTATTGCAGTTTATTTTGCCAGGGTCTGCTTGAGCACATTTTGATCATAATATTATCAGAGTCATATTTATCAGTGCAGTGGCTACAATAATATACACTCTATCCCTAGGAATTCGTTTTGCTCTCAGCTCTTCCCATAATTATTTTTAACTAAACAATAATCCCTATGTCTGAAGCAGCTTTTGCACTAAACAGTTGTTCCAGTGGGATATAAAGTTTAAATGGCAATAATTCTACTTGCTTTACTCCATAGTTGTCAGCCAAATCAGACCTTTTGCATAAAGTGTGCATTCTCTTGTCATATTAACCATTTCAACAGCAGCGTGAATCTGCTGTCCTCAGTTAACAAGGTCTTGGTTTTAGTGGAGTTACCAGCTGAAGAGTGAAGGAAAGCTCTTACTTCAGTGTCTTTAGCAAATGCTAGCTGATACAGTGAAAAAGTACAAAGAACAAAAACAATTGCTGTAGATTCAGAGTAAAGCTTAAAGAGGGAAGGATTTATCTTAGTTTTTCCCTGCAGCTATGTAGTTTGGTACGTAACTGGAACTAAAATATTTCATTGTCAGTTGAGAAAAAGATTGAACCAGGTTGGATGTGCATGCAAGTTCTGCTACCCTTCCAGCATCTAGCAAGACAATAATGTGTGGTGTCCTTTTGCTTTCCAAAGAAAACACTGAAAATTTAATTCCTAGTAGCAACCACCCTTTTACTCTCTTTTTCTGAGAAGGGTAGATATAGCACATTAAATAAAAAAAAAATATTGTTCCAAAAAAGGATTCGGGTACTGCGGTGCTGAGTGTTGCCACGTGTAATTTTTAGGTGTCTTCTGCCCAGAGTGAAATCCCAAGTGACTGAGTTCCCGAAGCAGTTCATGGGCAGATGTCAGGAAAGAATGCAAACCAGACTACTGAGCAGGGAAACTGGATGGAGCTAACCAGCGGTACGTGGGGTCAGGTCGGGTCTGAAACCTGACCATTCCTCAGGTGTGGGTGCTACTCACAGCAAGAACATCAAGTAGTGCTTGGAGCTTATCTTCATTTGGGCTGGGAGGTTAGTCGTCTCCTTCAGCACTGAGTAGAGGGGTGGTATCATCTCCTTAACCAGAGGTGTTTTAGAAGAAACTGGTGGCTCTCTGAACATTGATGAGGAGTAGGACTGGGTGAATGCCATAAGCTGATATTTGAACATGAAAACTTAACTTCCTTTGCTGCTGCCTTGCTTCAGGCCACAAAGTCTCCAACATTTAATAAAGGGAATTTCCTCTCTACCATTTAAGACTCATGGTCAGCACCTCGTATCAAGCCCTTGCAGCTTAGTAGAACGAGACTTCTTGACACTGGGTACCAGAACCTGCGAGAGGCACACTGGCCACAGGTCTGTGTTTTGCCTTCAGTTAAATCACTGTGAACATAACACAAGATTTTGATGGAAAACAAAATGAATTTTAAACTACTAAATGGCAAAGTCAACAACGTAGTTGCTAGATTTGGAAAGCGAGTGCAAAGAAATAAGGCAATTACATACCCTATTAGCCAGCTGTACTTGGCTTGGTTTCCTGTCTCCACTCTGCTTGTTTGCCCAAGAGCTGACAGGATGGATTCGTAACTTGTTAGAGCTAGGACCAAGTTCCTCTAACGAGCCACATCCATCTGGCATCATGTCTCCCGAGTTGGAGCCTCCAACTTAGGATGGAGTCTGTCTTTAATGAACTGCTTTACTCACCAAGGCTTCTGCAGAGTGTAAACATACCCCAAGGGAATTGCCAATAACCCACAGTCTTGATAGTTAATTTGATTACTGTTTGAATTTATGAGCCTTCTGCTAATGTAAATCTGTCTGATGTAATATTAGCTGCTGATACACAGACATGTTTTTGAAATACTACTTCATACTGTGTTGCCCAGATAGTGTTATCACTCTCTTCATCAGTAGATGATGCATTAATACTGTATAAATGGTGCTCTTCTTAATACACAGGTTGATGAATAGACATTGAATCATCTGAGCTTGTAAGACTTTAAATAACTAACTTTGCTTGCACATCAAAATTATTTATAATCAAAACACTTCAGGGATAACAAAAATATAGGTGAAACATTGGGGAACAAAGGAAAACAGTACAACACATATGGTTTGTTATTTGAGAAAAACTTAAAAAGGAAATAATGAGTTTTTCTCATTTTGCGAATGGATTAAAACCTTGAGAAAACTTTCATATTGGCAAAATAAAACAGTTTTTTTCCAGCTTTTTGGTGAACTAAGTAACACAAACTCAAAAGTTAAGTCAGCCAGAAATATTTTGTTCAATAGAAAAAGGTGTGTTGCTCTCTTTCTGGGTTATGTAACCTTTTATTCCCCTCATGTTTTGTTCTACTTCTAATAAAAAATAATGGTTTCAAAATGAAAAGCCACAAACGGTGAAATTTAAAAAAAAAAATTGTCCATGAGATTTTGGAAAGCTCAAAAATCTATGTTTTATTTCATCATTATATTAACCTCTTTCAGACAAATCTGGTAGCAAAATTCATCTTGGTTGTACTGGGAAAGTCCTCTTCATTGGGAGGGTTTTCTCCTGTCTCACACCCTGGGAAGATGCGTTGCCCTGAGTGACAGGTAAGACTGAAGAAGATGCTCAGCGTCTGCAATCTAATTGAGGGTAAGTGTTTGTTGTGACTTAATGACATCCAACATGACCAACATTAGTTTTCTTCAAGATAATTAGAGGTAAGCTGGGTTTTCAGGATTTCAGTTTTAGAGCTTAAATTCTGTACAAATTTCATTTTGGGTCATTTGTTTAATCTTGCCCAGGGCAACAGGGAATCTTTCCTTACTATGTGTTTAATCTTTCAGACTTGGAATAAGTGGGAGTTTTCTTTTGCTTTTAGTACAAAAGTACCTGGTACTATGCGAGGTTTTTATAAAAAAGCAAGACCTAGCACCAGCTTTACTGAAAGCATCTTACTTTGCTAGGGAAGCTGAAATCCCCAAAGCCTCCCACTTGCAGCATATTTGTGTCTAATTCATTAATTTCTGGTGGCAACTGTGTCTTACCACTTGTTCTACACTTTCAGTCAAAATGTAGTGGTGGGTCTTTGCAGTGCGATAAACTAACCACTTTTCCAAAATAAATGATTAGATCTTTTAACATATGTTTTCCCTCCAAATAGTAAAATGCCCAGGATTAGCTGTCATCATCTACACATTCACCAACTTCAAAATAGCGCATGCCTTTTGCAAATGAATTAATGCAGTGCTCGAGAGTGCAGTCTTGCAGTGCAAGACTGGCAGCCTTGAAAATTGAAGTGGTCTATCCACGAACTGGCTGCTGTGATGGAGCCCACTACGTTATTTCCTCTGCCAGGTGCTGTTGGGATGCACAGCTCTGTTTTGGAGACTCAGTTCTTTGTTGTGGGATAGCTGTGATGTCCTGTACGGTCTTTGGTAACGCAAAATTATTTGAACCAAAAATTTAGACACTTATGTGATGCATGTGATTGCACACTAATTAACACTTACTAATGCACTAGGGCATTAGTTTACCACTTACCTGTAGCTCCGTAACCCAGTAAGTACAGTACTGTCATGGTTATTAATATGTCACAGGTTTTACAGTGAGTTTGCAAGACCTCAGGACTGAGGCTTCTCAGGCGAATTTTGTCTGAACCTTTCTCGGACTGCCTGGAGCTTTGTTTTTTCATGGTTTAGCCGCAGCAGTAATTTTTCTAAAGACCAGATGGCTATACCTAATTTATTTTCCTTTTGCTTATCTTTGTGTAGTACAACCATGGTTTTTATGTAGATAGCTGTAACAAGCCATTATTCTGTGTAGAATGAAATATTTATGACTAAGATGGTGACGTAGTGTAGAGGAATACAGGTCTGGTATGATAGCAGAGCCCTTGAGAAGTGGGGGTGCGGGATGTGGAGTAGAGGAGCAGTCATGGGGTGATAAGAGGCAAGGCACAGGCCAGCACTGGAGAGCCTGCGGCTATAAACAACTAATCATTGATCAGTTAAACAAATGCAGACCTGGAGCTGGGTACAGCAGCTTTTTAGGGGTAAAAAAGGGAACAAAGAACAAGTATATAATGTAAAAAATGCCCCATATATATTGTAAATTTGGATCTAATATGGACTTACAGACCAATGAAGAAAGACGAAAGTGTAAAGCATGTTAGCAAATGTACAATAACCCCCAAGTAGTTCCTAGAGTAAGGAAGAAGAAACCCTCACCATCATCATGTTGCTCCAAGCAAAGGACTTGGGATACTGACAACTTGCTGTGCTCCTCGCCAGACTGAAGACCTCACCATCAGGACCCCAGGGAGGGGTGAAATCATGAGCAAAACACCTGGAAAAGGGGTAGAATCTAAAAATGTGTGTACAATTTTACCTATACTATTATTATTGAGACTTTTTTTGGTAACAGTATTTCTTTTTTTTTCTTTTCTTTTTCTATAATAATTAGATCTGGACTAATAACAGCTCTTTGATTAGGCTATTAAGATTTTACTTATCCTGACAATAAATTCTTGATTTTACATACCATTGAATTCCTTTTTTGCCCATAACAAAATTTTGAGTGTAACTTATCTGAGCTGTATCTGTAATCAGCCACATAATCTTGACTCGATTTTGTGCCCACATAAGAAGTGGGCTGTTTTCACAGAAAGGGTAAATGAATCATGCCCCATGTGATATACTTCAGTTTTCTATGAATTTATAGTTACCACTAATTTTAAGAACAATTAGAAGGTGAATGGAAATAGAATTAAAATACTCAATTTACCTGTCATGTAGGCTCTATTTCTCTTACTTACACATTTCTAGTCTTACAGGGTCATAACAGCCAAGGCTGTTATGCCTGAGAGCACCAGCGTAGAGAGGGCAGTAGGAGCATTGCCATTCTCTGGGGTTGCTCTGCGAAAAGCCAGGAAGCTAGGGAAATTTACTGAGACATTGTGAAGAAAAATGTTCATTGTTTTTCCTGCTAACCAGGAGTCCCAGAGCCATGAACAAACTGTTATGAGAGAACCCAGTTCTTTCAAACCAAAACTGGGTTCAGTCTGTGACGATTAGAAAGACCATTGCAATGCCACCAGCTGAAAACAGACATATGCTGTAAATGCAAAGACTCTCTGCTTTGACATCTTTTATGCAAGGTTCATAGGGTCTGTGCACAAAGCCACAATCTGCTCTATGTCCAGCCTCCCCCCACATTTCAGCTACAGAGTGGCTGGCTCTCAGGGAAGTGCATTTTCTCCCTTTGCCTGTAACTACCATCTGTCTGAGAGAAGTGTGTACTTTAAGGAAATAGCCATTTCTGGGAATAGCCTAAGTAATGTAATTTTGTATATATAGGCTCCATTTTACTCAGATGAACAGATCATGTACTGCATTCTTTCTCTTTTTTCTTACCCCTCCCAGTTAATCAGCAACACAAAGAGGGATAGATTAAATTCAACCCTGATTACTGTGGATGGGATGTAGGGAACAAATAGTTATGAGACAATGTAAAACAAGAGTGTGATTCATACTGTGACAAAGGCAAGGCACTGCAGATGCAAATTGTTTTCAGGAAAGAAGTTAAAGAGTAAACAGAAAACCATTTTTCTTGGATTTCCCCATGACAAAGACATGAAAATATAATCAGATGCTAATAGTATTAAAATTTGGGACAAGCTCAATGGAAAGAAAAGCTGAGCACAAACAAGGTGGGAACTGAAGAACCACATAAAAATTAGAGGAACCCACCCTGCAAGCTCATCAGCAAAAAAAGGGATACTTTTGGCTGCATTTCATGGTCTGGGGTCTCAGATGCTAAGTATTAAAATTTGGGACAAGCTCAATGGAAAGAAAAGCTGAGCACAAACAAGGTGGGAACTGAAGAACCACATAAAAATTAGAGGAACCCACCCTGCAAGCTCATCAGCAAAAAAAGGGATACTTTTGGCTGCATTTCATGGTCTGGGGTCTTGTTAACTGTAAGGGCTTACAATTTTTGGCTAACAAAAAAACAGAAAGGGAGAAAGAGGAGGAGGGCTCTTGGAGGTGGTGAAGAAAGGATGCAAACAAGGTGGGAACTGAAGAACCACATAAAAATTAGAGGAACCCACCCTGCAAGCTCATCAGCAAAAAAAGGGATACTTTTGGCTGCATTTCATGGTCTGGGGTCTTGTTAACTGTAAGGGCTTACAATTTTTGGCTAACAAAAAAACAGAAAGGGAGAAAGAGGAGGAGGGCTCTTGGAGGTGGTGAAGAAAGGATGACAGAAGGAGGTGGAAGAAGATGAACAGCTTCCCAATAGTTAAAAGAATTAAGAAATTCAGCTGTTGTTTTGCAGCAATTTGCCTTTTGCTTGTATCTTCCTTATTTAACTCCCTCATTCATAAATAGTCACTAAATTACTTAATTAAGGGCTTATTAACCTTCATCAACTTTGGGTTCTTTGGAAAGTTAATGGGATCTCTCATCATTGTTTCTTCTCCATATGAGAAAGCTCTTTACCAAAGCTATGAGATGTGTAAGAATGACCTGACACCTAGACATCATCTGGGCTTCTGAATTTCTGCCTCTGGAAATTTCTTTCTCCAGGACTTTTGGAAACACTACATGCCAAAGTGGAATGCAGAGGTGGTTTTTGAAAGTGAATTTGATGAGTCTTAGGACTTATGAAGGGGAATGCTCCCCTATGGGTGGTGAAGATTTATGGCTGAATGGCAAATGAACACCAGCTTTCTTCTCAAATTTAGGCTGATATTCACACATGAACAGAAGTTAGCGATAAAACTCTAGATAGGAAGTTACAGCAATTTTTTCTTTGCAGGTTGCCTTTTTGTTTGGTGTTTGATTAGCTCTGAGCACTGTAGTGTCCTGGTTCATGGCTAGGACTCCTCCCTGCCATTAGCAAATAATAACAAGAGGGGGCAGCTGGGGAACAGAAACAGCATAAAACTGGGAGAGGGAAATACCTGATTGGATTTAAAGGAAGGAATGAAAAGCATTCATGTGAGTAAATTGGTCTGCTTAGCCCACAGAGATTGCACCTGAGGACTTGTGAATTTATAAACAAAACCAATTAAGACACTTTAATCAACGGCAATAAAATTAAACAGAGACTCCTGTGGAGACATGCACCAGCTAGATTGTGTCCAGTGGAAAGTGATGTCCTAACAGTGAAAGGTGGCCACTGAGACAGGTAGAACAGTATGGTTTTTGCTACAGAAATGTTATAATAACTTATGGCCTTTTCCCAAGAGGAAGATAATGTGTAAAGGCATTAAGTCACTGTTCTTCATTACTGCAGGCAATAATTCATTGGTAATAAAGTAAAACATAAAATTGCAATGATTCTATAGAACATCCTTTCTGCCCTACATCCTTTCTGCTACAAACATCCTGAAACCACCATTCTATATAAAAATAGCAAAACATAAAGTTTGAAGGCCTCAAAAATTCCAAAGTAACGCTAGGACAGAGACAGAGAGGAGAAGTAAATTGCAGAACAAGACAAAAATGTTCAAAATGGTTTACTGTAATACTGAGAATTTCTTCCTGATCCCAAAAGTTGTTGTACAGTATAAATCTAAGTGCATAAATAAGGCACAGGAATCAAATGTAAGAAAAGTTTTCCAAACTGGGAAGGTGCAGCAGCCCATCCAAAAGACACCCCCTAAGCCTAGGTATGGTTTAGGTAGTGAAAAATCCCTAGAATTTGTCAGTCAAAAGGGAGAATTGTCCCATAATCCCAAAGGCAGTTAACAGAAGCTTAAAACCATGAATATTTAATGGCAAATAGCTTACAAGTAATATTGTGAGTATATTGAAAGATGCAGAATGTCTTTACTGCTGTCACTTCCACACATTAATTTAGCAAACTCCATTTTCATATAGTGTAGGTTTCTTGCTCCCAAATGCCCTGTTTAAAATTTGTACCCAAACTTTGCTTTTCTGGTGGTTAGAAACCTTTTTGTAATTCCCACTCTAGGTTTCATCATGGTCAGTTTATACCTACTTTCTACTAGCATTCAGTGATTAATCATATTCCCTTTTATTTTCATTTTCTGGGCTTCAGATGCACTTTTGTTATCCCTATAAGGAAAGTTATGCGCTCCTGTTATCATTCTGGTAGTCCTTCTCTGTATGGTTCCAACTGAAGCTAACTTTACTTTTGACTAGAAGTGACTAGAATTACATTTAATGTTCCAAATGAGCCCTTATGAATGGCCTGTAAAATGATGAAGAACCTGTTTCATCTGAGAAGCCATAATTTTCAAGGAGAGCACTCTTGATACGGGCCAGGCATGAAAATACATATTAAACAGCAGCATCCTAAGCATTTCCAGAAATATTTAGTCCTCATGAAAGCAGCAGCACATTTGTGTCCAGGCAAGTGCAGAGATTATATGGACATATTTAATTCATGAGGACTTTCTCAAGGAGGGTTCAGAACTCATTCTTATCATAGGACTGATTTATCTGAACAGGCTCCAGACAGTTTTGTTTTGCTCTGCTTTGGAACAAAAACCAGACCTTGGAAATTGTATTTATAGATAAATAAATAAATAAATGGGTTGAGCTGGCCATTATAGGAATAAGTATTTTTCTAAAACCTGTACACTTTGTAGGCCAGCCTTTTGAGCACAAAAGCCTATCCTGACTGCTGTAGAAATCACCTCATTTACTGTTTCCCACAGTTTCAAACTACCATCCATCCTTGTGACACTTTTTATTTTGTATATGTATTCCTCTCATAACCTTAAGTTCTCGTTGTTTTGATTTAAACATTGCTAGCCAAGGGCAATGGATAAAAAGTGGACTATCACATTCAATGACATTTTCTATCACATAAGGTGCCAAAAAGGTATTACATTCAACCATATGTATTAGCACTAACAGGAAGGGAAAGCATTATCACTCAAGAAGCAATTCTCTTCTTTGGTAGCTACAAGTGGGAATGATTCTTACTGTAAGCAGAGGTTGTAATGCTGTGGTGAGACCATACTATACTTTCCAATATTCATTTTCGCATCGTCAGGATGATTGTGTCTACTGTGGCACAGTGCCATCCTGTGGACCCTAAGGTTATCTAAGGCAACCACACCGATATGACAGGCATGCCAACTTAACATGTTGAGCAATTTTTCACGTAAGGCATTAAACCAGATCTCATTCAGTAATTGCTGATGCATTAGTTAAATAAAAGCCCTTGGCTGAAACCTCTGTCCCTACTTCTTCATGTAACCACGCACTTCCTCCTGTGGCACTGCCAACATTAAATTCTTGAGCTTCTTGGAGGGCAATAATCCTTCTTCATACTAGCTTTCAAAAAGGCCCAGAATTTATTTTACTTCCACATTTTATCAAGGCAACCTCTTGCCAATGCTTTTGTTAAAAAAGCAAATCAGGTCCAGCTTGTGTCAAAAGTCCTTTTTTGATGGACAAGTACATTTTTGGTAGTATTTGATCAAAATTACTTTGAGTGCTTACATGCTAGTGGTCAGGACATGGGTCACAGATATGGGAGAGCCAGGCTCAAGGCCTTGCTATGGTTCATGTGGAACTTTTTCTCACAACTCATGCTAAATCTGACCATGAAGACTCACATCCTAAGGCAGATTCAGGAGGTCCGTCTTTCCCATCTTCCTTGAACTTTGTGATCCTTATTCATATGCCTGTGAAATGACTTGGCTCCATAAAATTTCATCATGTTGAAAGTATTTCATCTGCCTCTGACAAAATTATGTTGTCTTTTGAAGTGTGCATATTTCCTGGCAAGCAGCTGTGTTGAGCACATTTTTTTTCCTAGGAGGTTCGATCTACACTCTTGCTTTTACTTTTTTGATGGGCCTGGAACAAGAGATTCAGCAGGTCTTAGAAAGCTTTTAAATTAGTTCTAGGAAAGGCAGAAAAAAAATCTATTGCCTCGAGAGTTCATTCAAGGGACTGGCTGGTATCAAGGGTGTGAGCTGAACGCTCTATGACCCCAACTGGATAAAGACAGTTCATCTGATTTATGCATGTGCAAATATAATGCTACTCAATGCAAAAGTGTTTCACTGAGTGTTGAATGAATGCTCTCTGGTGACTATTTATGAAGGCAAAGTGTTAAAAGTGTTAATGTAATCAATAAAAAGGAAAGGGTCTGGGAGAAACACTCAATCTAAACAGTCGAAGCTTTACAGAACATTGCCACTGAAATAAATATTTAGTGACTCTACACTGAAGGTGCTATTCTTTTGACAGGATGAGTTTCATGCCTCACGGCACAAAAGTTATGAGATTTCAGTCAGTAATCAAAGGATAACTCCATATTTTTCATAGCAAAAAGGCATTGCTGCTTTTCCCCTGACATGCCAATGATAAATGAAACAGTTCCACCTCCTACCACCCCCGCTTTCATTTTTGGGCAAAAAGAGAACAAGAGGGAAAAAAAGAGTCCAGAAAAAGAAGAGAAAGAGGTGAAACAATACTAGAAAATGTATGTTAACTACACTGTGGCAGACCTGAAATTGGTATATGACTGTCAGTGGATGCTACTACATGTCACTATTACATGGTTTGAATCTGAAGTTAAATTGAGGCTGTCTGAGCTTAAAAATGCTCCAGAACTCATTCTTAAGACCACAGAGAATATACTGAAGCTTAGATCGTGAAAGATATTTGGATATCTGGATTCCATAGTATCAATTTCAGCAGGAAAATGGACTGCTTATTTTTACTAATACACAATTACTACCTCAATTACTACATGATTTTGTTTTATACATACTTGTTGTTATTAACTTACTTTATACATTTATTTTTAGACTGATTTCAGTTCATTTTATGTAGTGCTTCCAGTTATGAGAGTGAGATGATGCAGAAGTTTGTATCAATAACAAATAAATAATTAAATTGCAGTAGGTTTCAGAGTAGAAGCTGGAGATTTTGACAGTTGAGGAGGGCGGCTGAGGATTTTGGCATGTAAGAGAGCTTTGGGGGAAGTACCTACTGGCAAGATGTTTCTGCTACAATGCAGGAATGAAATACCTTAATAATGTTGTCTCTTAAAATGTCACCTTAATCACTTTTGGCTTCTGGGGTCCTCCAGGTGAGTGGTGCTGCTCATGCATCTTGAAATGACTGCAGCTCAGCAGCCTCTGGAAGACAATACCACATCCATCAAAGTGCATTTTTCTCTAAGTCATTAAATTTTCTTCTTAATTGTGAAGGGCAAATTGGCAAGGACATATTTACTCGATAAGAAGAAGTTACCTGCATCAGATGAATAGTTGAGATACTGCTGCTGGAAGGCTAGTGTAAACCATGCAGTAGAGAGGGGGTAGGGACAGAAATGTGTACTGGTATGAAATAAATGGTTTGACAGCAAGTAGTTCAGAACTGGAACATACTCTGGGACAGCAAAGGAGTGAAAAATTGAGATCTGAGTGTCCTTGAATTCCCACAGTGTGACTAGCCATCTTCCTGGAGATGGTGGGACAATTCCTCAAAATATAGCAAAGAACAGTTGTCTTAATAAAATACAGAACTAAGTGTAATTTTTCTAAAATGGGCTGCAACCATTAGGAAATTAGTTTGGTTTTTATCAGAACTCAGCATATTTCAGACATTTAAAGTTAAGAAACAGCTTAAAGTGGTTTGTATTCTATTACTGTTTGGTGCTTAGGAAGAACAGGGAGGATATCTAAATGCAGGTAGGATTTTGATAACAACATGGTATTCTTTTACAAAATTGAAAAGCTGTTATTAGAATGGCAACTGAAAAACTAATTTCTTAAGTAAGTAACTTCTGAAAATATTTCTATCAGTGGGATCCTGAAGTCACCCCCATCGGCAATCAGAACTGGGTTCTAAAATCACTTTCACTGATGCAGCAGTTTTACTGCTTTTCAGAAACACTTTAACTCTCTCCAATCAGTGTAATGAGATCAAGGCCAACCTTAGGTGCACCGTGCTGTTATCTTTTCCTGTAACAAAATATTCCTAAGATGATAAAAACATTGCACCTGGTCTTAGCTGAGGTCCCACATGTATACTGTAATATAATGAAGCTTTTAGTTAGTCGATGAATTCAGTACAAGTCATGTACTTAATAATTTTTCATTGATTTTATGTTTTATGGCGTATCTTCAACAAACTTCTGGGAAGATTCACAACTCCTAGAAATTCTTGGTGGGATTTCATGCCTGGTTGCCGTTCAACAACAAACTTTTTTTTGTGTATCTTTTCTCTCATTCACTGAGAGAAACCCCCCAAAATTATTTCAAGATTTGTTTGCTGAAGATGTTGCCTTAGTTCCCGGGAGAAGAATTTTTAGTGAAATATCCCAGTAGTGGAAATTGCTTCTTTGTCTGTCTTGGTACTTCAAACTAAACAAAAGTGTCAATTTATTTGTTCCTACTTTTTAACTTCTTAAATACTCACGTGAATCCAAACTGCTTTTAAATTGACTGTACAGATGGTTCAACAAACCTAGTAAGGTTTCCCTAGGACTTGTAGATTATGGTATTGAGAAAGTTATCTGACCATACTGGAGTGGAGAGTGGTATCCACACAATGTCTGAGCCCCAGTAATTTGGAGACATAAGAATGTCTCATAAGAAGACTGGTAACTCAATTAACATTATTTTAGCTGCTTTGTGTATGGGTTGTTCTGTTTTGTTTTGTTGTGAGAAACATAGTCCCCTGTAATAAAGGAACATATTATTGTATTTTTGCCATTCAAAGAATTACTTGCATTTTTTTTTTCTGATTACTTACATGGCTGATGTGCGCATGAGGTTTAATTACAAATACAGAAAAATATCCTGCCTTATTTTATTTGTATAAAATATAGCAAAACATCTCAGTTAAATGAATAGTCTTGTGGAAGGAGTTATATATTAAGGTTATTTTCCAGTAGCTTAAAAGGTATTTTTGTAAAGTTTATTTATTCGATAACACTGATAGTTGCAAGCGAAAATGCTCCTATTTTCATGCCTTTTCTTTTTTTGGCTGAGCCTAAAAAACCCAACTGTCACACTGAGGTAAACACTACAAAATACTTTTTAGAAGAACGCAGTGCAAATTTCTACATACCTCTTCTGTATTGACTTGTGTGGAGGGGAAAAAAAACCCAAACCTGTACAGGACATGGTTAAATATCTGGGTGGTAGTTTAAAAAAAATGGGAGAAGAAATACAGTCAAGAAGAAAGCTTTTGAAAGCACTAAGTACTGGCCTCAGATTGCTCCCACTGAAATCAGTGAAAGTTTTATTATTGACTTCAGTGGAAGCTGAGTGAGGCCAACACTGAGTGGTTTAGAAAATGTGAATATATGGTCAGAGCTGTCATTCTGCAGGCACCGTGCGTGGGGCTTCTTCATCTGGCACTCAGCTCCAGCTCCCGTCCCTCTGCCATGGGCTGGAAAGAGCATGGGAGGGAGAGTCCAAATGTATGCTCTCCACTAAAACTTGAAAATTTTACCTGCTTTGTATATTTTTCTTTTTTTTCCTTTTTTTTCTTTTTTTTTTTTTGTAAGAACTATAGTCACCTGTAATAAAGAAACATAAAACTGCATTTGAAAATCAAGTAAATGAGGTGAACTATGAGACATTACCGTTAAAACCAGACAACGTACATTGTGTACTTCAAATACTGCTACATGTGGTGGGGAGACAACCTGGTCGTGTCATGTTATAGTTCATAAAAAGTAGTTATTTACAAGCCAAATACGTTTCTTTTGGTTGGCTGCATTAAAACCTTTCTGTAAGGCAAGCCTCAACTTTAATACTGGACTCATACAGGCCAGATTTTGTCTGAGTCAAATAAACAGGTATTTTGTAACTGTAAAATAGACTTAGCGTTTAGGTAGAGTTTAAGTAAAGTACTTAGGAATAACGGAGGAGTGAGTAGGAGTCCCATGTCCCAGTTTTAAAATTATATTGTATATTTCAGAGATTAAATCTCATGAAGGTCAGAGGAACTTCTAACACATTTATGGTTATGAAAAACTTTAGCTTCCAACCACAGCTTTTCAAGGGCTTACAATTCAGGTTTGTTTTTCAAAAACCACACAACAAACCCCACATTTCAAATCCTTTTACCAGTTCATATTGTGGTATTGCTTTGCCGAATGGCCTGCCTTCATGACTCATGTATTTCTTTTCAGAGCTAAGGGCATGCTGGACCCTTTTAATTACGCACATTATTTAATTAAGCCCCGGTAAGCATTTCAGAAGTCCACAGAAATATTCTAAATATATATCTTTGTAAGAGAATGGTAATATTTCTATAATTTCTAGTAATTAAATGCTATAAATTCATCAGTAGCCCTTTCTCCTTTTTGTATCTGTCTATTGTCCTCTTTCAACAACAGGATATTCCTCTACAGTAGACTTATGGGTACTTCACTTTCAAAAGTATCATTTTCACTTTTTTGTATATAAACCGCAATCAAGTCTCTTTTCAGCCTTCACTTAACTCCGTTTAGCAGTAAGCTCTTCTGAAGTGTGCTTTCCAGACTGTATTACATGTTTTAATTATCTGAGTCTTTTCCAAACTTTTCAATCATTTTCTCCAATCATCTTTTTTTGCAGTTAGGCTAATCGCAACATAAAGTCACACATAAAGCTAAAAAATTTCTTCCTTCTCGTACAAATTTTCTCCTTGCTTATTCATCAGACTGGGTACTGTTTGCCCCTCTGGGCTCTGAGAATAATAGCTGTAGCTCTGCTCTACCGGTAATGTATTCCGCAGGTCTACTGCAGGGTCACTTTGTTGTAGGAGATGGTTTCCTGCCTTTGAATGAGACATAATACACATTTTGCAAAAACGCCAGGTGATTCAAATTCATTGATATATTATTTGCCACTCACAAGTGCTGTCACTTGTTTTGATATCAGCGTTGCTATCTCTTTTTTTTTTTTTTTCCCCCCCTTTCATAAGCATTGCCAAAGATGCTGGTTACATTTATAGTATCAAGTTGCCTTTCTGTGCACTTCTTTCCATGGTCCTCATCCATCAGTCAGTTGTATCCTCTGCTCCTATCTGGAGTGAGCAAATTAACTCTCTGGCTGGGGAAAGCTGAGTAAAGAACAGGAGAGTGTAAAGTAGGGTCTATACCCAAAGAGGAAAATGAACAGGCATTCACGTGGCTTCATCTGGAGACCAGGACTTACTGCCTGCTGAGGTAACCACACTACTATCGATGAGCCAATATGCACACTTTCTTGAGCCACACTTTATTCTTCCAAGACTCCACTAACACTGCAGGGTAAGGCAATGATTGTTTTTTAAAAGTGATTTCTGAGCTTTATCATTAATCCATTAAACTACCATGATACCGGACTGGATATTTATCATGCTATTGCACATTTTGATACAGAAATTCCTTAGAGGTGTTGAAGGATATTATGTCAGCCCAGGCACCTTTATCAGCTTGACTTTCCATATAAGAAACTAGATTTTACAAAATCTACTTGCTAGAAAAAAATGTTGGTTAACATTAATTACATTACTATTCTTTCAGTTTCTACCCATGATTCCACCCTGTGTCAGTCTTCCCATTCTTTTTGTCTTGTAATGGTCATTTATGATCCCCTTGGAGCCCTTTAGAGACATGATTTTGCCTCTTCCTCAAATGGGAATAGTTTGTGTATTTTTCGTCTGGAGTCCCACAGACCTTTATAAAGAAATAAACGACAGGTCATATTCTTAAGTTTCATATTATCTAATTTTTTAAAACCTAAAATTAATGTAATATTAATGCCTGCTTAATGTACCATTCATTAATACAAATGAATTTTCATTATGCATTAATATAATATTAATTATTGCCTCAGGAAGTAGTAGCTGCTACTTCTATGCCTAGAAGGACATAATTATATTTAATTCAAACTTGACCCCAAAATTGGACTTACAGAATTTTCTGCACAACTTCTCTAAGATGTACCTCTGTGTAAGATACACAACCTGTGAAGATTCTTAACACCCAGATCTGCTGAGGTAATTGCAGCAATGGGCTTGAAAACCACAATGGTTTCCAATCAGCACTACTAGGGTTATTCCTAGACTTGGGAAGAATGCCCAACAATGCAAAATTATCTCTTTTCTATTCCTGTAGAAGAATGGAAGTAGGCTGTTAAAACATAGCAACTTTGTTTCTTTCTTGTTTTCCTTTATAAAAAAATATGCAATTAAAATTCATTTTTGCTATGATTGGCTGCAAAATGGAAAATACATATGCCTTCAAGCAACTTTTTAGAGTGATGCTCCCTGCTTTGTGTTATCAAGTCCCAATAATAATCTTTGTTAATAACTCTAAATTGCTACTGCAAATTTTATCTGTCATAATTTGTATAAAATGTTATGTATATTTTTATTCAATGACCCCACAAAAGCAAAAATGAGGTTTTCCTCCATATTCTTCGAGGAAAGCAAATTAAATATATTTGTAAGGATCACTTTTTCTTCCTAAGGGTTTTGAGTGCTCTACTGAGCATCTGAAAATGAAGGATATTCCTCTCCGGTGCACATGAGTTGAGTGAAATTCATTTCTGTGCAGTTGGCCACCAAAAGACTGAGGCATTTTTCAGTCTTGAAATTTATTTTCAGTGGATGTATGTTGTGAACACAGCATTAACTACTCCAACTGCTTATAAATAATTGCATCTTGTGTTTCCTATTAAAAAAAAGTACTCTCGGTGGAAAATAGACTGAAGTCTGTATCCACTGGTTTGGGCCTGGGCATTTAAAATTATGTGTTATAATCCTTCAGCCTGAAAACTTTACATTTCTAGCCAAAGAGAAACTGATAATGTAGGAGCTTGGGGCAGGAGGAAGGTAGCAGCAGAAAAGATCTATTAATACTTAAAATTCCTTGTTAGCAAAGATAGGCGTTTTTCTAGCATTTTATCAGAACCCAAGTACAGGAAGACAAATGGTTATTCCTCAGTGAAATATTCCATTAGAAATATTCCACAATACATTTATTTTTTCATACACGCATACACACACATATATATTTTATAGTCTCTAAGATTTCACTAGTGGCCTCTGTTAATGCTTTTTTGGCACAGTTGACGTTAGCAGTTTAGCAGGATTTAACATGATGTAGTGTAATTGCTGACTGGGTAGGAGGTAAAATACCATATGAAAAAATGGTAAAACATGGAATAAACAAGTGTGATGGATTGTGTCCCTGGCAACTGTCTGTGGTAAACAAGTTTGCAAAGGACAAAATACCTAGGAAAAATGTGGGTTCAAAAGAACAGCATTTCTTAATCACATTTACATATACAGGTTTATGGTTGCGTTATACTTGTGCTAATTGCAAAACTCTGGCATGTCAAAAAGTGAAAGTCTCATGGGGCCAGTCAAGACCAAGAATGATCTCAAAGAGAACCACAGGAAGCAGAAAAATCTGTGGCCCTGTACTTTCCCCTTCTGTATATTTCCCTGTCCCCCTCGTGCTCCTTTTGCCGTGTCCTTCTGCGTGGACATCGTTCATCGCTGCCAGCAGGTAGCACTCCGCATGTCCTCAATGCAAATCCTCTCCTGCTCTGCCCACAAGCATCTCACTAGGTGTCTAATCAGTAATTATTCTCAAAGAAACAAGGATTTTTTGTCAGCATAATAACTTGAATGAACATTGAAAGGTTTCTGATTTTTCAAGATTTCAAGATTGGTCGCGGTCTTTGCAGGTGCTCTATCTCCTGCCAGTGTTCCCATGAAGTTGTGTAAAATTGTACTTGATTAGCATTTATTATTCTTGCTAGAGCCTCGCATGCTGACTGAACACAATAATGATCTCTGCACTTGGGAGACTCCAGGCTGGTATTATTAACAGTATTTTGATTATGATCTACAGCTGTGCACTTTCAGATTTCACCAGGATAACAAAAGCATTTCTTTTCACAATTACTATAGTTGGAAATAAAACAAAACCCAAAATTCTGTAAAACTCTGAATTGCCAACACAGTGTTGTTACCTGAGCAATGGCCAATAATAATATCAACTTTCCAGTCCTTTTACTGTTAGCTGCCATGAGAATAAGCACTGAACACAGTGGTATTGGAGGAGAATGCAAAAAAGGAAAATCAAGTTAAAAATGAAAGATTACAATTATACTTTCTTTTTGTCTTTCAATTTTCTTTGCATAGGGATTGGAAGGTATTTTTAAAGTAATCTTTTAAGTACTACTATTTTGGTCCACTTCATAATACATTGTAAAGCTTAAATCTCATCATTTTACTCCTTCTATTCTGTCACCCCATTGAAGCTATGTGGTATAAATCATGGACTAATGTGAAATGAAGTAGTAAATTGGTACATAATAGGCAATTTCTTTATATCTGCTGAAGTATTTCACATGCGCTGATAAATACATTATACTGAATATTTGTAAGTGGCTTTTGAAGAATGCAAATTCAGAATTCTGTACTTCCTGAGAAGTTTAAACTCTTGACATTCAGTGTTCTGCAAAGATACAGGAGTTTGGGCCCAGATTATTTTGTTTGTTTTGTATTTGTTTTCTGGTGATAAGGACACAGTTACCTGTAGCCATGGAAGTCATTTTAGGAAAGATACTTCAGCTAAGCACCACAGGAAATAATTTCTTTATGATGACCTTGTGTCACTGCAAGTACAAAGCAGTCTTCACAGCTGAATGCTCTAGCCCCCGGGACTACTAATGATGGAAAGTAATAGCTTTTTAACTCCTAGCCACCTGAGCTCTGTGTCACATACATTTATTCCCTTGGGAATTTTAAAAATTTATTTATGCAGTATCTTTCAGGATGTTTTCAGTATAGAAATATCACCTTGGTGATAAGTTCACACGAATTTCAGGCACATCGCAGTAAGACACTGTTAGTGATGAATTACCTCCAGGGAGCCGAGGAACTCAAAACTGTATATGACAATCTAGAAAACATTGGTAACTTTCTATTGTGTTGGTGTTCAGTACATTCAGTAAAATACTCTTTGGAAATGCTTAGAGAAACAAGTCGGTAAAATAACTGTAAGAAGTTCTCCTTTGTTTCTATTCAGAGATGTAGATAAAAACAATCACTTGGGTAATGAGAAAAAGCCCAAAGAATTATAGGCATAAAATATAAGGCATATCTGTTTTGACCTTTAGTTCATTTCTCTCTTGTGGCAGATTTGTTCCCTACTGAGCACTGCCCTGAGCCCTGGCCAGTCCAGGTATAAAACATTAAGTCATGAAGATGCCAGTCACCGTTTCCTTTGAAAGGTTATTTTTCACCTTACTCAGCATTCAGGAAGTCCATCATAGTTTTATGGTTATGTCTGGTTTGTTTGATTATGAAATTTAACAATAGTTGTTTGTGCCAGACCCTGTGAAACCTGCAGCAGAGAAGCAGCCTTTCCCTAGAGGTGCTTTTGGTACTCTGAGTTTTCTCCCCCAGCATTTTCTCCATCAAGCAAAATTTTTTTCAGTAGTACAGCTTTACACCCACAATTGTATATCAAGAAATAAATTTCAGCTACCTGTGAGGATGAAGAGCGTGAACATCCTTCAATATAACACTCTGGGCAGTAGGAAACAGAAATCACTTAAGGTCACTACTTGTAGCTGGCTATTCAGGTGATATAAATCTCCTCAGCACCATGTTATATTTGCTGAAGACAGCACTGACATATTAAATGTAACTTGTGACTTACAGGAGAGCTAGGAGGGCATCAGTGATATTCTGCTTAGGGGGATCATAACTAACTGTAACATGCTGCTTACCACACTTCTCTGTAATGTAAGATCTATAAGTGGTTTGTGTATGGTTAAGCGTGTGGAAGCTAACACTGCAGTAACAGTCACGGGGAGCACACGGCATAATGGACTCCATCCTGGGTTGCAAACCAGTAGGTAGGTACCTGCAGGTTTCTGTGGGGCATCATACTGCCTGGCTTTTCCTGCTGTTATTGCACATTATTGCTAGGATAAAATGCATATGATGTAACCATGTCTGCAGTTGCAGTATGGACAAGCCTGGGGTGGAGTGTACAACTAAGTGGTTGCACTGTAAGATGGCTACATGACATTAAAGGAAAATTACTTCATGTATTGACTCCTAAAGAAAAGGAAATGACCTACTTGCACTTGACTTATTTTCTTCTGCTGCTGCTATTTTTGAAATTTACAGGGACGATGGGGTTTTTTTTAATCTCTAGCTGGAGGTGGAAGATTAGTCACAGATGGACAATGGGCAAGCAAGTGCAAGAAAATCTGTGCATTAGCAAATGCAGAATTCAATAATGCAAAGAAGTGTATAATATGATTGTATGTAAAGATTTTAGTGAAGCATTTCATATAATGGCTCATAAAATTTGACCTGAAAAAATTAATTCAGGTCAATTGGGAAAAACATGAAGAGAAAATTACCAGAAGATCATTAAAAAGTGCCATGATAAACAGTAATGTGCTAAGATGTTGGAAGGTTGCTGTTGGGATATCAAAAGGATTAAAAATCATTTCAGTTTCATATAATAACTGAATTAATTGCCTGAAATAAAAATATGAAAACACATTTATTAAATTTATAAATGATTCTGAATTAACACTTGGTGTCAGTCCTTCTAGCATACAACCCATAAAATAACAGTTTATGGTTAGACCTGTGAGTCAGAGAAGTACGCACACATTGCCAGGTATGTATTTTACATACTAATATGTTAGGGATATCACCTTTTCTAAGGAAAAGTGAAGCTCATTCCATTCTATGTTGGTGAATATCATTATAGAAGACTAATCCTCTGTCAACAACTAAAGCTAAGGGAAGGTGAATAGGTGACAGGCCTGTCAGAAGTCATCAGATAGGCAGGGTATATGTTTCTTCTGCAGGTTGGTGAGATGGCGATGGGGAAGGCTGTAGCTGTGAAGCCATTTGCATGGCTCAGGTCCCCAAAATACTGAATGCAGAGGCCATATGAAACCTGAAACGTGCACTTGTGTGCACATACACACACACATTGTGTTTGGGATGCTATGGTGGCTGTGCTTTTGTCTCTGCTTTTATCCCCTCAAGTGCCCAATTTCAGCAGTAGTTAGGTCCTTTATGTCTAAAACTGTAAATGTTCTCAGGACAGAAAGCTGTGTGCTGACTGCTTCTCAGCATTAGGGAAAGGAGATAGAGAAGTTTGTGGAAAGACCTGAAGGGACAGTACTGGGATGGGGACTGCTGGCAGAGAGAGGGTAGTGAGAGATGCCATACATGCATGGATAGTGTACTTACTCCTGGGTATTTCCCTGGCTGTTTCTGAGGTCTCTTTGGGTTTTGTTTTGCTTTACTACTCTAAGAAGATTATTTACACCAGGAGAACATTTTTCTAGCATGGCAGTTTGCTGTTAACACCAGTGAATGGATAGATGACTCCACTGCTGGCAGAAAGAGGGTAGTGAGAGATGCCATACATGCATGGATAGTGTACTTACTCCTGGGTATTTCCCTGGCTGTTTCTGAGGTCTCTTTGGGTTTTGTTTTGCTTTACTACTCTAAGAAGATTATTTACACCAGGAGAACATTTTTCTAGCATGGCAGTTTGCTGTTAACACCAGTGAATGGATAGATGACTCACAAAAATGGATTGGAACCATGAACTTCTATCATGCTACTACATCATACTAGTGGTCTGTAAAATGAGGCAATAACAAGGTCTGTATTGTTGCCTTTTGTACGTGTAGTCTGCAAACTGTTGTCTTCCACCATTTCTTGTCCTGTGTCTTTGCACAAAGATGGGCGTGTAATCTGCCTGCTCATAATGGATAGGAAGTGGGGTGAGGTTTGCAAAGCTAACGGCTGCTGAGCTGTGTCTTTGTGTGATGAACTCTGAAGGGACTATAGACAGGCAAGGTGCTCCTTAGAGGTAGGGTAATTATTTACCTCTCAGCCTTCATCAAGTCTGTGAGACTCACATACACAAGGAAGGACATTTTTTAATGTAGTAGTTGGATGTAGTGCCATGGTTTGGCTTTGCTGAACTGAGGTTCCACGCTGGTGCTGCTCTTGCACATGCCTTCTCTCCTCCTGCTTCTGGGAATATAGGATGTTCATCTACTGCCAAACACCTCTAAGAACACTCTAAACTTCACAAAACTATGCACAGTGTTCCCTTACAAGTTTTCATACAATTTTTTTTTCATTGTCTTCATACATCAAATGTTGCTGGGGTAAAGTGTTGCAAAGCCCTTCCAGTGGCTGGGGGGTACTGTCCAAACAAGGTAAACCATTGGGTTTAGCAGCAATTTATCAATAGACCTGGCTTCCCATTAATTTTCCTTCTGAAGCTACTTCTGTCTGCCAAGAACATGATTTTGACAGCAATTAGCACAGTGCCATCAGTGAAGACTACCCTCTCCTCTGTAATATTGAAGTCTTGTCTTTGACTCCAACAATAAAGCTAAAAGTAAGCATCTAACAAAATTTTAATCTCGTGGGATTACATGTGAAAACAGAGCAGGTACACTTTGCTGGTTTCCTTCATGAGTAAAACAAGAATAATTTGCCACAATTGGAAAGTGACAATTTTTGAAAGTTTTAAAATTTTCCTATGACTGTTTCTGTCCAAAAGGACTGACTATCCATTACTGCAGGTTTTCTAATTCCTCTCAGACTGAGACAGTTCAATTTTAGCTGGTGGGAACAGTGATGAAAAAAACAACCCACCTACTGGAACCAGCAGAGTCACTGAAAGGATGACTGAACATAAAACAGCACAGTATATATGGTCAGGTGGTTTGAAGATACAGTTTTGTTATTTCGTGATAATTAATGTCACTTGAATGAAAGCTCATCCTTAAAATATATCGATTTACTCAGCGATGTTCTGCTTCAATGGTACCCTTAGGAACAGCTGTGAATAATAACAAAGGAAGAAGAGGTTTGAACTAGATGGATATTCAGACAGATGGATAGACAGGTGATTTACATGTGTGTGTGATATACAGGTTAAGTCCTACTAATTAAAGAAGGAATTACACAAAAAGCTGGAGAATCATTTCTAGTGTTGCATGATTGACATTAAAACCTAGTCTCCCCACACTGCAGAGCAGCAGTCATTGTGCTGCTTGTGCGATCATTACCCTTTTGATTCAATGTTCACTTCTCTTTTCATCTCAAATTCCTTATGTAACCAGTTTTGTTAATCTAAGTTTTCCTTCTGTCCTCATTGCCAGTAATTAGAAAGGGATCTGCATGCGCAAGAATAATTTTACTAAAGTACGGTTATTTCTCATCATCTGAGAAGCTGTCAGCACTGTTTCTTAAATTTCTTTCACCCACATATTCAAGTTGTAGAAAATAATCATGGCCAGCAGCCTTTTCATTTTCATGCTGCAATAGCATAATACAGGGGCTTTACACCAGATTCTGTGCTGACCTGTTACGGAACCTACTAATAAAGTGTGCAGAGGAAAATAGTTTTAAGCAGCTGGGCAAGGGGCAAGGGAGATGGTTCACTGTCGGCAACAGTAGGGGCCTAATGCTCTTCGTAGGACTGCCCTATTTCTTGAGCCGTCAGTTGCACGGGAGTGTGTTGGGAGGCTGTGCTGCTGGCCAGGTCCTGTGCCTGCACTGGATGAGACGTACCTCCTGGTCCCCTGTGCTTTTCTTGTAATGCCAACATCTACTAACCTGCATGAAAGCTGTTAGAATGTCTAGATCTTTGATTCATCCTTCATCAAGACTAAGATGAAAAGGGTTTTACAGAAAAGTATACAAATTTTACAGCATTGTTATTGATGCACTCAAATGTTGCAGTAGGTTTACGAAGTTCTATAGTCTGGCATATCACAAGGTTTCACCTAGGCAGTAAACTGTAAGCAAACACCCACAAGATCTCTCAGCTCCCCCAGTCCTCCTCTGTACCTGAAAAAAGTGAGGCCACATGTTTTGATGAGCTCCTGCAGAAAATAGAAGCCATCCTGCCAATCCTTCCCGGCTGTCTCTCACTGTAAGTTAATGTTTTCCTGTCACTCATCTGTAGTGGACAAGAAGCTCAGCTGGGATTGTTAGTGCTGAAGTTTTTATAAGTGAATTTACTGTCCCTTTATGAAGTCCCATTTTCAGTTGGTGAGAAGAGTATACAGCGGCTGCCTCTATGACCTTCGCTTGTGCCCAAGCAAAACACAGCGTAGGCTGATGGTATGCCACCCGTTGGCAAACCTGAATAAAGGGGCAGGCGTGCAAACAATCCTGTTGCTTGAGCACACAAAGGCAGCGTGGCCGGCTGCACCTGGGAAGTGCAGGTTCATGTGTATACTTGCCGTGAGAGGTGGAGGTTACCAAAAACAAGCCCTACAGTGCCAACTCAGGCAATCCCGCTGCCCAGGGGAGGACAGTAGTGCCCTTACTTACCCCTCAAGGGAGTTACGGTCTCAGAGTGTCAATAGTTGAGATTTTAAGGGTAACCACTTTAAATACAGTCTTTAAATACAAATATATGAAAACTATGTGCTGACAGCAGAGTGGTGCTTTACATGCAATTAGAAGCTGTCTTTCAAGAGGGAAGCGGTCTTCACTTTTTTGTTTTAAATCTGTGTTAAAAAAAAAAAAAAGGATTCTCCGGAAAATAACTTATTAAAAGACTTGTACCAAATCAAAGTAAATACATTTTGTGATCGCAACTGATTTGTGCACGTAGGACCCTTTCTCTTTTTATTGCTTAGGCTAAATACACACTGGCATTTTTGTATCTTTTTCAGCATGCAGGAAAAAATACTGAAAGATGCTCCTCTTAGTCATGGAAAATAAAAAGCATGTGAAAAAGAATATAAAGATGTAAATGACATGTAAACTATGAAGATGAATGAACTGGGGAGCCACATCTTTTACCCTCATGTCATAAACTCCATGGTTATCTCTAGAATAATTTTAGTGGTAAACCCGTGGATCCAAATGAACCCATATCATTATATTGTTCAAAATCCCAATATATTGGAATTCCAGCATTCCCCTTATCTCCTTTATTTTTATTTTTCTCTGCCTCTAGTTGCCTATAGTTCTAAATCTTATACTCATCTCCCAAATAGATTTTAAAAGCATAATGTATTCATATAAAAGAAGATAATATTGACAACTGAAAGGATCTCTTGAATTGCATCTCTTCTAGTAGGCTCTTTCAAGTTGTGCTACTTTATTTCTTTGTCAAAGAGTAAATAGTGCATAGTATGTCCTCTGAGCTCATTGTCTTTAGAGGCTGGAGAGTGAGTACAAAGAAGAGTTAACCCTAGTACCATAAAGATTTCAAGATAAACATATTTAGCAATTATCCTCAGAATTACTCGGGAAAGATCAAGCAGAACTAATCAATTTTCCAAATCAAAAATGCAATCTCACTAAAACAAAAGCAAACAAACAAAAACCTGCCTCTATTCTTCCCTCTGCTCCCACACAGACATTTTCCATCTAGATATTCTTGTCAGGAAAAGTGAAGTACCAGAAGGTTCCCTGGCTCATATCAGCATAACATTAGGGTAATACAATTGAAGCCCGGTGTAAAACTGATCCAAGTTAAGGGACTATCAAGATCGATCCTTTTAAAACACTGGAAGAAGCTCCGTTTTCACTAACCCAATGCCACCATGGGCTATGGACAGGTACACACCAGTCCCAGTCTCTCACAGCTTTCACAGTAATTCGGTTACAATATCATATTTCTTTCGAGCTGACAGAAGTTCCTACAGCTGATATTTTAAGAACACCTCGTGTAGCTGGAAACTTGCAGCCACACGGGCGGTAGATGCGTGTCAGGATCCTGCATTATGCATGAAGGTCACTTCTTTTTGCCTGTGCTGGAGAAGCCCATTGTACTTTGGGGGTGGTTTGTCACCGAGTTCAGCGTGACAGCGCTGTCAGCAGCCCGACAATTTGCCTCCTAGTGCTTGCCGTTTTGAAGACTCTGTGCTAACCCAAGGCGTGCAAAAAGGCAGAGGTGACGAATCTAGATGTTAATATGAGTATTTTTGAAGGAAGGTCTTGTAAAGAACAAACATACTTGTTTTGCAGGGACTAACCTTGATCTGCTCTGTTTTTATACAGCCTGTTTAAACAAGATATATAGTCTCACCATTTGTAGGTAACTATATTTGGACAATACTGTGTGTATAAAGTTAAATGCATTGAAGCTATCTACTTCAAAAACTTCTAATAATTAGGAAAAGTCTGGAGGTGGAAAAGTCTGCAGGTTTCCATTGTCTAAAACAGGTAAGTTGGTTAGAGTGAGTAATTAAACTTTTGGATGCTTAATACTGTTTAAAAAAACAGTTTCAAGGGTTGTACATCAAAGGTGACGCATGTGTCTATCAGTCCAAACTCTTCTCAATTTTAGAATCCACAGATCTTTTGGACAACTGTGATATTAAATAAATTGGCATATGTTTGGATTGTTCTTCTGACTTTGCAACCTATTCGCCCCCTTTCCTTGATGGAGTTTGCTTTTGTACTAAACTTTTTTTAGAATAAAAGAATATACTTCTGCCTCCTTAGAAAAGGAAAAGGGAAGAAAAAAAGTCACAATAACATGAAATAAAACTCCATTCTTTTTTAAAACACTTCTTTTCATACTAGATTGCATGTATTTGAAATGGCTTGGCTTAAGTCTCTATTATATTAGTTAATTCACATTAGAAAACCCCACTGAATTAATGGTCCCCTATACATTTGTTCAATGACTTGAACAGAGTGCAGGTTTTGAGGAAGCATTTGTTCATTATTGCACTTCCTGAATCAATACTGTTTTCAAAGAGTCACTAAGTTAATTTATGCTTTTAGTCCCATAGTGCTTGTTCAGTCTGGCAGCTGCGGAGAAGGTCAACAGAGGTAAAGCTGCGTTTCTTAAGATGTAGTAGTTCTGAAAAATCCCGGGTCACTCTAATTACTATCAGTCCAAGCTCAGTATAATGGCAGCCTGCCTTGTGCTTCAGAGAGCCTGACAGTACGGTGTGCCTTGGGAAAATGAAACACACTCTCTGGTTTGTGTACTCGGAGGGCTGAAGTGGCAGTCACCTGGGATGTAGCTGGATTTACCTTTGAATGAAATCCTCTGAAGTAAAACAGCTTAATGGCTTTTCACCAATAATTACATCTGCTATATAAATTAATCACCAAATGGGTCTGCTGATGCACGGAAGATAATGTGGGGTTTTTCTTACTAAAAGGAGTCCAAGGCTGCTGCATGTCTGAGCAAAGGAGCTGCCTGCTCCACGTGGGTTGAGTTTTGGTCTTCCTCTCGGAGTGACTTTTGTGTTCTTCCCAAAACCAAAACAACAGATTGGGATCGCCGCTGATAAGGACTTCACTTTTGGTTATACACAGCGATCTCCGTACCTGGGACTTGTCATTCCCACATGGTCTAATCAGTCTCGGTGCTGAGAACATTTTCCTAATGTCCAGCCTACAGTTTTGTTTGCTTAATAAATCCCTATTTGTCTTAGAGTTCCACAGCCTTTGCAAATTGTTCATTTTATAACAGATGAGCTTCTGACCCTGCCTCCCCCTGAGTTTATGCATCTATTTGTGAAAGTGTGAGTGTGTATGAAAACGTTGAGCAAATGATGCTAGACATTTTCTTTGCTTTGTTTTCAGCCAGCCGTGTGGGAATGCTTCAATATTTCATTAAAAAAAGTATAAGATTTGAAATAATGAAGATTAATGCATGCTGAGAGTTTCTGGATTAAGCTTCTCTTCTGAGGAGGTTTGTTTCTTATGACTCCAGAAAAATAAATTGTGAAAAGAAGGTAAATAACCAAAAATAAACCTGTAAAATATACGTTCCATTATTATTTAGGCAGAGGTTCAGTTTAGTGAAACAGAATAGCACTTGGTTATACTAAAACGTATTTGAAACAAGTGGAAAAGAATTCATGTTGAAACCTAGCTCAGATGTATGAATCTTGTGAGATTTCCTTTGTGTCAAATCTGAGAAGCCAGGAACCTTTGAACCCAATAAATATACATTAACTATTTTTTTAACTACGTATGTTAACTATTTTTTAAACTTTATGTTGGCTCTTCTAAGGGAATTACATGTCCTTAAATGTAAGCCCTGTTTACTTCTGTTTGTTATGTCTCAGAGGACATTAAGGAGAACAGCCCTAATGACTCAAGATGGGAAACTTTCACTCCCTGCAAAAACAAGAGGTGGTCTCTATGGCAACTTCCTAAAAGAGTGTATCATACTCTTTTAAGCCACTATAGTTATTCCAAACTCAAGCAGAAGTACAACAGGTGATTGTAGCACAAGAGAAACATTCATAACTACGCTGAAGAAAGTTGTGAACTGGTGACATGTTTCTAGTTGAGACACCAGTTTGAATCACAGTTACCAAATAGACAAGAATATGGATCCAAGTTGCTGAATATTGACCTGGTCATGATCTTACGGGTCAGATGGGACTACCACCTTCCTTCCCATGGTAAGAAGCCAGGGAAATAAATTTATCCAGGATTGTTCATTTCAGAGGGATATGACATAATTTCCACAGAATGAGGAATCTGTGGAAGCAACTTGCAGAAAAAAAAATCATCACATCTGTATCACCATCCCATTATTTCAAATACTTTCTCCAAAGGAAGCTCCAGTATTTTTAGGTGAAACATCCAGACTCATACACCTCTGAAAATGTATTCAATTAAGAGTTATGATTAGAAGTGGGAAATAATAATCTGAATTTTAAAAAGCTTTTTTTCCTGAGTTTCCTACTATTAATGACACAGAATTTACACCGATAGAAATTAAGCATGAGAAGTCCCTAGCTTTTGAGTGCTTTTGATCATGTATAGGCTCTTTCTTTTATTTATTTTTTTCAAATAATGAGTATAATTTTATGAGCCGCATTTCACATATCTTACAAAGAACAAAATACTGCCTAGATTAGAGACTTGAACTACAAAAAAGCTAAGGTGTTCAGCATTCATTTCCTCCCTTCAGGCTGCGAGGATAAGGCATAACCTCTCTCCTGATGGTAATTGTTTGCTACATTTATCACGTTCATTTTCTCTCTCTCTCAAAATATGGCTGCAGAAGGATGGAAGAAAAGGAATGGCTTCAATAAGAGGGACTAAGTCTTATCCTCAAATATCATATAGCATTCCACAAAGCTGTAAGAATTATCCTCTGAATAAATAGTGTCAGATATATCTGACATAATATCTGCATAATATTTGACTAGCAAATGTTAGACTTTATGAATTTAAAACTGCATCACTGCAAGTAAATGGAAGATCTGAATTAAATCCACATTTAATTTTTGATTAATAGGTTTGAATGATGCATCAGTTCTAGGCAATATTCTCCGAAAAAAATATGGTTCTGATGATACCTAGTAATTCTACTTCCTCACTTCCCACTTACTTGGATTAAGTTCAACAAACACTTTTTAGGGACCACAATATATTAAAGCACTTCAGTACCTACTGAATATGAGACAGCACACGAGTCCTATGCAAGTCCATGGAATTTGAACAGAAAACAAAACAGGACAAAACCACTGTATCAACAGATGAGCACAGAGCTGAAGTCACTGCAGACCATGGTGGAAAAAGCCTATGTGTCTTTGAGGGACTCCTAGGTCTGGCAAAAATCCTGAGCCAAATAATGCACAAGTAGAGAAAGGCTGAATATTGTGGTCTTTGAAAGTTTGATTGTGAAGTCCAGGCATAACGGACACCTATGTGCAAAATAGACATTTGGCTATATTGCAGAATCAGAGGAGTTTTAGATGATGAATTGCACTCTTCACTCGTGTATGCATATGAGAGCAAGGCAGGTACCACAGTGCACCAGAGGAATAACTTATGGGTCCTTCTTCCTCATCTGATGGGCTGGATCCTGCTTACAGCTTCACTGACACCAGGACACTTATTTTGCAGTAAGTCCTGATGGTTTTCCTTTGGGGCTCCCCAGTGTCACTAGGGTGCTCCACTTGCAGCCCTCCGCAGACCTTCCAGCGAGAAGGGGCAGTCAGCTACCTCCAGGGCACATTTCCCTCTTCCCTCTGCCACAGCTATTGGTGAGGGATGGGATGGGGTTCATGAGGGTGTTTCTATCCTCCCTGCTGGCTGTCAGGTCAGTTGCACACCTACACGTGCTGTGCTGCATGGTGTGGTGGCAACAACAAGGCTGTGCCAGAAGGGAAAGGCACCATCAAAGCTGTAGGGCCATGGAAAGAAAACCTACAAACTTTCTGCTCAGTAACTAACTGCTTTCTCTGAGCACAGCTTGTGGCAAGTCCTCTTTGGTTTGCAAACAAATCTGATGGGTTTTTTTGCGTCTTTTGTTCTCACCTTTTATTTAGTGCCTGGCTTTTAAATATTCACAGAGCAAACCAAAATAGTGCTTTTCTAGGTAAATAAGCAAAGTAACATGGAACATATTAGCATGTACTGATTTTTCATTATACTGAAAATTAACTCTTTGGTCTTTGTGTTTCATTGTCAGCTGCAAGGAATAATTAACATCCGACAAAGAATGAATGCCATTATATGGAGCAGTACAGCTGAGATTTCTTGTCTCATTTGCAATTATGCCTGAAGGTAACAGGATCACACAGCAGGCTGAGATCCTACATAATCAGTTAAGAGACTTTAATGTAATAGGAAAAGAAAAAGGTTATGGTGAAGACATAGGCAAAGATGCCAGTCATGCAGCTGCTGCTTCTTCTGTATATTACAGTCTGTGTAGCACTCCCATTCAAATCTGTGCACCTATCCATGATTAAAGTTGATCACACGTGCACACACATGTACGGTGCTGTACCACCCTTATTACACCTGAGGAGTGCACAGAGAAGAAGTACCTCATAGCTTTGTTCCTCCTGCTTGTGCAAATATATCTCAAATTCTGGCTTGCATTTTCAGGCACTGCTTTTCTCCTCCTCCTCCCCCCACCCCCACCCCTTAACTTCAATTTAATAAAGGCTGAGGATTAATATTCATGGGTATGATCTTTCCTATTCTCCAAGTAACTAAGTCCACTGCATGGAATCAGATTGTCTCAAGATGAAAACAGATGAGGAAGAAGCCCCTGTGAAATAGTTAAGATGTGTATTAAGACAACATTGAGATTTGAAAAAATTTTAGCCAGAATTGTGTCATATGAATTAGTCTTTCAACCAGGTTGGTTATAAAATTAATCTTAACTTAATTAATCTAATTAAAGGCAACTCAACTGTTCAGAGCCAGACCACGCTTAGAAGATAACTTAGAGACTGGAAAACCTGAAGAGTCACACATGTGCTGGGAGGATAAGTTCAGATGAAGATCTACCCTTTTCCCCCCCAGTCCCTCTATAATGAGTATTCAATCCCAATAAATTGTATAAAAAATTATAAAAATAAATTCTATACTGCATAGACTTGGAGCAACATTTTTGAACAGGAGGTGCTGACTCTGTCTATGCTGTTTCTGACAGTGATGCTCACAGTTCATAGAGCCTCATGGTTTGAAGAGCTGCACGCAGGGGCCAGGCCCAATCCTCCCCCTCCTCTCGCTCCCTCTTTATTTCAGTTTCTGTGTGCTCCAGACTGGGGAGAGAAGGGCAAGCCAACACCATGGGAAGGGCCAGGGACTCTGAGTCAAAGTGGGAGCTGGAGTCACCTTCAATATGACATTACCAGCATCGCTTACCTGGTCCTCAAAACTGTGCCAGGAGTCTTACTGATGAGAGCTCAATTACTGCTGTGCAGCCAGGGAAGTGTAGTTGAAACCTTGTCTTTTTCCAGTGCTGAAGTGCAAGCACAAGGATCTGTGTAAGATCCACCAGGATCAGGGGCTGGTCCCATCAGCATTTTTACTGTAGAGCTAAAGAGGAGGACCCTTATTGGGGGGGGATAATGAATGGAAAAAGGGATGTTCATCAAAGTGCCCCTCCCCAGCACAGCCCAAGGTATACATTCCCTGGTTTAAAGTCATGTTACACTGACCAGGAAGAACCAGTCCAGACTGTCTTGAGACAGTAACTGAATGCTAATGAGCCTTTGCCTGTTCTTCAATCAAAACACTGCTTTGCTGCATTTCAGGAAATGATCCGGGCTGCAAAAGTGTCAATACATTCAGTTGATTCACTCTGACATTGGAATACAACAAAAGGGATCACCAGTATACACAGAGGGCTCAAAATAAGGCAAAAATGCAGCTATGACAGTCCTCAGTAATTTACTAACAAACTGTGTACCAATGGAGATTTTTCACAAGACAGTGCAAGGCGATTTCACAATCACTCATGAGAGATATCAGGTAAGAACTAAGCAGTGTGCATTTGAGCCCTGGTAATACTGAGCTGTTGCCTGGGTGCCTGAAAGGAGCACAGCATCCATTGGGAAGCACATTACTAGTCATACTGGAACACTATTGGCACATTTCACTCTCCTTCAACTTGAACAAGTCTTTACTTCTGTGAAGAGGTCGCTTGAATTCAAGGTGTTGACTCATATGACTATTTACTGGGCTGTTGGCATCAAGGATTTCTCAAGCAGCCCTTGCATTTGGTATGATGAGGATGGTAGACCAGTACTGTACATCTTGTCGTGGACTTCTAGCAGTCCATTATCTGACTTTGGGAACATATTAGTTCATTCAGGCAGTCTAAATGCATTGCAGACATTAATCTGAATAGAATGTAACCCATTGGAGAAGAAATTAACCACAAATGCATTTTTTGCAGGCCATAGGAATGCTTGTGGTAGAGGCTAGGGAAAAGATTGCTAAATGTTTAAAAATATCCAAACCGTTTTAGTTGAAGAGCAGTCTTTATACCACGAAGGGATTAACTGGGACATGTTTACTGAGCCATTCCTGTTACCCACTCTGTGTTTACAGGTGTAAACTGTGCATGCCATTCAGTCAGCTCAGCAGTTGCACTGGGACCGGACAAATTTTCCTTCACCACATCACACCTAGCTCCTGAGCTGCTCTGGTTTGGAAGTCTGGTTTTAGACTCCCAGAAATATTTGGGGAATGTGACCGTTACAGTTAAACGTGTTCTTAGTGAAAAGCCATTTGTGAATAGATGGTCTCATTCCCACAGCTAAACAACACTTTCTATTACAGCTCAGAAACTGGAAAGAAATGGAAAGGTGGAACAGCCAATGCAAGTGGTAAGTGACGTGCTATATATGTATATTATATAAATATTGAGTCAGATTCTTCTGGAAGGCCCTTTGACTCCTATCTGGAAATTAAGTTTCTTTGTGAACAAGAAAACCTTCTTACTTATTCCGGTCACCGGTCAGTGATGGTTTTTTTAATAAAATACTTGCAAATCACTTAGTAAAGGGAAAAATGGCTTTAAAACAAAGAAGCGCTTCTGACTTTCAAGTAATGTTGCCTGTTCCCATGTGAAGAAAACTCCATTTCTGTATGAGCCTCTAAGCCAAGATAGTTAAATAAACCAGGAATATAAACAGAACACCCACAAACAAGCGCTGCCCTCCCCATCCCAACTTATTCTCTTAAATGGAAGAAAATTATATCAGCATACATAAGATGAACAGCTAGATTAGGTTGATGAACTTAATTAGCATCCTTGAAATGCTAGTTCTAAAATGTTAAAGAGTAAGCAAATTAGAAAAAAAGACTAATCATACTGCTGAACATACAGGTCTGGAGCTACAGCTGTTATAAACTGACAGCTACAAATCAGGTACTTATCTGGTTTGCAGGCGCCTGTCTGTGGGAGCTTACTGAGGCTTTAACCATCAGGAAAACCCTCCGATTTCAGTGATATGCATGCTCAGCTTTAGTTTGCCAAGGAGAGAGGATGAAGCCTTGATGGAGATGCTCCCACTGCCTTGACTTAAGGCTTTGCCCTGACTTGCACCACACCATCAACAGACCTATACTGAGATGCTTGCATGCCTTAACGCCACTGCAAGTGACTGCCTTGGGAACCGCGGAGGGGCTGCAGCCATGGGTTGTGCCAACGTTGTAGGCTTGGGCACTATGCTAGAAGAAATTGCGGCTCTTCAACAGTGCAGCAGAGGACCTTTCATCCTCTTGACATGGTATTTTCCAGCATGACTTTTGCAAAATTTCACACTGCACTTGTTGAAATGGGGGTTGTTTATTTTCCTTTGCACCCTCTGAAGGAAGGAGCAGAGGGGTCAGCTTTAAAAAAAAAGATTAATTTTGGAGAAACACCAAGGAGAGTGCGCTGCAAGTTCAATATGGTTCATATACATTAACTGCCTTTCTATATAATATTGTTCATCTGGTCCCAGGCAGCTTTCCTAACCCAAAGCCCCTGTCCTCCTCTTTATGCTTTCCCAAATTATTTCCTCATTCTAGTCTAATCTCAATTTTCTTTTCTCTTTGGTAGTTTTTATTCTCTCCATACTCAAAGCAGGGGACTTTATCCCTCACATAGGCTGGGTCTCAATGGCAGCATTTGTGAAACAGCTCTCATCTTCAGTTCATAGACCAGTGCATTTTTCAGCCTTGGGAGTATAGACCTGGTGCTGCTCATTTATTCCCTATATCAGTGGTACAAGAACAGGCATCCTGAAATACTATAAGAGAAAAAGGTACTGTGCAGGTGTGTATCTATCCAATCTATGTGTACACTTGGGAAAGATGGGGTAGATTTATATGGGGCACACCCCTGTGATGAAAGCTACTCAATGCCAAATTGAGCCTAAAGTAGAAAGTAGCACATCATATTTCAGTTTGGGGATTTTTAAAGTTCAGGAAAAAATTTACAGACCTGGATGTAGAGAACTTACTATAGACAATGCCACTAGTCCGGCTTCTCACTTCCATTTAGATAGAAAAAGTTGTACTGGGTGTGTTTAATGACCAGTCAGCCTCACCACTGTGCCCCATAAGATCATAAAACAGATCCTCCTGGAAGATATGTTGAAACATATGGAAGACAGGGAGGTGATTAGAGACAGCCAACATGGCCTCACCGATAGCAAATCATGCCTGACTAATCTAGTGGCCTTCTATGATGGAGTGACCACATCAGTGAACAAAGGAAGAGCTACAGATATCATCCACCTGGACTTCTGTAAGGCCTTTGATATAGTCACCCCCAACATTCTTTCCACTAAAGAAGTAATGGGTTTGATGGATGGACTGTTAGATGGATAAGGAATTGGCTGGTTGGCCATGTCCAAAGAGTTGCAGTCAATGGCTCAATGTCCAAATGGAAACCAGTAATGAGTGGTGTCTCTCAAGGGTCCATACCAGGACCCATTCAATATCTTCGTCAATGACATAGACAGTGGGATTGATTGCACCCTCAGCAAGTTGGCAGATGACACCAAGCTGAGTGGTGCGG
>NW_008795491.1:1167934-1248895 GCF_000699145.1 Aptenodytes forsteri
GCTGCATCCAAAGCAGCGTGGCCAGCAGGCCGAGGGAGGGGATTCTGCCCCTCTGCTGTGCTCTGGTGAGACCCCACCTGGAGTACTGCATCCAGGTATGGGGTCCCCAGCACAAGAAAGACATGGACCTGCCCACAGCAGGGGGGTTGGACTAGATGGCCTTTAGAGGTCCCTTCCAACCCAAAATATTCTTTGATTCTATGACCTGTTAAAGTGGATCCTCCTCCACAGGAGAGCAACAAGAATAGTCAGAGGGCTGGAGCACCTCTCCTATGAAGAAAGGCTGAGGGAGTTGGGGTTGTTCAGCCTGGAGAAGGAAGGCTCTGGGGAGACCTTATTGTGGCCTTTCAGTACTTAAAGGGGACCTACATGAAAGATGGAGAGAGACATTTTACCAGGGCCTGTAGTGACAGGAGAAGGGCCAACGGCTTTAAACTAAAAGAGGGTAGATTTAGATTAGATATTAGGAAGAAATTTTTCACGATGAGGGTGGTGAGACACTGGCACAGGTTGCCCTGAGAAGTTGTGGATGCCCCATGCCTGGAAGTGTTCAAGGCCAGGTTGGATGGGGCTTTGAGCAACCTGATCTAGTGAAAGATGGTGGGGGGATTGGACTATATGATCTTTAAAGGTCCCTTCCAACCCAACCCATTCTATGATTCTGTGTGTGCGTAACAGGAAGTTACTCCCAAAATTATACAACATCCACAAATCCTGGAAACAGAAACAAGACATCTACCAGGTATGGTTTCTGTACAACAAATCCTAATTTCTCCAGTCTGTTCTGCAAGAAATGGAAGAAAATAGTGAGTGAAGGGGCAATATACTTAAATCATCACTGCTTTTACCCACATCAAAAGGTTCACTAGAAATGGAATTAACTCTTAGGCTCACTAATGAGTCTCCTGATGCACATTGGAATTATTTGGGCAGTTCTATAAATATTATAGGTATTGCAACAACATGGAAAGCGTAATCACCCTTCTGCTTCCTCTTTGCTCTCTCTGTTCCCATACCTATTTACAGCAAAGTGGATGACACCGGCCTGTAGAAAATGCACTTATATATACATATAAAATGTGCACACTATATCCATATAAGCAAGGCATGGTTTAACTGCTTATTCAAAAATTCTCCATCAGTGCCTCCTCTAACGAAGCTGTGAACCTGTTATAGTAACGTCACATGTAGTAAAGGAATTTCTCCAAGTCAAAAATAGTAAAGGCAACACCATTCAAGAGAAAAATACAACTGATGTAAAAAGTGAGGAAAGAAGATTTAAACAAAATATTTTTCTGTACAATTCAGTGTGCATAATTCTAGACCCCAGATATGATTTATGTTTTGCCTTTAAAGTTGTGGTGGGTTGTCCCCAAACATCATCTAAGCCCCACACAGCTGCTGGGTCACTCTCTTCCACCAGTGGGACAGGGTAGAGAATAGGAAGACCAAAAGTGAGAAAGCTCGTGGGTTGAAATAAAAACAGTTTCATGAGTGAAGGAAAGAGGGGGGGGCGGGAAACCCCAAAGCCACCAAGTGTTGCAAAGGCAATCAGTCATCACTTCCCACAAGCAGACTGATGCCCAGCCAGTCTCCAAGCAACGGCTACCTTCCCCTGAAGCCCCTTCCCAGCAGTGAAGAAAGGTAAATCCATCCCAGCCAGGCCCAGCTGGGGACAAAAGTCCATAGTGTATCAGTCTATAGTGCCTACATCATATCATCTGACACTTTCATAAGAACATGCTATATCACTTTTTAAGGGGCTTTTGACTCTCCTTCAATGGATCGCATATATATTTTATGCCCAACAGTCTGTGTACTTAATTGTATTTAATGTGGTCAAGGCAATACAATACATTTCTCTACAGGTCCTACTGACCTCTTGCAGCATCCCAGAAAACCACTGTCTTTCAAGACATTAATTTAGTCTGCTTTTGATTTTCCAGTCTGATGCAAATGCTTAGTGACCTTTCCTACCACCTTTTGATGGCTGATATCCTTCATCTACTCACGTGGCCACCAGAAATGTGCCTGCTGACCTATCATCTGATGTGCAACCTGAGATAACCACAGTGCATTAGCTTGTAAACCAGTGAGAAAGCAGCATCAGAAACATTATTGTGATGAACAGACTGTGCTCTGACCATTCTCTTCATTTGTTGTGCCCTGCCTGTATTTCACTAGGTTTTTCATGCTTCCCATGCATGCCTATACATGTGGAGCCTACTTCTAAATTGATATATAGTGTATCAAAACACAACTGGTATTGTTACTAACATATACTGGTAAAATATATTTTGCTACACCCTTAGCAAGTTAAATTGTGAGACCAAGACAAGTTTCCATGTTCTTATGTTCGGAGGCATTTAAATATATATATTTACAGCTCCCCAAATGCCGATATTGATATGTATCATTGAAAGATAATTTGCGATAAATGCAGTTATAAAGCCATGCAACAAAGACTTATACAAGTCTGCCTTTTATGTTTTATATTCTTAACCTAAAGCAGTCTTTTGCATCATTTCTCTATTAAGAAAATTACACAAGTTTAAAAAAAGAAAATAAAAAGTTTGTATCAGTAAAATTATCTTCTATTTTATCCTATTTTGTTTTATAAGGCTAAGTCATCACAGGTCACTTAGTGATCACTAAGTGAACAGATCAACCTCCTGTTATTTGAATCTAAGGTACAAAGTAAGTGCCATTGTATTCATCACAGAAGTATCAGAGACTACATATTTCATAATGATGTAGAGTGTTGATATGCATGTTAATCCCTTGAGGTCATTAGCAACAGGTATGGGAGGATGGACATTGATAAATAGTTGCTATTCTGAAAAGAATTACTCGTTATTTTCTCTCATTGTCTTCATTAGAGTTCCTGGGGATCTACATTATGAAGAATGAGAGGAAAAATCATTTTTCATTTCTTCAGGAACAGGCCCTGTATTTTATGAAAGAGTTGCAATTTATAATTAAAAGTCAGAAAGATTCAAGATGTATATTTTCAGAAATTTATGATTGAAGCGCTAATATTCAGCCATTATTCAACAAAAGTAATCCTCTTTTTGTGTGCACCATTATATTCTAATTTTTACGACCGGTAGAGATATGTCATCAAAAAAAATTGCAACATCAATTCTGTGAGTTTTCTGTTGAAAGATGATACGCTGTTAGTGTTCAGACTGCTCGTTTGGCGGACAAGGTACCTGTCGTCAGTGCATACTTGTGGATGGTTTTTATCTCCAAAAGACAATTTTTGGTGAAAGGACACAAGCTGAAATGGGTTTGAAACAAAAGCATGTATATCTATGAGCTTATTCTGGATCAGTAGGGAGCAAACCACTGAAGCTCCATCTCTTACAGCTACACAAAACTTTAAATTTTTTTAAAAATCTCAATGTTTAAAATCGGGAGTGAATGGCTTTTCCATGTGCTACTTTAACCTCTAGGCTTCTTCAGAATTTGAAATGATACAGCTAGTTAACTAAACTAAGAAATGTTGGGAAGTGGGCTGGACAGCAAATAAAGTGAAGATAGATGAGGGTGTGAGCAAGCACCAGCCCTGCTCTGGCATCTCTGCTGGAAGCCTCATAGCGGGTCTGCGCTGCAGCCGCTGTTTCTCTTTTCGGAAATTAATTTGCCTATGCAGGAGTGGAGAAGAGAGGATAAGGATTGATAAATACCCCAAGAAATTTGACTTAGAGGAAATGAAATTGTCAGTTTACATTTCTGGTGCTTATTCAGAGAGCAGTAAGAAAGAAAAATATTTTTAGACTCATTCAAACCTTTGCTTTTTTATCTGAAAGAACAAAGGGAACATATTGAAGGGATCACAGCACCACAGTTGATTTTGCCAGAAACAAACTTACCTACCACAAAGACCCCGCGAATGAATCCAGGAAAATGCCACATCATATCTCTGCTCTGCATTTGCTGCCAGTGAGGCTGAGATAAGTTGCATCTCCTTCGAGGTATTGCAATATAAGTGCTTCAAAAATGACGTCATTTTTCAAAAGTTTTATTGTTAAGTTTGAAGACTAGACAAGGTCATACTGGTTTTACATCATTCTACATGATTTAAGTATATACAAAACCATTTGAATATTACACAGCTTGAAAGGTTGCAAAGGTCATTGTATCCGAGATAATTCTGTACTTACTGACACATCAGAAGCCAGCACTGAATATTATAGTTCATATTTGTTGTATAGCAAAGATACACTCATTTAGTATCCTTAGTCTTCAAAACTGACACTAATTTGTATGCAGCCATTCCAAAAGAGAAAGTCAACCTCAAAACGAGAGCCAGTTAACGTGATAAGCCCTTAACAGAACACAGATAAAACGGAGCCTTGTGCCGGTGCTTTATTTCCCAGGCTATAAACGTAGCACATTACAGAGCTACAGAAAGGTGAAGTCTGCCTACAAATACTTAATTGGTTCAGGGTGAAATTTAATTAGGAGAACATTTTCAGTCTTGTTCAGTGCCATTGTTACAATTAATACAGAAGTCAAGGATCATTTCAGAGTGCTTCTCCATCCCTCTTAAAGGGACATATCCTGCACTTATTTCTAGTTTTGGGATGCCAGTTGCTTTCTCTGGCAGAGTAGTGGCATGTTAATTTATAACTTGTCCCTTATGTCAATGGTGCTCACCAAGACAAGAAAATAAAATTAAAGGGAAAAATTTTAATTCTAGACCACAATCTGATTCTCATCTGTTTTGTTAAATCTGAAGTATTCCACAGAAATCAAGAGTTATTTCAGACTTACACTGCTAACACTGGGAGCAGAATTTGGTACTACGGCTGCACAATGCCATTTAAAGAAAGCTTCTTGGTAGCTAAGGAACAATTGCATTAGAAAAAGCCCCAGTATGTTGGCTGAAATTGTAAGGGCATCACATATATGATTCTTTTATAAATTACCAGAGAGTGTTATCACAATGGATATGGAGCTTTCTCTGCAGGTTGTGAAGACTGCTGGCAGATGAAAGCTGACACAGGACATAAGGATGAAAATACTCAACTCTAAATTAATACAAAATAAAGTTACTGTGTTAGGTATCATGACAACGCTATTTTTATATGCAGATGAATGGAAAACAATTAAATTACTAAACCAAGAAAGATTAATTCAAAACCAAAATTGAAGTTGCAAAAGATTAATGACATGAAAAAAAATCACTTAAGAACACAGAACAAATATTTCAAAAGAACATTAAAACAAGTTGGTAAACCAGGGAACCTAATTTTCAGAAATGGCCTTCCATTTTTTGGGTACAGTCGACTAGTGAAATAGCTACATGCTATTCTTCATATCTGTAATTAAATTCAGGGTCAATTACTCTCCCACAACAGGAAAATGTTTTTGGACCTCTTTAAATATTGTGTGTGCCCTAAAGAAATAAATATTACTTCTGGGTTTTTTGTTGGTTTTTTTTTTTTTTTGTTTGTTTGTTTTTTAGAGCCTAAAGTGCAAAACATGGGCAATAGGTAATTTAGAAATACATTTGTTCTCCATTATTCAGAAATATTTTGCTCTTCAGAAGTACCATCATGATTGACTTTCTCTTTAAAATCGCTCACTATGCTTGAAGACCACTCCATATATACATCATTAAGGAATGCTGTTAACACAGTTACAGACAAGACAGTAACAGTCTAGTGGCTTTTGTTATGCGGCACAAAGTAAAAAATAAAGAACAAACTTAGCAGTGTTGCACAGGACCTCAACATTTCTTACACATACTTTTACCTTTACAAGACTCTTCTTTAGAAGTCTTTAAATGTCTAAGCCTTATAAAATAAATACTTGTATAAATACAGTTTAAGGATTAAGTCATTTTATAGAGGCAGGGTGTTCTGTTTGTTAAAATGTGACAGTTTAAGTGACACTATCAGAAAACCGCCACCAATATATCCCCAATTCTTGTATGTAAAATTCCTGGCTGCTATTCTAGAGTCTTTCACAGTTCAATGGATAATATATTTTGTCTATGGTGGAGAATGTGTGATTAAATGCAGGTTTTTGAAATCCAAACCATTTTGTTTCCAAAGTAAACCTTGCCCTTTGCAGACTGTGGGCCAGCTAGCTGTTTGCCTGGGAAGCAGTGCCCAGATTCATACTTCAGCGTTTCAGTGACAATGTAATGGTGACAAAAAATAAGTTCAGTGACATTTGCTAAAACATGCAGCTCTCTCTCTATATCTCTATCTCTCTCCACATCAGCATGTTATGAAATTAAAAGGGTGGCAGTAATCCCAAATGCTGTTATTCCAGGTAACAGATAAATGGTCCCCTCTCTCCTTGTCCCAGGATTTTTTTAGACTTTGGTACTACACTAACATAGTCGTAGAGCACCTTATTCCAAAGAAACTTGGAGTGCTTTACAAAGGTTGGTATCCTTATCTCTGTCATCAGGGGAAACTGAGGCACGGGGGAGAATGTCCCCCCTACTGACCCACTTTTCCTCCTAAAACCTACTTTTTAAACTGGGGTCCTCACTGGCTATCATCTTGTTAAAACGACATAGTGTGTATGAAGCATTTCTGTAGATGAGGCATGATAAAAATCAGTCTCCTTGTGGCTCACTGGCATGTGTCTGAAAAGACACAGTTGGGAGTGGAGGCTCCCAAGGGCCCAGCTTTGATAAACTCCTGCAACACCTCTTGCCTTCATGCTTGGGAGGAAGGCTGTGACCACCACCATAAGAAGAGCCTACAGAGAGGGTTTCCTGGCAGTAAGGGACTCATTCCTCCTGTGTGTCTTTTAGCACCTGATTCCTTCCCCACATTTACCTCCTCACAGAAATTAAGGAGGTTTCTGAAAGAAGTAATTGGGCAGGCAGCTCCGTCTAGGGTTGTGTGCTCACCCCTGGGCAAGTCATGAAACGGGCTCAGGACTTCTGATGCGCCGTGTGCCTTTACCTATGTGGATACTTAAGATGAGATACCACAAGTACCCTGGCATCTCATCTCAGCCTCCTTGAAAAAGCACATCTCAAGCAGAAGTAATAAACTTTGGCAAATTCACTAACTTCATAATATACTGATAGCAGATTTTGTTCCATACGCAAACAGGTCACCTCTTTCAAGGAAAATAACATTAGTGGTGATACTAAACAGAAAAGATGGAGGTCATGTCTATAGCATGCAAAAGAGAGAAGGAAAATTGGGTTAGTTAGGAAAACCCTTTAGGTGCATGGACTCTGCTGTTCAGATGAAAGTGATGAAAGGTAGCTTGTAATATCACAGGTACCGTGTTTTGCAGTACCACAGAGTATCTTCCAAAATATATGTCATAAATACTGACAGTGTTTGATAGGCACAATTACTATAATGCAGTCATCCCCAAGTAAACTTATTGCTAAAAGCTGCAGTATCACTTTTTGCAAGTAAGATGACAGTATGATTTATGGAGAACTCGTCAGCCCAATGTTTCTAAAGCTGCAAATGAGCTTTGTCATGCTATTTCTCTTCCCTTGTAAAAAGGATGCTGCTGTTTTTCCCTAACACGTTTCAACTAGTGTGAACAACTCAAAAGAAAACTAGAAAGATAATTCCACAGCAGAAGGGACAACACTGACAGATTTCAAGGACAAAATTGGACTGGATCATTTAAAGGGCAGGCTTAGACCTCCTTGCGAAAGACAGTTAGCGGCCTACCATAAAATGAGCACTTGTTCATGAAAAACCCACTCAGCATCCTACAGGCTTTGCACAGTTTCTTCTACGGAGGGACTTTTAGCTACACTGAGAGCTGCGATGCCTAACGGAGATCCGCCTCAGTCCTCCGCTGTACAGCCCAGCAGCTCCGACCGCAGGGTGATCCTGCCGTACCATGACCATGGGAGGATGCGGACGTGCCGGGCGTAGATCGGAGGGTCGATGACGTTCTTACGGTGCGTGTCATTGTCAAAATTTCCCTGGAACACCTGAAGGGCAAGTAATGAGAAAATTTAAGCCTACGTGACTTAAGGAACAGCTGTGGTACATCCGTGATGTCTCTCGGCACCTCCCTGATCTCCATGCTGAATTTTGATCATCTGGGCACCCAACTGATGCTGCAAAAAGCACCTGCCTTTGCTAAGACCTGGGGATTTCATTGCATGCCAGGGACCTCAGAGCTGGGTATAAGCATGGCATGCTCAACCCTGGTGCAGATTTAGCCTTCAATTCAAAGTTTAATCTGCTGTTCTGCCAAAACCCAGGGCCCCACTCTAAAAGTTATATAAAAATCATTAACATTTAAAAAATTAAAATGTCTTTTTACTGGCATTTGTATCATGTCAAATTAATCCCAGGAGATCCTGCTATTGTTTCCAACAAAACAACATTAATAATTAAAGTTAAGAATTTGTCATGTATCACTTATGAATGCAGCTTGGATACAACTATATAAACCCCTGTAAAGTTAGTGATTATCAAGGATACTATCTTCTTCTGTCAAACAAAAGTCCCCATCCCTGGAAACATTCCAGGTCAGGCTGGACGGGGCTCTGAGCAACCTGATCTAGTTGAAGATGTCCCTGCCCATGGCAGGGAGGTTGGACTAGATGACCTTTAGAGGTCCCTTCCAACCTGAACTATTCTATGATTCTATGAATTAGATTATCAAGATACTATCTTCTTCTGTCAAACAAAAGTCCCCATCCCTGGAAACATTCCAGGTCAGGCTGGACGGGGCTCTGAGCAACCTGATCTAGTTGAAGATGTCCCTGCCCATGGCAGGGAGGTTGGACTAGATGACCTTTAGAGGTCCCTTCCAACCTGAACTATTCTATGATTCTATGAATTAAGGGAATCGGTTTGTGATCAAATTAAAAAATCCTGGCATGGTACAGTGCATGTTACGATGTTATTTCCACTGGTATGGGTTAACCAATACATAAATGAGTTCCCAAACTTCCGTCTGTGTTAAAACAATGATGGGTTTTTCCCCTGGCAGCCACTATTTAAATTCAAAGGCCATGGCACTGCTTTTTGGCAAAATGATCAGATTATTCTCTTGGGATATTTTCAGTTTATATGGGAAATGTTCATTCTCTTCAAATGTCAGCCAATTCACTTCTCATTTGTAAAAACTGTATTTGATGGCTTTTTGACTTGAAATGAATAAGTTTCGTTTGCATCATGCAGAGAAGGAATATGGACCTCCTGATGAAGGGCTTATATGACTGAATTAGTGCAGAATGACTAGTTTCCTACAAGCTCTTAGGAAAAATGTCAGAGGTTGAATTCAGAAGAGGCTGATCTACTATTTTAGCCCTTAAGCAGTTTCTTTCGTGATATGTTTACAGAGCACTTTATGAAAATCTTCACTTTTTGGTCTCTACGCTGCACATTTTCTTTCAATTTCAAAAACTTGTCTCAAGTGCTATCAATTTGGCATCTCGAACAAAACGTGTATCCTCCTCAAGTGATGCTCTTTCACAAGTGATAAATTTCTCTTCTCGTCTGGCATCTCACTAACACAGAGATGGGAGCATTAAAGCACCTAGGAGTTAAGATAGATGAATAAAATTGCAGACAGACTGACCACAGAAACAACAGTGCTGTGAGTCTAAGGAAAAAGTGTATTTACCACAGGAAAAATTGTTTGTTGCCCAAGTACAGTGTTGGTTACAAAAATGAGCTGGAGCTTGGTCTAACAAGATTGCGTCTGAATTTGAGTTTCATTTGTGGCAATATAGCATACAATAAAAGGCAGTAAGCTTATTATTAAAGTTACAGAGTGGCACCCCCCAATGTACAATATGCAGCTAGGAAAACTTAAAAGTAAATTTTTTTTCATTTGATTTCTTGTGCATGCTTGCAATATATCTCTTGATATTTTTTATCAAGCCAGATGATAAGCAATGCAAAACTGCAGACAATTCTTGCCGCAGAGCTACTGGGAAATTCTTTTATGCTCTATTTTATTTTCCCTACGGAAGATGTATTTCAGAGATAACATTTAAATGAAGGCTTAGAACAAAAACCGTTGTTGTTTACCAGAAGAATCCATCTACAGCCCCAGTATTTGCATCCGCATATAGCTATGCAAAATAAATAAAAGTATGTGATACAAACCAAGCAACAAAGACAGCTGAAGAAGGTAGGATTATGTCATTTACTTAGAGCAGGAAAACAAGAATTAAATTTTATTTCTAACTCATACATGATTTCATTAGCACTTGAAGTCAAACTCCTCTGTTTCAGAGGTTAATTTATGCAAATCTGAAATCCACCTTCCCTCAAAATTCAAGATCTGCTTTCAAGAAATTAACTAAACGTGCTAGATCAGAGAAAGGATTTTAGGGAAATAAATTTATCAGAAGTGAGGGAAACTTTGTCAGCATCCACACAGGTGACCTGCATGAAATATAATATTCTAAGAGCGTATTTACCGGATTTTTTTGCTGTGGACCCATGGTAAATTTCTTATGGAAAAAATATACTGTTTGTCACTGTTCATTTTACTTCAGCCTAAGTTCACTAATGGAGTCAAGAAACTTGGAAAAAGCAGGGAGGACAAAGGACAAAAACTGTACATCTGACATCGGTAGAAAAAAGCTATTTCTGTAGCCAGAAGTAATTTTTCTTTAATTACCTGTTGCTTTATGCCCAAACAGTCAATACTAAATGAACCACCTAAGCAATTAAAAGCTCTTGAAGAGCTGGTAGGCTTATACCGTAAATGTTCACTCCTCACATTTTTTTCTGAGAAGTTTGTTTCAGTACACAAGACCTCTGAAGACTGTAACAATTTATTAGCATTCAAGAAGCTGATGTTGGAGTTATAATACATAGCTCTACGTAATTTTTTAGATGAAAAAAAATGCCCAATGACAATAATACCCAAGCTGATCAGTGGTCAAGGAATAAAGAGCAGAGTGTAAGTTATTAACGTGTCAGTGCATAAAGCCAGTGTGTATCTTCATTTTGAGTTCTGAGTGGGTGTAACAATTTATTAGCATTCAAGAAGCTGATGTTGGAGTTATAATACATAGCTCTACGTAATTTTTTAGATGAAAAAAAATGCCCAATGACAATAATACCCAAGCTGATCAGTGGTCAAGGAATAAAGAGCAGAGTGTAAGTTATTAACGTGTCAGTGCATAAAGCCAGTGTGTATCTTCATTTTGAGTTCTGAGTGGGTGCAGATCTGGTCCTGCCTTATCTTAAACAGCAAATATACAGAGTGAAGTGGCAAGATGGCCACAAGCACAGAAGAACGTCCTTTTGGAAATTATTAAATGGACTAAGTCTTTTCAGCCTGAAAGGAGATATGATAGATGTCTATAAAGTCACAAGTGGCATGGAGAAAATAGTGGGCAGTATTGCACTATCCCCTTACCAGAGCCACGAGGGGACAAGGAATGATAGCAGGTTTGTCCTCAGCCACCGAAAGGTCACGGTCCCCCAAACAACACACAACTAAAGTGTGGCACCGTTTCCACAACCTTTAACTACTGTTAAAGATCAGATAAACTGTTAGGGGCAAAATCAGCAGGGACTATTAAAAATACAGACAGAAGAAAGCTGGAGGCTGGAAAAGTACACTAGGGAAGAATAACAGCCCTATGTTTTTTATTTCTTTATAAAGCATCTGTAGCATCTGCTACAGGATGCTCCCTCCCTTGGACAGAGCTTCAGCCTCACTCAGCCCAGTGGCTCCCACTTTACAAAGTGCCTGGGTTGGTAAAAGTGGATAAAAGTGGATAAAAAAAAAGTGGATTAAAAAGTTGGTAAAAGTTGGTAAAAATGCTCCTGCATTTTAACAATTCTGTTGTAGAATGTTAAACATTTTACAGTGGATATATCTATTTATGTCAGTCTGCATATTTAAAAGGTGTAACTTGCTAAAACATTTACTCAGCAGCTTCAGCAAGTTTACACATACACACCCCACACACATATGTGTAGCTCCTCTGTAGCTCAGTCTCTTACAGCTGCTATTAAAATAAAAAAGTAGAAGATGCATGCTGTTGTACTTTCAAGTATGATAACTGATTTTATGGTCAGTTCGTGCAAAAGAGAAAGAAAACCTGGAAAATATCTACTGTTATTCTCTGCAAAAAAAGATTTCTGAAATACAAACAAGTCTTGTTTATAATTGTGTCCAACAAGCAATATAGATTTCTTGCCTTCAAACATTCATTAAGATTTTTCAATAGAACTAGGATGAAAATTCTCTCCACAGAGAATCTTTCTGGATCTCATGTCTTGCAGAAATGTAAATTGCGTGAAAAGTCTGCATCGGCCATAGCATTTTTGGTTCCTGCTATCTATGATAATGGCTGAGACTTGAGACTTTAATATTTAAGCCTCAGACTTGTCACTTGTCAGTGAAGTCACTATGTTGTCTGCTGTACCTTAACCATATTTTTTATTCTGAGCAGACTATGTTAAACATGTTATTTCATGGAGCAGTTAATCCTACTCATATTATAGGCAGATTATTTTAAAAGAATAGCTAGACCTAGCTTCTGTTTGGAGTTTGCTTCAATGCTGAACATCTCAGTGTTCGGACAAATAAAGGGGGCGCTGATCATTTAAAATCTAAAAAAAAGCTGCATGAAAAGTAATTTTTGACAGCCATATTTTTTTATTTTTGAAACATTTCATTTCTTTATTACTCTTCACTGAAGAAGACTTGCTTAAGCAAGAGAGGGAATTAGAAGGTTTGAACAGACCATTTACTTGCTTTGAAGTTTTTTGTTCTTGGTGGAGTAACTCTTTTCACCATGAAGAGTTACAAGTGAACAACACCAGGTAAAAGATGGTGAAAAATGTCTTGACTTCTCACCAGAAATAGAGCTGCTGTTTATAGGCATACTCCATCCCGTGGAAGACGCTTTCTGCTATAAAAGACTGGGCAGGGGTTTTTTTAATATACATACATAAACAGGTATGTATGTGTGTGTGCGCGCACATGTGGTTTTGGAGTGATTAAGAGGAGAAAAAAGACATTCTTTCTTTTCAATTGCTGTACATAAAATCTCTGCAGCGGGTGTAAATTCAGGGTGTAAGATCAGGGTGTAAACTCCTGATCTTAGCCATCCTCTTCTCTTCTTCTTCACCGAGCACTTTTCTTGGGACTGGCTGAAGAGTCAGGAGTTGGTTGGCATGCAAGGGATTGCTATGCAAAAGGGTCCAGCGCCAGGAGAAGGACTGTTTTTTCCCTCTCCATGAGACATGAATAAGAATATGTATTACATGACCTTTATTATTTCTTCAAGTTCAGAATAGGTATCAGGCAGATAAAACTTTTAAACTTGCAAAATATACTATCACATTCTTGTTATTTTTTTCCATTTGATCTATCTACTGATGCTACTAAAATGGGAATTTACTCCACTGTACATAGTTTATAAGTGCTTTATGATAGAAGACTCAAAGCCAAGCAAAGAGAGAAATATTTTGAAGACCAACCTCCCTCCAGGAATGCTTGTAGAAACTCTTAATATGAGCATGTTGTCTTCCTTCAGCTCTTAGTGTGGTATGAGGGAGAGAGATATGTGTGCTGGAGGCACAACCTAGAATGGGTATAGCTAGATCTTCATCTGACACAAATCATGTTAACTCAGCTGAAAGTAATAGAAGGCACTCATAATTTAAACCAGTGCAGGAAAAAAAAATATTACTGTTAGATTAGAATTATTATTTGAAATAATAGTATTAAATAATAATAATAATAATAATAATAATAATAATAATAATAATCTTTAAATGTGCCAGGTATGCAGATCATATGTAGGAATTGAATCTGTCAGTGTAAACTAGGTGTTATAATAATGAAACATCATATGAAAAACCACTAGCAAATCTAGCAGAAAGATTTTTAACCTGACATGATCTAACTTTTCATTTATAAGTAGGTTTCTGTCTTCCGTTGCTATGGCAATTAACTGGACATGCAAAGCATATAACTTATAACTAGTTCATCATTTTGTGCACAAATCCAGTGGCAATTTGCATACTGGACATTGTCTACCTGCAGTTAATTGCCCTGCTGATGGCTAATAATGACTGACAGTGCTGCAGACTGCTAGACTCCTTTAGGCTACTTTCAAATGTTCTGATCTTTTTTTAAAAAACAGCCTCTAAAATGCCATTTGACATTGCAGCTGGCCTTGAGTTATCTACAGCAGGCTGTGCAATTTATAAATCACATGTGGAATGTGATTAAAAAAAAAAAAAAGGTCAAATTTGGTTTGGATGTCCTTAGCTTTGGAGGCATAGTGAGCTACTGACCTCTAGTTGAGAAAAACAAGATAGCTATTAGCTCTGGCCCTTTTTCTAAAATATATTTTCTTCCTACTTGCCAGCCTGCAATGTAATTTATTTTGCTTCTTGAAGACAATGGGAAAAGCTTTCATATTTTCCAGGCAACTCATTCAAACTATTTAAAAAGAATGAGAAAGTCTTCATTTTTTAAAGACTTTTTTTTTTTTTCCTCCCAGTACCTTTTCGTCTGCACTCATAGAAGTTCAGCACAGATGTGAACTCAAATGACTGGCTGTTAAAATAGCAGAAGCCAAACAGGAGCTGCAGGAGCCACTGTTCTTGGAACAGCTTTTCCATTTGAAATGGTGCAGAGAAGAAAACTGAACACCGTATTTCCTTCTGTTTGAAACAACTGATTTGTTGCAGATTGATCAAAGATACAGGTTGCACATAGTGCACTTGTGAATACAAGATACCAATATTTTTCTCTTTTGTAAAATAACTTCACAAATGATGAAGAGGCAGAAGTGAATAGCTTCAGGAATTCACTGATACATTAGGACTCATCCTGTAAACTGCTGAACAGCGAGATGTTCAGCACCAGACAGGATTAAGCTCTCAGCTCTTAATTCAATGTGTTTTAAAGTCACAATATTCATCCGCAAATTATTATTACCAGCCTACCAATACCTCCATAATTTCTGTGTCTGAGACATTCTTTTTATCTTTGCTTTTCCAGAATGTAAAATGACATGTTTTGTTAGGATTTTAAAAGCAGTTATTTTTCTTTTATCCTGCCTTCCTTTCCCTGAAAGTTTTTGGAACCATCTTTCTCCTAAATTATTGGATGATTGTACAAGGACCACAGGATGAGTACAGGATGAGTAAATCACCTGCAGAGGAAATAAGAGTTCTATATATTCTATCCTTCATGGAAGAAATCAAGATGTTCAGTTAATAAATAGAATGAATGAGGGTAAATTATGAATAATTTATGCTTGCTGCTGTTGATAGTTGCCACTATCTATCTTTTATCTCCCTTCTGTGTCTCCAGGGGACAGAAGAAACATTTCACGAAAGTTTCACTTTGCTGTGAAAATACGGTTTCTTCTACAGTGTTCTTGCATTTTGGGCCACATCTTGTATCTTAACTTAAGCTAAGGAAATTGTTGTGGATCCTGTGCAAAGATGTTACTATCAGACAGGACCAATGATGCTATTTCTCTTCTGCTCCCCATGGATGAGGCACAGCATCGCTTTTTCTTTGGCTGCTTTTATTTTTCATTTGTATTTTTGTTCCACTGCACACAGGCCAGAGTGCGGCCAGTATTTCTGGTGCTATACACATCCAGTGGGCAAATCCCATCAGAGCACACTGCATCGACACACACCTAGCTGGAGTGGTGATGAAGGGTTTGGTGTCAAACTGGAAGGTTTTACTGGGTGGCGCTCCATGCCTTTGGCCGAATACAATTTATGTATTCTCAGTGATGAAATGGATGATGGAAATAATAGATTTGCTTGTTAAAAGTGCAGATGTGGCCAAGCTTTTCCCATTTTGAAAAGCAGGATCAAAATTCAGAGTGGTCTTGACAAATTGGAGAAATGTGCAGAAGACCAATGGTGCAAGTTAATAATGATGAGTAGCAAGCCAAACCTTAGGAAGTCATAACCAATGTCATGGGTACAATATGGAGAACAATGGAGCAGACAGTAGTTCTGTGCTAAAGATTGTAACACTACCACAAGCTTGGGAAACCACACTTCAAGGAGAGCTGGTCCAAGCAGAATGATCTGAGGTTGAGAAAACAAACCCTTTGAGGAAAGACTGAAGGAACAAAGATTATTTTTTCCCCAAGAAGAAATTAAGAAGAAATAAGTTAACATGTTTCAACCAGAACAAACTGTATGAAAAGAGGAAGATAAAATCAGGTCTTTGTGTCCTCTGAGGACAGGGCGGATGTACTGCAGGGAGGGGGATAAGCAATATTTCCACCTTTAAGGATATTTAAACACCGGAATAGGCTGCTTATATAGTAGAATTTTAATCACTGTCTGTTTCTACAAACATATTGAATAATAATCTGATGGAGAATGGTGCAGGATATGTGCATTGTATGAGGTGAAGGACAGGTGAATGAATTAAGCCTTAGGTCTAACAATGAACTGTTTGCACCTACTCCCAGGGTGGCAGGAAGGGACTTGGGGGTTGCTGAATCCCATTTTCTGCTGAGAAGACCTCAGAGGGGGTGGGAGGAGAGGAGCATAGTCTCTTCATAGGTCAAGAGGTACATGTTTAGGCGCTGTCTCGAGATCCTTTCCAGTCCTACCTCCTATAAAGTTTTGCCAAGTTCACTGACTGACAGCTAGCATTTCTGGAATATCAGACTCTGCCATCAGACTTTTGACCTTTCCAGACTTCTGTGGTATGGAAAAATTAAAAATAGTAAAGATATTTTGGATTAATGTTTGTGTATCAAAGACTGAGTTCTAAACTTGTATCAAGTGATCCTGTTTGTTTATTTCGTATGAATTTAAATTCAGAAGTTATAATTTCTAATTTCCAGTTAAGTGTATTTGATCTCACTCTGCTTTTAATTGCTCTTGATTTGTTAAAGAATCATAGTAAGATGCATCTATTTTATTCTTAGGGACGTTAATTAATACGGGATGTGAGATGTTTTAATAAGAGAATGATTAAGAGCTTTCCATTGTTCCTAACGGACTATGCATATAACAATTAACAATCCAGCCGATGATGAAAGCAAAAAGAATTTAATTGCCCTGGCAAATGTTATAAACAAGTGTAGACTGGAACAGTGCTGTTAAGTGAGAGTGCATTTTCTTTTAGATTTGCTTGTGACTGTTACTGTGTTTCTCACCAGAGACTTGAACGCATGTTCGTTCCCTTTTTCAGTAAAATGAATGCAACAGTTCGCTAATAGAAGTTTGACTTGGAGAAGACATTTCTTTTCCAGTAGATCTTTTGCTTCTGTTTTTAAATGCCAGGGATTTAAAATGTACAATGTACTGAAGTGACTATCTGTCATTTATATTGAATGCATTTATGGTATATCTACGAAAGGTGGGTTGTTTGTTTCCAGTTTTTAACTGACAACCAATTACACTAGACACATCCATAATCACTGGTGTCAGGGCCTTCTCAGTTGGATGGCTAAAACAACTGATTTTGTTTTCCCTATCTAAAATCCTTTAGAATTTGATGAGGAAAAAATCTCAGTGCAGGATAAAACCACAATGAACTGCCATTTGGCTTTTAAGAATGGGACTTTACGGTGTCATCTTTGGATAATAATCTTACAAACGTAACATGTCTATGCAGACACACACATACAGTTGTGCACATAATTTAATAAGTAATTTAGGACACCTCCCCCTAATAAATGGGTGTACATTTGATCAATCATTTACAATCAGTGAAATTTAAGAGATGCAGTTGTCTAACTCCTCAGTAGATCTACCTGTACTCATACAACACATATCAATACATATCAAAAGCTTTCTCATTACTTCAAAAAAATGAATTTAATTGACCTATATGAAGGATATAATTTTTTTACTGAAGAATTTTTGTTTATTCTAAGAAAAATAAGTACAAGTGGGAACATTTATCACCCTGAATACAGATGTTAAAACCACCAAATTTGAGACATGCATTATCAGATATATCAGCCATCTGGTATTTTTATTAATGCAACTTTTGTTTCAATCAGACATAATCCCACTAAGATATTTAAGAAATAATTCACATTTTGTCAGCTTGCTTAATGTTTCCCTTAAGCAATGCATATGCTGTAATCTCTTTCTTAACAGATGATATTATAAATTCAGGTATTTGCAGAACAAAAGTGTTATATAGTTTAAAGGAAAGGTATAATGAAAAAAATCCTAAATAACAAGAGAAAAGGTAAATGCTTCCAGCTAAATCAATCAGCAAACCTATACTTTCTCTATGCCTCTCATTAAACATTTGCAAAGGAAGTCATGAAACTTTTTATGTTTTGTATTCATTTAATAGTGTAATAAAAAATAATCTTTCCACTGGGTATTTGAAACCCCAGTGATTAATTTCCAGAAAAAAAAAAATCCATCCAAAATGGCTAGGTAATGAGGTATGTTAAAGTTGTACTTTACAGAAAATCGCAGAAAATAGTGCATACTTATCAAAATATGCACTAAGACACTGTTTTGGAATATACAAATAAACCGCTATTTATATACCTTCTCCTCTAGAGTTAAAGGAAGAAATAATTCCAATAAATGGTGAACTGTAAAGTTTTATGTCTCATATTTAATAGCGTTAAATCAGGTGCATTGCACCGATAGGTATGATATTACTGCACTGTGAATGTCATCGTATTATATGACTCTTTTTTATTCACCTTGAATTTTATCTGTGGGATCCTATGCATATGGAACCCTATAAAGCAGGCAGCATGCAATAATCTACAGTCTTCCAGCACTGTAGTTACTACAGATGTACTCCTCTGTAAATGCAACCGAAATATCAATTTTCTCTTTGCTTTACCTTATCCTTCTTTTGTTTTTCATCTTGGTATATGATCCAGTGCTCCCCATCATTACTGTAAGCAAGCTTGTAGGACCCCACAAATTGGATGTGACCAAAATCTTTAGCTCCTTGGGTAATTATGCCAGTGATTTTTGTAGGGACAAGCAGGTCAACCTAAACAAAACAAAACAGAAATAAAACAAAACACAGGAGAACATAATTAGAACAGTTTCTTTTTGCAGTCTGACTTTACACCACACCAAAGCAAAATGGTGCAGCATATCACACATAGTTCGCAGGCAGTTCTTGGAGAGAGGACCCAGTCCAAGAGGCGGCTTTGCACTGCTTTGCAACCGTGCCCACCGCATGCTGACGCCATAGACAGCAACTTTCCTTCTCCAAGCTCCAAGTCAATTTACTTTTGTTTTCTGTTTGTTACTTATTGTTTATACTAACTAATGGCACAGCAGGACTCACCTCGTACCGCTTTCCATCGTGCTAGGTCCAATACACGGTCCCAACAAAACAGCAGTCTCCACTGCAAATAATTGTAGCCAAAAAGTGTTCCCATGTGCTCCTAATAATCAGAATACAATATGCCAGAGATTGATTCCCCAAGTGCCTTTCCTTTTCCTTTGCAGTAACAGAGTCTGTGCTTTACTAAGTCTTTTAAAACATTTGCTATCACACTTCTTTTCCTGCTGAACTTTTCTTCTCTCTTTAAGCCTTTATTTCTTTTTCTACCTCTAAAGCTCTGACTTTTTCATTCCTTGATTTTTCTGAGTTCTTTATTTTATAATCATAGCACAAGACTTTTGAAAATGCAAGGCAGGAATCTTAAAGCCTAATAAAATCTGAGCTTTCAAGTGGCTTTCACATGGGTCAGCACATCTGTGATCAGTGCTTTTGAACCAGAACCCAACACTGAATATAACAGATTCAGGCCAGATGCCTTGGATTAAAATGATCAAGGAACAGAATACAGTACAGAAGTAATTTGGCCTAATAATGTATTTTTAGGGGAAGAATGGAGGAGTTGAATTCCCTATCAAAATTGACATTTCATTGAAATGTGAAGGTAAAACTCAGGCTTCATTCTGTGTCCTCCAGCAATGCGGCAAGTCAGTAAAAAAAAGAAAAAAGGTACATTTATTTCAAACAATAAATGGCTGTGAAGCAGTCGGCATTTTTAATATTGTCTGTTAAATCAGGCAAGAGAGACTAATAGTAAAAATATTACAGTAAAATGAGAGGAGTGCTGGACTCCATGAGAAGATGACTGATATGTTTTTACAGAAAAAAATTAAAAAGAGAAGGTGAAGGAATAAAGAATCTCTGGCTGATCAAATGCTGAAGATCCAGTCTCGCGATTTTGGCAAGCTGAGGCCCCCTGAGCAAAGTAGATTTTGACTGGAATGTGGGGCAAGACAGAAGAACAGATGTGATACCAAGCATAAGAAATTAATCATGAGAAGAGAAGGAAAAATGAACACGCATAAGAAGTCAGCTAGGCCAAGCCGATGCCTTTGAAAGATGGGACACTACAGTTTGGACTCTATAAAGAAGAAAACACAGAAAAGCATAAGAGTATATTTATAAGAAAAGAAGAGGAAAAATGACTCTTTAGAGCAATGAGACAAGGAAGACTGGAGACCCCTGCCCCAACATTTGTAGACAGGTACCAAATAATGAGTAGCAAATCCTTTTAAGAAAAGGAATAACTTAAAAGCTTCAACACTGAGATACTATGACAGTAAGTGGACAATGTCATTGTCCACAGATGGCCCAAGAGTTTTGGTTCTACCAGAATGAACTAATTTATTGCCATCTGATAGTAGCAATGTTGCTCAGAGGAGCACCCCAGAATGAGGGACGTATCCGTGGGAGGAAAAACTCTTTTTGTTTTCTCTTTGGTCAATGGAGAGAGAGAAGGACTCAATCAATGATCACTCAGAGCAGGAGTCCGCTTTGGATGCTCTCATGGACTGCTTGAAGGGACTTCTTCTGTACGGAGTGCAGGGGGGCTTGCTTCCATAGCCTAAATGGGCCTCTGGGAAATGAACACTGCTAATTAGTATAAGTCTTTCATGAATTAATAAACACTAGGTCTCCAGACCTTGCTTCTAAATATTTTGGAGTCTAAATGAATAGTCTGTTTTTCAAAAAGGCTGATCCGGTAAGGAATCACTAATTGGTCCACACTTCCAGGCGGCATTTGAACTAAACATTTCAGAGTCAATTTTTTATTCTCTTTATAAATAATTTTAACATCAGCATTTTCCAAGTGTAACCTCTTTTTAGCAGAGAACGCTTCTTATACTAAAAGTTAATGTCTCTCCTGTTAACTCAAAAAAATGCCTCCATAAAAAGGTTGTTTATTTTTAAAATGTTGAAAGTAATCTAAAAGGATTTCACAAATATTTAACATGGCCATGACACTCAGAGTATTTCTCATTGAAATTCAGAACAGGGAGAAAAAATTCTCATTAAGATTCAGGGGATTTCAAAGGTAAAATCACAATAAATTTTTATTATCGCACAGATCCAATGTTAATAAAAATGTCCTAGTAACAATTGTTTTGTGCTTATAGGACATATACAGTGGCCTTGTACTCTTGTTCAGAAAAATGATGTGGGAAGCTGAAAGGTAATTTGGCATATGTTCAGCCTTTTTCTGAAAGACTTACATAGCACTATGTAGAATATGTGTGTGTGTTTATGAGTGTGTATTGTTTAAAAAAAAAGAAAAAAAAAGAAGCAATGAATAGACAGACTGTTCTAGGTCTTGACAATACTGACAATACATATTGCTGGATATGGAGGAAAAGAATAAAAGGATATAGCACCAGCACCTTGTTCTCATACTTTAGTATCTTATTTACTTAGTTATTCATAAGCTGATGAGAAGCCTTCAGGCCATAAAGATTGCTATTAACCTAGCATTAAAGAAATATAGCTTTATTGCTATATATAAAGCTTGTTGCTTTATTACCTTCTGCAAAGGGTTAACACCCTTGCTTTCCATTCTTCCTAATGAAAATACTTTAGAGCAGAAAGGTGAGAAGAATTTACCCTAATTTCTAGGCAAAACATCTGCATTAAAATAGCTTAAACACAAGTCATAACTTCCCATCAGGATGCAGAACACATTTATTCAGTTAGTGCAGATTGCAAGTAACAGGCAATCAAACAAATTACCAGGGAGAGAAGTTGAATTAACACACAACCACTATGTACTCTTCAAAGCTGAATGTGATTAACAGGATCAGAATGTGACTTTGGCTTTTTCAAGGCAGCAGAATTTAGAACGAGGTACAGGCAATTAGTCTGCGACTGATAGGATCATTAGCTGGTTACAAGAACCATGGTTTACAGTTCAATGTACGTTTCTACAAGCAGCTGATCAAAAAGCAGTTTAACATCTTGTGTCTGAAAGAACTCTCTTGGGCTATAGCTACTCCCTTTGTACATATCTGTTTCCCACCTTGCTTCAGATGTTAAAGACAATTCAGTGTGATTTGGAGGACAATTAATTTAAGAAAAGCACAAAGATAAATCCACCTGAATAGGAAACATTTTCAATGAACCACTGGACGGATGTGCAGCATGAACTGTGTGTCAGTGTGCAGTTAAACATGGAATGACTAGTATTTGTACTGTAAATGATCTTCTTGATCAGGAGAAAACAGTCACATGCATGCTCTGTCCCTGCTCCGAGTAGTCCGAAGCTAATAAACCTCAACTCTCAGCTTCTGACTATGCAGATGTGCCCAATCTTCATATAGCCACCTTTGCACCTGAACTCCTTGAGAACCACAACTCATAGATGCAGAGACCTTTTACCTGGCAACATTCACTTCTCCCAAGAGCAGGAACATAAGGATGAGACACTTCTAGACATTTGGGACAGCTGCCCATAAACCAGTTTGGATCTGCAAGCAGTACAACTGCATTTGCATGCACTGTGCTTGAGCACTGCTATACCGACCCTGGACTCAAGATAGTCCTCATGGTGATGCATTGCCTACCACAACCTACTGGCTTGGGTCTCCGTTATATCAGGAAGCTCAGTACGAGTGGAGTAGATGTGCCATGAAATATCAACCATAACTTTCTGAACATCCCCTCCCCACTCCACACCTTTTCCCTCTTCTACACACTTGGTGGAAACAAATTAAGTTCCAGGCATTTGCTGGGACTATTAAGGAGGCAGGACAGCACATGAATGATAAGCCACGTGTGGACAGGACTCAGGAGAGGAAGTGGGTTGCTTTCATGAGATCACACGTGGAAGCTGAGTGACCACACAGCTCAAGTAGTCTCTCCTGGAGCAGAAATACACACTGCGACTCTGGCTTACAAGAAGACAAGCCTCAAGAAGATACAAATTACAGAAGTCTCCAGCACCTCAGACATTAACAGGGGAGATGGATCTAGATGGCTATACATGGCAACCGGCTCTGGGTGGCCTTGCTTGATCAGGGGCAGTTGGACTACATGACCCCCAAAGGTCCCTTACAACCTCGACCATTCTGTCATTCTCTGATACCTAGCAGAACCCAGCCACGCTGCCCAAAGCGTTGGAGACTGGGAAATGAATAAGCACAGGTAGGCTGCGTTTATACTGACAAGCAGCACAGTGCAATGGGCGCAGATCTGTAAAGCAAAGCAGCTGATATGGAGAACAGGATGTCTACACAGTGTGTGCTGCAGGGTTTTTACTTCCAGCTAGTCTGGACCAACTTTTGAAGCACGTCTTTTGGCTTCATTTCATCTGAAGGGAATCCATTTCATGCTCTGTGAGGGTACTCCATCATGTGAACCAAAGCATGAAAAGTGAGGACAGTCTTTAAGAATAGCACACTCCTTATCTACACTGCAACGTTAAGGAGAAGAAAGAACCCTTAGAATCCAGGGGGCACCGGGTCCTATTTCACAATGAAGCTAGTGGTAAGACAGCTCACTTGACCTTCAGCTGTGCATCTCTTCAACTCAGGACATAGAATCTCAGCTTCAATTCAAAGATGCAAAGAAGAGAGATGGGGTGGAAGATTTCAGGAGTGCTGAGGGTTAAGGTTAGTTCAATAATGCCTTTTAATAGTTATTTTAAATGTTCATTTTAGTCCCCTCCTTATACAGATATTATGTTTCTGCTCCCAGTATAACTAATCCTATGCCCAGCTTTTCTGTAATTTGAAAGATGTCATTTTTCTGCCAGGTTTTTTTTATTTACCTTTGTGGTCTCTGTAGACTGTTTTTTTATCACTTGTTGCCACATAATGCTGATGAATTTCTGGGTAGTCCTACTCTACCTGGCAAATAAAAGAGTCCCATGGACTAAAAGCACCAGGGATCAAAAAGAAAGAAACCTGGATCCAACACACATGAGATTAAGAGGGAAGCACAGCCGAGGTGGGGGCAGTGCTTACACTTAAAACATTGAAAATAGAAGGCCTGCATGGTCTCCAGCTACTACTTCACCAAGGTGCAGATCTGCCTGTGACATATGCTGGTCTTGTAAGGAGGTCTCAGATATTTTGGGGTGCTTAAGGTAATGTTAGAGACTCATGGTTGGGCACCTGATGTGAGATTAAGAGGGAAGCACAGCCGAGGTGGGGGCAGTGCTTACACTTAAAACATTGAAAATAGAAGGCCTGCATGGTCTCCAGCTACTACTTCACCAAGGTGCAGATCTGCCTGTGACATATGCTGGTCTTGTAAGGAGGTCTCAGATATTTTGGGGTGCTTAAGGTAATGTTAGAGACTCATGGTTGGGCACCTGAGTCCCACCAAGACAGTCTAATGCACTTAAGCTGTCCTGAGCAGGTTATTTACTCTTCATTTAAGTCCTCGTGACTCCCATGATTTTTCCAGGGTAAACTGGCACACACAGATAGTTGCTATCTGTAGCCAAGCCTAAGAAAAGGAGGGACAGGCTTGCAGTGTCTACAGCATAAAGGCAGAACCGCAGCTCTCCTTATTGCATCAGATACAGGCACTTAGCATTCTCCTCCATGCCCAAACACTGGAGATAAAAGGAAAATTGGTGACGGTACAGTAGACTGGCCACAGATGTGCAACATTTATATGTTTCTAAAAACATTTCAGCAGTATTTCTTGTTTGTAAACTATGAAGCTTAGCATTTCAGGCTGTTTTCCAAAGGCTCATATTAAAAAAAAAACACCCCAAACTATAATCCATCATGCCTAATTGCATCTAAAAACTTTGAAGGAAAAAAACAAGAAAACAACTATACACTCTTGGTAGAGAAATCTAATTTCCATCACAGCATCCTAAGTAGCAGAGTGTTTTTAGTATAGTCACTTAAATATACACTATTAGGATAAATACTTATGAATAAAACCTGAAAAAATTACAGTAAGATAATAAGTTATGAGACAAAAGGAAATGCTTTAGAAGAAACCATAATAATTTGATAGGAAGAAGCATTTCAGAGCGTTTTGATCAATATTCCACTATAAAGGATTTTCATTCTTTCTAAATAAAATAAAATAAAACAAAATAAAATAAAATGTATTTACATTTAATTGGGTCTGTATTTGCTAGCATAGGTTTAAAATTAACCTTCTGCTCATGAACCCAGGTAGAGATGTTTGGTTTTCAGATGAAATGAGATTGGAGTGCCATTCTTTTTCTTCTTTAAAAATGTGGGGTTTGTTTTGCTTGCTTCTTTTTCAATTTAAGCTTAGACCTTCAACACTATTTTAACATTGTGTCGCTAAATTTTTAATGTCTGTAGTCCCTAGGCTAAGATAATAAATAAAACTCTTATTTTCTCATTTACTCTTGTTTGCCTCTTCTTAAAGAGCACATTCCCTCTGAATCACTTTATGACTGCAGCAACTGTATATAAGAAAAAAGTTAGAAAGAATACCATGTACTGTCAGCTGTCCCCAGTACAATTTAAAAGTGAGAAACTGGGGTGTGAGGCCTGTCACTTGAAATCTCCATGGACTGTCAAAAATAGATCTCAGGCCATTACCTTGAAATTTTTGAAGTGAAACACACACACAAGCTCATGGGTCACTTCATTTCCTTGAGCAACTTCTTAAGAAGCAGCTACTTAAATAGTACAGACTGTGTGAATCTTTCATTAATGTATTTATGTACTTAGTAATAACGGTTATATAGGTATTATGGGAAAAAGAGAATAAAACACCTTAATTACTATAGAATTTTTTCAGCATTTTAGTAAAAATTCAGATACATCAGATTTATATGTTCAACTGCATAGCCATTTTAAAAGCAGCATCTATTTCTTACAGAGAAACATTTTCTAACCACACTTTACTAAACCATGACTAATATAATTTTATGCTATGTCAAAAGTAAAATGTACCAAAAAAAAAAAAAAAAAAGTAACAAAAAAAAAAAAAAAAAAAAAGGCAGCAAATTTTAGCCTTAGGATCTGGATTTTCAAAAGCACCAAAGGGAGTTGCTACCCATTTCCTATGGGAACTCAAGGCAGTTGAAGTTCTGCGGTCATAGTATCAGCACGCTGGTAAACCACGCCTGCAGCACACACAAGATAATACTGTTTTCATACTGATCCTGCAAACTGGAATGACTGCTGTGAGTGTCGGTAACTCCCACAACTTATCAGCGCGTATTCATGTCCTCACGGGAAATGGCAGTACCCGGTATGTCCAGGTCTGAATGTAGTCTGAAGTAAAAGAAAATTTAGTATTTCAAAATGATAACATCATCATATGATGATTAAATCTATAACCTTTTCTCCTAACATTGAATATTTCACATCTGTGTACGGGAGTATTTTTACCATAAATGTGATTAGAGTATTTTCACAGAGATGACATGGTGACCTTGCATTGGTCACCAACAGTCAAGAAACCATTAATAAAACAGCAATAGTCTCTCTATCTGCTATGGAATAGTCAAAGCTTATCAGTCCTTGATGACGCTAAGAGACTTAAAAATAGTCCATTAAATTACCAGTGATTAAGCAGGCTTAGACATCTGGTGGAGTTAGAAGAAGCTTTTGAGCTGCATTAGTACGCTTCAAGAGTTGATAAAATCTGTGTTAGATCAATCAGTTGGAGTTCTTGTGGGAAAGCCAAGGACAAAACAACACTTAGCCATTAAAAAAAAAAGAGAGAGAAAAAAATATGAATATGATCATGAGTAGTTCATGATACAACACACTGACAGTGTCTTATGCTACCTTTCTGTCAAGGTCTTCAGCTGAACACTACTGCAAGCAGTGACTGTACAGTACAATTCGCTGATCTTGGCACGTAGTTATGGCTAGAAATAGATATGGAAATTGGAAAAAAAAATCATTTACATTTGGTTCTTTACATAATGGTAATTGCCTTTAAAAGCAAAAATTGCATAAACCAGGATGATGATAAGAAGTAGCTTTCAGGATTGTAATTTCTGGAAGATATAATTTAAAGCAGTTATTGCTGTACTAACAATAATGATGCTGATAACTTCTGATCAAAAGCTTTTGACTATGACTAAAGGTGAAAACAAAACACAGCAAAGAACAATTATCAAAGTAAAAAAAAAATTATGAAAAATATCAACCATTTCCGTTTCTGCTTGTCTTTTCTCTAATCTATGAATAAGAAACAGATCATCCTGAGATGCTAGATGGGCATGCTCCACTCTCTTTAGGTTGCAAGAAAGGAGTTCTGTTATCGCTCCTTATTTTACTAAAATATATCTCAAGTTGATGAGCAATTTATCAGTAAGATTTCCTGCGTGCCAGTGCTGTGGGCTCTGTCCCAGTGCGATTCCCTAGTTTTCTGTTAAAGACCACTGCAGGGAATCTCAGGTGCTGGAGTGGGTAACACAGCTGCAAAACACTGGCAAACACAGATAGGAGAAAACTTGGAATGTAAGCAGGAGAAATGTGGTCTCTTTAACTGTAGATTTCAGAATGACACTTGATAAATAGAAATATGAAGAGCGAGGGAGCTAACATTTTATACCAGCACTTTGAAACAACGTCAACTTTTGAACTGCAGTCAGGAGAAATCTAGGTTTATCAGATTTCATTTGTCTTAGGTTTTCAGCACATTATGGGTTTCAAACTGAAATCAAAGGCTGCTGATGCAATGCCTGGGAAAGCAAAATCCTTCCCTACAAATGAATTACTGCAACTTCTGCTTGGTTTCCAGTAGGGAAGATGATGCGACACTTTTTATTGGAGGACTGATAAATATCTTTGTAAAAATGTTGGGATCATAAATGGACTCACCTACGCATGAGCAGCTCATTTTATTTTTAAAATGAAAAATAATGGTGGTAATATGGAAGTTCATTATTCACCTGGTCGGTTTTTCTCAGGTGATTAATAATGTTGCAAATATTTTCTGCAGTACATAAAAATGTCCCAATAACCTATGAGTGTCTGGGCTATAGATCAACAAGTAAACTGCAGATAAGCTTGCACACAAGATACTGCAAAATGATTAATAATTAATATAACTACTGAACTGTTGAAATACTAACAAAAACCTGCCTGTAAGCAAAGTTAAATCTGCCTAGAAGATAAGTGAGGTTTAGGCTGAAAGTTCCTCCTTGTATTTAAAAGCTCTGAGTGCATGACTCTTATTTTCAAAGGAAATGCAGCCAAGACAGCATCATTCAGCTATTCTTTTTAAGAATGACTTTGCCCATCTGTCAGCCAGGTTTATTATGCATAACCTGTTTCATACAGCTTTGCTGCTATAGCTGTAAACTAAAAATGTCAAAATTGTGCTACCAGACTTTGAAAACAACAGTAAGCTGCTTTTTTTAACTCTTCTTTTTTGTGTGTTCCCCCCTGAAATGATAGGACAGGCTTTTGTTTCCAGTGATACACTGTTAATGACCAGCAGAAATACACAAAATTGGTGCACTACAATGTAGGAATTGGCTTTGGCTTTTTTAGCTAGAGAAGAGTTTTTCCATGTTTACAGAAGAAATCAAGTTTCTTTTTCCTTTTAGACTAAATAGCTTGGCACTTCTAAGGCAATAATCTTGTAATGTACTGGCTTGAATACAATTAAAAGGTCTATTAATCTTTATTCTCCAGGACATAAGAAAGATTATTTGTTATTAGTCAAAAGGACACCCTGGAGCCCCTATTATAGACCTTCGTAAATAGACCTCTGGTCAAAATAAGACTAGGCTACTGGCAGGACATATCCAACCCTGGGACTCAGTTCTGCCTTTGATCTGACACAGACGTTATTTTCTTGGCTTTCAAAACACCTTGTAATGCTTATTGGCGCTCTGCACCAATGCGGAGCGTGTGGAAAGCGCAAGGCATGACTGATTTAAGGGATTAACACTTTGCTAAAATTGTTGACCAAGCCTGGAGTTATATGGGAGAATATTTTCCTGTTCCCCTAAAGTTTTAAAAAATAAACAAATCACTTTGTACTGTCAGAAATTGAAAAAAACACCCTGAGAGATACAAGATGAAAAAGTATGCTTTTGAAGTAGTTGATCAGTATATTGGCCATTAGGCCTGCCTGGCCCATGTTCAGTTTCTGATCTGGGTAAGGAAAAGAAGGGTAATGAGAATGGACTTCCACATTCCAGAAAAAAGTAACAATTGAATTTCTTTTACTATATTTACCATATATTCCATTTTAGAGCTTTTGTGATGAAAGTTCCACAAAAACTAATTGACTGGGAAATATTATAGGAATTTTCAACAAGGAACTTGGAGTAAATGAAATTCCAAACAGTTCAAACCCAGATTTTAAACTGGAACCCACAGATAGAGTAGCAGTTAATTCAAACTGCACTATGTTAAATTAAATATTAAGTAAAGCTGATCTGGAACCAGAGCTTTAGTTTTTGGAAGTGATTCAAAATTGATTTGTCTCTGAAATTTGCATGGCATTTTTCATAAAATTAGAAGTTTTACCATTTTTATAGTGATATGAATTTCTACTGAAGAAGTTCAAAATTATCTATCAAGATATTTCATTTTCATAAGGACAGGTATAAAAATAAAAATATGAACTCCAAAATATTTTAAAGTTAACTTAATAGCAAAAATAAAATGCTGCAGTTTTCACTTAAAATGTTTTCCCTTTCTTTTCTTAATAATGGAAAGACCATATAAATTGCTGACAGTTTTTTTTTTTTTTTTTTAAAATTGACAACTATTCCATCCTTTGTACTATTAAATAGTTAATCAAAGGCATACTAATGCTTTGGAGCATAGGCAACAGGGTAAATCAATGCAGACAAATTATTTCCTAAGCTTATCTGTACTGTTCTCAGCTTGAAAAAGAAAAGAACACAGAAAACTGGAGGTCTGTGGACATGGAGCTTGGTGGTTGAAGTTACCTCTGTTTTGAAATTAAGTATCTCTCCTTATGCCACCATTTTCCAGTAAAATAACTATACGTAAGTTCCAAACATCATGCTTGTTGCTTTCTATGCTTAACGTATTAAAGATTTAGATGACAACAAATGTTATGTCATGTTCACACTGAGCAGATTAGTAAAAACATCTGAGTCATTTTTCAATATATGAAGAGTGCCAAAATTCCCTAGGAGTACTTTGGTTACAATTAATTGCAACTGACATTTTTGAAAAAGAAGAAAACAACTTTTTGAACCAAGGATAGTAAAAGAGAAACGTATAGCTATTGCTGGAAAAGCAAACACAGTCCTCTCAAAAACATAACTATTTTCTATAATAAACAAGGCTGGATCCCAAAGAAAGTAATATCTGAAGCAGAATATTTGTGAAATTCTACATTTGCATATACCCACACAACCCCTACTGACATCTGTTACAGCTAACAAAGAGCTGCGCATACACCACAGAGGGTGAAGTCTGGTCTGCCATAAACCAGAAGAAAGATAGGAGATGATAAATTATTAATGAAGTCGAAATGTTAACTTAAAAGTTTTGAGCACCAACACACAGAGAAGTCTGTGAAATCGCAGCATTAAGAAATCTGAAAAGAACATATTTTCAGCTCTGGGCGATGTGTTTTCCTTGTAGATCCATCAGATATTTCTTGCTTTTTTTCTTTCTCCCTTATGTTCCCAGTGTTCCCTTCTCAAAGATTAATCTCTTAAATGGCTCCTGCAGCCCTTGCTCTGTCAGGTGGGTATAAGCCTAATTTATTAAAACCCCGTGTTTACTGTCAAAGAATCTGCACATTTGTGAAAGGCTTGCCAAAACCAGAATTTTTCAGTCAACTTCAAGCATGTGGGAGATGTTGTGACACATCCACTTTCATAGTTTGGTGGTTAAAAACTAATTTTAAATGTATATATCAGGGAAACTTGAACATCTACCAATTGCACCTACCAAGAAAAAGTTTTGACAAAAACATGTCTTAATGTAAATTAACTTCTACTAGAAAATAAAACATTACATTGGCTGGCAGACAGAAATAAAAGATCTTTGGCTTATCACTGCAGCAGACTGTCTGCTAAGTGGAGTTTTCTATGAAGAATTCAAGTAAAAAAATACTGTTATGCAGTTTATAGATTTTCTCCACTGACTGTAAGTAGATGTTTCTCACTCATGCATTGCGGTTCCATGGAGTGGACTGTTTCCTAACTATTTGCTCTGTAGGCAGCAGAAAATATACCTCTATTACTATAACACAAATCAGCAGTAATTTGTGTACTGACTTGCAAGAGATTATTGTGCTTATATTAGATGCCTTAGTGAAAGAACATAATTCTCAAATTTCCTATGGTATCCAATAGTGAAAATGTTAATTTTTCTCATAGAAAACTGTATTTTAAAAAACACAGGCATTAACAGAAAGTTTATATTTTTAAGAGCAACAACATCTTAAGTATTTTTCCTCACTGACTGATTCCCAGCAAGTCTTCGCAGAAAGGTCTTGCCAAGGTGAGGTTAAAAAGACACTCCTAAGGTTATACCCACAGTAGATAACTGTCCTGTTTTTCCCAAATGTCATGCTAAATGGACCAGATTTAAAAGCTTTGTGAAACTCAGTGAGAATATTCTGCTTGGAGCGAGCACTGCATTGCATTTCAGTTGGGATTAAACAGTGTCTTCGTCTTAGCCCCCAAAAAACACGAAAAAGGGCCTGATTCACCTACTTTATGTGTACTAATGCACCTATCTCCATGAACTTCAATGAAAACCTTGGCTATAGGCAGTGCACACAGGTACAGGCATCAGAGATCCCGAGTTCACAAGAAATTACTGGTGCAGTGAAGTTGACCTTCTTGTATCACAGGCCAGAGTTCTCACCCCAAAACTACAGATCATCTCCCAAGACTATTTAGGTTAGGTATTTCAGCCCTTTTAAACTGCAAAGCCACGGACGAGGCAGATGAAGCTTTTCCTACACATACTTTTGATTTTAGAAGGACCTTGCCAAACAGAAGGCAAAGGGGTTCACATAAACACATAGGGGTTACCCTGATTTAAAAGTACTTTGTCACTCTCCATGGTAAATGGCCCATAATCTATCCTGAACAAGAGCAACAGAGAAGACTGGAAAAAGAAGATAAAGTATCTACTAAAAAAAATATTGATTTTCTTAATATAAAGTGGGTACTTTGTTCACAGCAGTGCTTTTGCTTGTAGTACTGTGGGTGAAGCAAATAATTCCTAAATTAACAACAACAACAACAAAAAAGCCAACATATTAATTCCTAGTATTTCCAGAATTACAAATGCAATCAGGTTGTACGAAGCCTGATATTATCTGCAGTATTCAGTAATTTATTTCTGAGGTTGAGATGATGATCCTATCATGACAGCACATTTTGTACTTTGGTTTGAGAGAGATACTTGGTACATATGTCTGCAGTTACGCTGGTGCACAAGAGCATAAAGGTCAGAGGCTAAATCAGAGCAGAGCGTTTGGACTTTTAAAGTTATCTTCTCTGCATTTCTTTACTTCTGTTTTTGATTACACATTCAATTGCAAAAGAGAACCTTAAAGAAAAGCAGCTTTATTTTGCTTGTCCAAATAACGCACATTTGAAATGGGTAATGGCCATTTAGAAAGCAAACAAAAAAACCCAGAACAATCCCTTCCATTTTCTTGGGACTTCACATAGTTCATGAAAGCCTCATTGACTGAGATGGTACTGAAATTATCTGCAAGCAGAAGCCTGGCTGCATTTTGATTGCTCAGAAGCCAATCAGAGTCTTTACACCAGCAGGATTTTGAAAGAGCTTTTATTTGAAATGTTGTAAGATGGCACCAGCTCTTGACAGCAGGTGGGAGGAGCAGCCTGTAGAGACTCTCTTGCTGGCTGTAGCACAGCAGAGCATGGCAAAACATCACAGACGTGCGTGGTAGCAAGGAACGTGATTGATTCCTCATGCTACACAAATGACTCATGCAAGGCCTGTCGAAAACTCTAAAAGAAATTCTGTACAGAGTTTTGAAAGACGACCTCGTTTTTTAATAAGGCAACTCTTTCAGTGCGTTTGCATGCATTTGGCAAGTTCTCTTTGGTATGTTGAAAGCCCTTTGCAGCCAAAAAGTGCTCTTCCATTATAGAAATACTAATTTTGCATCAGTATGTATACTTACATACACAGATATATACATTCAAAATATACTGCATTTTTGCTTAACGGTTTTCACATTTCCTGATCTGTGAAGTTGCGATTTGGGTTACACGAGCATTCTCCCAAACATACTCCTTAATTCAGTTTTCCATCAAAATTCTGAATTCTGAATTATTTGTCCACTGAGACTAACCCTTACCATAGCATTGTGTGTCCCTATGTCAGGGATATACTTATTTATTTATTTATTTATGGTAAATTCAACTGTGATAAGGTGTGAGCACATGTGGAAGAAGCAGCAAATTTAAAAAAGAAAAACATTGCTGAAAGCAAGTAGGAAAAGTGAATTTCTTGAAGTAGAGGAACTCAAAGACTGGGAGATATAATGTAGATGATCTAAGGAAAAAATAGCAATAAAATTCTGCAGGATTGTATGGCTGTTGTAACTGGGGCAGCTGTAGCTAAGAGCTCACACCCATAGCTTGAGGAAGTTTCAGTTTCATTATGGTGCCAACGACATGGATATTGGATGATATTAAGTCCCCAATATTTTTCACCAAAGCCATGTGAATATTAAAAACACGTATTTACATTATTTTTATTTAGTCTACATTTAATGTTTCCTTCTGTGGGCTCTGGATGCCATAGCCATACACTATCAGAAAACAATGCAGTTGCACTTAGAAGGTTTAAAATAGCTGCTGGTGCTTGGTCTAAACAAAACATGAAATCACATAGGAATAAATACTTTGCACAGGCACAAGCCCTTTTCATGTTCCAGTATTTGCCAATACTGGCATAAATAATTGAGCTTAGAGCTTCACTGTGAAAAGCACCTTCTGGAGAACATTTGTGATGACAGCTTCTACCCCTGAGCACCCACGGTGACAGCACATGTAGCGAGCACAACAGCTGACACGTTACCTGACAAGTTCAAACTATTCTACGAGTTTACGGCTCAATATTATTAGAAACCAACAATCACCTGCCAGTGCAGCTCCATTTTCCCATTTTCTCAATTCATTTCATTTTTGGCCTGTGGAAGTCCTTCAGAGCAAATCTAAGAGCAACAGGATACACTTAGTCCTGTGCTGGCCCATTAGCTACAACCAGGAATGCTTCAGTATTCCCTGGAAGTAGGGGTTACTGACAAAATTAAGACCATGATTTTCCTGTTAACAATATCAAATATATCAGTTGGCCACATAAGGAACATCTATTTCCTCTGCAAACCTTGCCTCAGCTACATTCTTGCTGATGCATGCAAATTATGTGTTATTTGTTACACACATCCGTGCTTCCTCAAATATTTTGGGCGTATTTTAGGAATATCCTTCTTCTGTCATTGCTTTCTGCACCAGTTTACATGCACTTACTCTTATTATCCAATCCACTCTGACCTCTCTGAAAATCAACAAAAGTAATTTAGGCCAAAATAAGACAAAAAAGACTTAGTAAAATTTTACCAGGCACTGAAAATGCATTTAACCTGTTGACAAGTGCATTAGTTACACATAACTCACATCATGTGCGTCTTAAATTTACCACTATGAGAGTAAGAAGTGTACTGCATACCAAACATTGTATGTCATTTGTTCATAGTGTTCATAGTTTCTCAGGCTGCATATCAGAGAAGTTAGGCTTATTTCTATACAGCAGGTGAAATGTAATGATCCTGGAGAAATATGGAACTAGCCTTTTTGAGGAGAAAGTGCTGAACTAAAATGAATGAGATGGGACTTGCCAGTATTTTTATGTACCACTTAACGTAGAGCTCTGCAATATATATTTTTATCTGCACAAACTCCTGGAAAAGCTAAGCCTTTTCTAAACAGAATATCAAATCAATAAGAAGGGATATGACATACGTTTTTCTCTCCCTAAATGCTGATAATTTTATCTCTACCAAATTCTACCCCAATTGTTCTAAGGGTGTCTCTGCATGCACACAAACAAGATTCATAGCTATGTATACAGTCCAACTCTAGCTCTGTGTTTTTTTCCCCACTGAGGAGTAAAACCAGCAGTTTACTTCTTAAAGGAAAGTATTTAAAAAGTGGTATTTGCTATTTTTCACTTATTGTTTGAAATGTGTTACTCATAACAAGCTCACTGCCATAAACCTTCCTGCAGAGATCTGATTATTACAGCACCCAATTCCACTTAAGAACAGACTAGGTACATAACCGGAGATTAAATACATATAACTGCATTTGATGGTTAAGGTAACAAACTTAGGTACTGTAAAAGAGAAATCAGTTATGATGTAACATGCTGTAATTGATTTCTCGGATATTAAACCGGTTGTCTCAGAATCAAATCTTTTTCCCCAAGTTACCTGTGTTGAACTAGTGAATGCTCAGACTTCTCTAGTTTAATAATTTTGCTCCTCTTTTGATGTACAAATATTTACAGTGTATGCAGCATGGCTGATGTGAAATCTTGGCATCTGGCTGCTTTGTGATTGTATAAATGCAAAAAAAGCTGAAACCTTGCAGCCTGTTTGGCTAGCTGCAGTGATAAACACTGATTAGCAATAAATGACTCCACTGCCATGTATACCTTGAACAATGCACCACTTCCAAAATACTGTGCCCTACACATTGTACCTGCCCAAAGTAATGCAGCAGCTCTTATTATTAAAATGAAATATCTGCCCCTTGCTTTTGATAAGTAGGTGTCCATGATCTTCATGAATCATCATGGAAGGAGTGGAAGGACTTAGGAAATGCTACGGTAGAAGAACATTGATGCCACAGAGACATCAGATGCCTGTCTGGAAAAGAAATGTCCAGCAGCAAGGTGTTGGCCTCTGCGTAGCGTTGCCATCCACATGCAGAGGCATGTGGAGAGAAGGAGGCAGGTGGCCAACATCCCTTCATGGCTTCCAGCATGGCCCCTCATGCAGGCCTTGACAAACACAATGATTAGGAGCCTGCACTAAATGTTGGCATGTCTGAGATGGATGAAAGGACAGGAGGCAAGAGGACAGATGGTAAAGACATGTAAATACAAACCTTTGTTTATTATAAGGGGATGAAATATCCACAAGAGAATTATAGCAGGGTGTTGGCAATATGACTTGGGCTGCTGCTGTTTCAGGGCAGACTCATTATCTTAATATGAATTATTTTTCAAGGCAGGCAGGTTGTATTGGATTTTTCTGTAGTAAGACTGACAACTTTTAACAGGAGGCTGGCACCTGTGTTACTTTTCATTGGTAAAATGTTTAAAAGATTCTGCCCTTTTTTGTCTTGGAAGTGACATACTTACATTATAAAATCAATATGCATCTCAGGATACCCTTATCTGCCTGCTAAATCCCCAAATTTTGGCATGGTAGACAGAAGTGCAAAGGTGTGGATTACAGCTATTGAGAAAAATCTCTCCACAAATGTGAAAATAAATACAGACGCCATTAATGACAACAGTTTTTCCCACCTCAGATGGGTAATTCTGATTTAATTTCTATTCTGGCAGTGTGACCAGTGCATGACTGCAATGTATCATTCAATCTAACATGACGCATCAGATCAATGAATTTTGAACATCATGTTAGGCTTTTGACGTATTCTGCAAAAACAACAGTCACCACTTCACCCCTTGTGATGCAGCTGATCAAGAACAGCTTATCAGGTCTTGCAACACGTTCCTAACTCCCAGAGGAAGTCAGCAGCAGCCACAGTCACTTGGAGCTTCTCAAAGGAATTTCAGACCCTGTTAACTTAAAGTCACTTGGGCTTCTCAAAGGAATTTCAGACCCTGTTAACTTAATTCTCTAGCCAGGGAAACAGGCAAGCCACTTTTCTTGCAAAGGGGTTGTGAGCAGAATGAGGAAAGACTTTAGCCTGCAAAGTTGGTGAAGAGTAGGTAACACAGCTTTTGCTGAGAGCTCTGAGCACCTCACCAGGTCATTCTGCATGAATCTGAATTTCTAGCCAGTAGCCTCTTCAGACTCAGGGGCTCTCAGAAAGGCAGAGCTGCCTAAAATACTCTGGAGAGCACTTGGAGGTTGTTTGTGGCGAGACCTGTGAGCACACATACTCAAACAAAGCCTAAAGAAAGCTGAGTCACTGCTAGACATTATTCAGTATGTGGGATGGACAATGTAATTATTGTTAAGTGTGTATAAAATGCAGTAAAAATAAAATGCAAATGCATTGATGTTAGTATGAAAGGTTAAATATTTTTATAAATATTTCTATATTCGTTGAAATCTGTAAAAATGTATATTTGCACAAATATATACTGATTTGGAAACCTGTACAACAATTAACACAAAATAAATATGATGAAAATATTAAACTGTAAAGTCAGGTATCTAAACAGGTCTTCAAACATTAATTTGCAGCATCCATGCAAGATCCATTGACCTGTTGTACAAATTAAACCCTTCATCCCAGGGAAAAAAAACCCATACACCTAGAAGAAAATATGTCTTGTAGGCAACATTTCGTCCTCCTTCAAGTGATGACAAGAACAACAAGACAACACATAAACACCTGCTCGTTCTTTTGTCCTCCTTCAAGTGATGACAAGAACAGACAACACATAAACACCTGCTCGTTCTTTGTTGGGTGGACAAGCTCTTATTTCCATGCCGATTTCCTGCTGCCTCTTCTGCTCCCTATAAGGTTCCCCCATAAGTGCTACAGCAGCTTATATTGTTACAATGGAGTGTCAAGCATTCAATGTTTCCTCATAACATCTTAGCCTAAATCACACATTTTTGCTACTGCCAGCTTCAGCTAATACAAAGTGCTTTCACCTCGATCAGAGTGAAACACAGTAGAGTGGAAAATCTTTCTGCTTCTGTATGAGCAAGAGATTCCTATGAGTTCTCACAAAAAAATTGAAGCTCTTGTTGCATGAAGTTACTCTTAAGTACATGTTACAGTGCTCACGACCTAAATTCACTCAGCTATGCTTCCTGTGATATTTGTAATCCAACAATACATTCTGCATGTCATCCTTATTTGTATAGTGTTTTCTGACAATGACATTTTACAAGTGCTATTAAAGCAGGTGCATTTAATAATGGTGGTTTTGATACTAAGAAAGTCATGCAGACTTGAGTAATCAGATCTTAAATCTCTATTTTTTTTCCCCTGCTAACATTTATTGTGGACATAGGTAATTATGTTCTATGCCTTGATTAGTTACTCATCAATGTGCCACAAACACGTTTGGATGTTGCAGTAAATTAATCTTTTTGTACATAGCTCGCTATCGGCATTTTGCCTATTCTCCAATCATTTATTTAACCAGGCTGAAAAATATTGTCATTTATACAAATCAAAGCTACTGTCAGTACCTTTAAAATTTCATTGACCATCAGTAACACTTCAGAATTCTTCTGTGGAAAACCATCTTTTGTCCATTTACACAATAGCTCTTCTATTCCTTTATGAAGTGTGAACTCCTCTGTGCAATTTTACTTAATAACAGAAACAATATTGTGAAGATCGCTTGACACTACCACACATAACTGTAATTTAAGAGTTTAGAAATATTGATAATGAAACAATTAGGTAATAACATAAAATGTGTTGTTCTCCTGGCTACTTGCTTATTGCTTATGTAGGTAATTCATTCTACGGTGAAGGTATTTCAGCTGTATCACGTGAAATACAGCACAGAGCTTGAGATGAAATATATAAAAATCGAAAGAGGAAGACATACACACAGAGGATTTATGAAATATAAGGAAGCCCCTTGGCAGACCTCAGGTACTTATCACCCTGTTCTAATGCAGTCCTCCTTGTCCACCTGACAGTGCCTTGGGGACCTTTTCAGTCCAGTGTTGTGGATGAAACCAGCAGATCTGCTAAAAACGAATTCCAAATACTTTGTATTATCTGTCTGTACGATCAGGTTGCCCTGATTGCTAACCCCCAAGATTTTCGCCATTTTCTGAGGGCTAACTGGAAAAGGCATTCGTTAATTTCAGGGGACAGCATGCTGGCACAATACCATTCTTAGCATCAAAATTATTGTGTAGGAATATATTTCGGGTTATTACCCTAATAATATTGAAAAAAAATTAGTTGGATAATTATATTAAAATTACTTCAACTAAAAATACTGAATGACAAGTTGGGGTAGACTTAATCTCGATTAACCTTTTTTTCTGAAAGGTAGGCTCCTAACCAAAGCTAGCCATGTCAACTCAGCAGAGTGAATGGAGAGTCAATGGAGAGAACAGCCTCCTCCAGAGGGCCATTCGTTCTGTATCTCCCAGATAGGCATCTCAGGAAAGCAGTAATTGCTCTTTGCCTCCCTTTAAGAGACACTAGAGAGATGAAGTGCCAGTGACTTGCTTAGATTTGGCTAAATAGATTTAGGAAAAATGCAAACACACATGTACACAGTAAGGAATCATACTGAAATGATCTTTTTACAGGATTATAAAACAGGAAAAGTCCTATTGTAAACTGGAGCAACAGTTGCAGGACATGATTCTGCAGAAATAAACCAGAAAGTTCTATAAAATTAGAGTAGCATCCATAAATTAGTCTTTTGACATTACTCCTGAGTCAATCAGATTATGCAAGCTCAGTGGAGAAAACGATTTTGATTGTCAGAATACAGAAACATGTGCCCCGTATTTGGCCTGAAGCACTGAGCATTTACTTCCAGCTGAATGAAACAGGAATTTTTTAAAGCAGTTCTCCTAATGATAGAATTACACAGAAATCTGAAAATAAAACAAAAAAGAAAAAAAAAAGAATATTATGTTAATGAAGTATCATTATGCTGTCCTAACCTTCTTGTTCAGTTTATTTTTCCCTTTCCTTGACTGTGGTACCTTTGCTTGTATGGTAAATGTCTCTGTAGAAGACCGACAGAAGAGCACACGCTGTACTGATGCAAACCGAGGTCCCAGTGTTTGGCTTCTAAAAGTGGCCAAAAGCAGATACAAAAGGCAAAATATATACATATGTGTTGGCCTAATACACCTGCAGTCTCCATTAATTTTCAGGTAAGGGAATTTCTTAAGCCTCTTGTGTTTTGTCTATTTAGTAATTCCTAATGGGTTTCTTCCTGTAAGAACTGGATGAGTTCATGTCCAGTGTCCCCTTGAATTCAGATCAACTTCTCACAGCCACAAAATCTTTTGTTAGAGTTTCTCTGGTCTATCATGAATTGTGTAAAACCACCTCCTAGAACCTGACTCCCACTGTTGATGTCCTCTAGTTCTTGTCACACGTACTTCCCTTACCCGTGCACAACAGGCAGTATCTTATTATCCACTTATGGGCAGTACAGAGAAGAAATGGGGGTGCAGAAAGCATGAAATTCCTAAATCCTCAGTTCATAGAGTCTATAGGTGGCTAGTGGTATGGACTACCACTACTATAGTGAGCTCAATGCTAGCTCTTAATGTGGATATCTTTCGTTTTATTTGTATAAACCTGCCACCTCCTAATCTCATGTGACCCCACTTAATTCTTATAGTGTGAAAAATACTGCATATTGCATTCCCAATCCAATTTCTCCATACTTTTTTCTGACTTTTTTTGTTATGTTACATACAGGGAACTTAGAAGATTGGTCTCAAAGTTAACAAAAAACCCACAACACAAAACCAAATTGCTAAAAGCTTGTCAAATACTTTAGGCAACTGAGCTAGAAATAATTTACAGGATGGTATGGACAACAAATCCTGCACTTAACAGGAGTGATTGCTCTCGTAACGTAGAGGTGTATGACTAGGGGTTGCAGTGCATGACATTGTTTACTCCCAGTCATTATCCTATGTACCGTGCCAAAAATATACAGAAATAAATACCAGTATTTACACTGACTATGCTACATTCTGGATCAGACTTCTGATACTTATTTTTGAAACATCACAGCATCGATTCTTAAATCTAACTCAAAAAGTGAAAATCAGCATGCTGCCACCCATATCTGAACATACACTAGCTGGCTTCTTTTACTTCTACTTCTGTTTCAAGTAGACATTGTTTATCTTGGATATTAACATTTCTGCAAAAAAAAAAAAAAAATAAAAAAATTACATTACTGTAAAAGGTTAGTTAACGGCAGTTTCTGAGCTGTAAAAATCCTCCCAAATAGCTCCTACAGTCTTTTGTGGGCAATACAGTCCTAAAGTTGGTGTGATAAACTAATTAATATAACAAAATAACAGAACTGCTTGCCTTTGTTTTTGTCCCTGCCACATGACAATTAAAATCAAGTGTAGTTCAGTGAAGAGTTCAGTATTTTATAAACAATGCCTTTTTATAATCATGGCATTGAGTTTCTTTTTACACATTTCCCTTTAATCTGTGAAATAATGGGGTGATACAATACAAAGTGACAGATGATCAAATTGTCTAGAAAGCTCCTCATACAGAGTCTCTATCCCAATTTTAAGGACCACATTGCCTAAATGGCTGAAGTGCAATGCTCAAATGAGATTTACAGTTCTCTGTAAAACTGAGGAACAGATTAAATTTGAATAATTAATTTTCATGTTTTCATTTATTTTCTTGTGCATTAAAGTTTAACTTGCTTATACCTTTTAATGCAAGAATTAAAATCTAATTCCCAGAATTCAGTTCTTGTTTTAGTCAAAATGAAATGGAAAGGCTCATGCAATGGGGGAGAATTGCAATGTAAATTGATTAGCCTTAATTTCCACCTTCCGAGTGAGCTTCCATAATAGATGACAGACTTTTTAAAATCACAGTTAGATGTTACTCAACATGACAAAATTTATTTCCAATTGCTCCATTTTTTGCCAGAATGCTATTATTCCATTTGAAGTTTGACTTTTCAGAAGGTCAAAAAATCCAACACTAAAGTCCTTTGCTACCTATCCTCTCTTGCCCCGATAGTGGGTGTCATTATTGTTTCATTAGAAAAAAAAACAGATAACATTTTATGACATTTTACTATAAGAGTGGAATGCAATCAGAAAATTAAAAAAGTCATATATATATAAAAATTATTATATGAGATTGCACCCTCCCCATATGCATCTGCAGAGATACAAAGTAACTCAGACAGGCAAAATTCACAAAAGACCCTTCCTTCATTGTCTTGTGTTTTATTTATTATGCATATTTTAAATGGAAAATTATCTTAGAATTAAAAAAAAAAAAAAATTTGCTTATATTTATAAAGTCAGATTGCCTTAGCAACACAAAATTACGTACAGTAGGATGGCGAATAAAGAAAATAAAGGGAACCATGTTAAAACTCTGATAATAACCCCCAAATAACTCTTAAATTCTCATAAAACAGAGATTTAATTTTTAATATCAAAAGGCCTTCTAGGACTATGAATTATTGCTGTGAAACTTGAAAAACAAGACTTCTAAGCTGCTCTCAAATAAAAACAACCCCTCTGATGTATTTCGGAACACAAAGCAAATCCTACTGTAGTCCTGCAATTTATATCGATGTACATTTGGGGGAAGTGAAAAGAATAAATCATAAAACAGAGATTTAATTTTTAATATCAAAAGGCCTTCTAGGACTATGAATTATTGCTGTGAAACTTGAAAAACAAGACTTCTAAGCTGCTCTCAAATAAAAACAACCCCTCTGATGTATTTCGGAACACAAAGCAAATCCTACTGTAGTCCTGCAATTTATATCGATGTACATTTGGGGGAAGTGAAAAGAATAAACGGTTTGGTGGCAGATGCTGTGAGAAACGGTCAACCACTAATAACTAAACTGGCAGCTGTTTTAAAGCACCTCTGAGGTTTGTTTTGTGTAAAGCAGTCCTCCCAGTGGAGATAGATCTGCGGGCAGAAAACAGGCAAGCTTGTCTTAAGGAGCAAAATGAATGTATCATTCGTTTGTTAGTCACCAAGCACCTCTCTACTGATGGTCAGCTGTCAGGTTCATTTAGATGTGGCTCACATTGTCCTAATGTGCGATCATCACACATTGTTGTGATGTCCACGTGCTTGCTTCACCCCATTCATTGTACATGTATTAGCATGCACCACATATTTATATACAGAAAAGAATCGTGCTATTTCCAGAGATCCTGTTGAAGTGGATGAAGAACCTTCACAGGCTCAATGAGAGACACTGAAAACAATATGGCTTTCTTCTGTGGTGGACTTGTGTGCCGCTCTCAACTATGTGACTGCTGTGCTCTGTGGCCCTTACTGAGTTTGGAGGCATCTATGCTTTGCCAATTCAGTTGGTCACTGAGTTTTATAGTCTCAACATTGCCATGCAATTTAGCTAGTGAGTCAATAAACCACGTTCTAAAAAATCTCTTGCTTTTATTCTTTGGCTCCATGAAACAACATCAGCTGAAGCTGTCTGGTACTTCTCCAAAAAAGCAAGCCTTAGCTACTCCTCCAACATGCCATTGAGCTTTCTAAAAGTTCAGGAAGCTCAGCATTATGCAGGAAAACACAAAAGTGAATCCACAGTATTTGTATATCTGGTATACAGCGGCAGTGTTTGAGTTCAATGTAACTGAAGTATAAATAAGACAAACTGAGGAACATCCCAAAGTAAAGTTAATAAAAATAAATTCAGGTAAAGGAATATACAGTGAGGGTCTGCTCCAATATTTATAAATACTGTATCATGCCTTTGTGGTCTTTCTGATGTTGCCGAAGAGAGATCATTAACCATCTGCGGTAAGGCCTTTAAAAAACATTCTGACAGTTTTCTTCTTAATACTTCTTAGCTGAAAACAGTATTGGTGTGTTGTATTTCTCATTACCTCTTAACAAAGATGACCCATTAAGATAGGTCTGAATATTTTTACTTTTGCCATTAGAAATAACAGATCTGTGTTTTTTACAGAGGTGTTTTCCTTTTACTAGCTATATATAGAATTAACTTTTAATTGTGAAAATATTTTTCTGCTTAATTATACAACAAAGAAAGGCTGGGTTGAAATAGGTTTAATATATCTTGCAGTTAATTAAACATGAAGCTTCTAAGGAGATCACTCCAACAACAAAAGCAATTAAGACTTGGTTATGTATAGGACATAATTAGGCAGGAAGTTCTTGTAATCCCAAGGACTAACTTTTAAAGTATTCATTCCTTTAAAATAACCATTATCTGACTTATTTTAGAGAAAAGTATCAAACGTGAACACAAGCATTGTCAACTCAGATATCATCTCAGCTCTGTCCTGATGTCAAAGATGAATTACAGAATAAAAACCGTCTCCGTTCTGAGAAAATCTGCCTGTATTTCTATCTTTATGCCTGTTGAGTAAGTCTCAGCTCCTGTGAGTAGATGTACACAGAGACACAAGCCCCAAATCAGTGAGGAAATTCCAACAAGAGCCTGTTCTGACAGTCTATATTACAAGTCTCAAGGTGCTCTTGAACAAGACCCAGATAATTGAAGAAATGTTTAGTTGCAGTATTTTTGCGTCTGCTGTGATTTCCCTTTTAAATTCTCCTTCTCTCTTTCTTACCTTTTCTGCTAAGATTTTTCTCTTATGTCATGTTTTCTGACAGGGAAACTGCTCTTGCGTTACTTGAGGATCAAGCAGGATGAATGTTATTAAGCAGACTGGAAAGAGGGTCTTGCACAATACATTGCTATATAGACACACGTGAGTTAACATGGAAGCCAAAACCAAAAAAGCCAAGCTATTAAGTATTCTGCTGAGACCAACACTAAACTATGATTGGGATGTTACTGGGGAAAAATACATGCTGAAACCAATGAATAGGCTAAGATTCAGAAACAGCAAGAGAAATGTGCATATCTACTTTATGTGATGCTTTAACATGCTGAGATAGGATTATTTCATTTTTCTGCTTACTGCTAGGTAAATGTCAGCCTGGTTAAGCACCTTTCCCCCTCCTCTGAAGAAGGCTGCAAGGCAGTTTGTTGCCTTATAATTTAGATTAATTTGAGGTTCCTTTGCCACCACCACTTCTTTGTGTTTGTGTCTCAATTTCATTATTTACTTAGCAAAAAAGATACAATCTCTGTTCACCATTTGCCAAGCCAGGAACCAATCTGTTTCTATCATCTACTTCATGTAGGGAATAAAATAAGAAAATAAATAGCAGATTTTGAACAAACATGTAAAGTCAACCAGAATCTTGTAATACAGCTTCACTGCATTTTTAAAGTGGCGTAAAGACTAAAATCATATGAATGCAAAACTGAAAGGCCTATTCAGTGAAGAATAGCTTTCCAAGAACTTTGTATATTTTACTCACAAGATCTTGACAGATTCATGAAGAAAATATAAGTGTCTTGCTTAGTCAAGAAGTAACATTTGTGCAGGGAACAAATGTTCAGGGCTAATAAAAACAGCACAGTCCAATTAAAAAAGCATCGAGCTATCAGAACACAGAAGTAGACCCAGTTCCACTCTATTCTTTTGCTTTCATCCTGCACTGGCTTTTGTCTTATCTGTTTTTACATCAGGTATTTTTTTTGCTTAAAGATACTTGACCTTGTCAAGGTCACTCCATTTCTCTCCCTCATCTGTATTTTCTTTCTCATCCCTTTGTCTCGTCAAGACTGAAAGTATTGTTGGGCAACAACTGTGTCCAATTGTGCTTGAGTCTAAAACTAATTCAGATGTAGCTACAAAAACAATGAACAGTTTTATTAGGAAAAAGTGGATGCTATTTTGAAACACTGCCATGGAAGAAGAAGGCATGAATAAGAAACACATTTGCATCCTTTCCTTCTGTACTCCTATCTAGCCAATTTTGTAGCCATTTTGTTATTTTAAGAGAGGGCAAGGAAAATATGGTTTTGTTTCACAGAGAACATTATTTCAAATCAGTGGAAAGGATAGTTAGGTAAAACAGGTAGGAATTTAAAACAATGAAAAACTAACATCTTTCCATTAAAATTGAACGTATGCCATTTTCAGAAGGTGCTGCTACTGGCATCAAGTAAGAGCAAAATTTCCACTGTAAGTACACAGTAGCAAAAAATACTTCAGACTCAAATCTTATGTACATCAAAATTCAGAACAACCATAGAGTTTTCGCTTACACTCCCAGATTTTTTAAAGCAAGATCAAAAACTGTTATTGTAATAGGAAATGGGTCATTATTCAATTTAACTTTCATCTGCCGGGGAGTGATACACAGAGAAAAACTGCAAGTCAGTAAGGGAACTGACAGTACGCTCTTGCAATGCTTTAGAGCTAGACATGATTCACCTGTTTATGGAAACGTCTCAAGTAATTTTTGCTAGTGATGATGAATTTGTTATGTTTCAGAGATAGGCTCTGGAACACTGATTTAACCCCTCATTTTTTACTGAAGACTTAACAGAGAGAGTAGGGAATATAATTCACTGAACAGAGTAGGGTTTTGTGCAATGAAACCTTTTTCTCCTATAAAATCTTAAGCATAGCTAATTTACAGTTCAGACTCACTCTTTCCTTTGTACCTGTTTATGAAGGTGTTGTCATACAAATTTTATCCCAGGAAATAGTCATGCTGTATCTATTTGTTGCTTATTTCCCAGACATCTTGCAACAAAGGGCTTCTGTGCTCTGCCTCTCCTTCTAACAATCTCCTTGTATTTGGCCAGAATAAAATCAATGATTCTACCAAGGCTCTAGACTTTGTTACCTAAATGATAAAATACAGCCTAAATACAGCATTGAAAAGGCAAAATAAACGAAGATTTTATGCTGCCTTATTTAATTTCAAGGCTTAAATTCAATTACCACTATAAACATTTCCATAAAATGAATTGCAGAAGGAAGATTTGCAAAGTCAAAAGCAATTTAGGAAGGGCAATGCTGAAACGCACTATTTAGTAACATTATTAATGTGAATAATGCATTTAACTTGAAATGATTTGGGGGAAAAAACTGGGTTAGAGAGGGACCTCTGGAATGGCCATCAAATATTTGCTGGCAGGTAACTGCAACTAGGAAATCAAGGCATACCTCTTAATACCATTTCTCTAAGCTATGTGTTTGTTAGTAGTGTTAAAAAAGCATTGGCAACATACAGAGGGATCACCATTAAAAAAACCCAAAAAAACACTAAAGAAAAAAAGCTTGCTATTCATCTTGAGCTACACACTGTCTTAAAAGCAAACAGTGATCATCTAGTTGCAAACTTAACTCTACAGTTTATGGGCAAGTGAAGAAGTCAGTAAAGTCATCTGTTTGGCATTCTAACCTAGGCAGTGCAAAGTAGGTAAATTCAACAATGTGCAGTTTAGAAGTGGGTATCTCTCTTTACCTGCTTTTGTCTTTGACTAAACCACTTGGAACTATTTGTCCATTGCTGCCTTATTCTACCACTGGCTGCTTTTCATAGGGAAATTTATCTATAGTAAGTTTCTGGCAAAGGAAAGATCCATATTAATAAATTAATCACAACCCGCCTTGTTATGTTGCTGCATCCTGTGAACTATCAGACTGTGTGAACAGAATATTACTCTGTGAAGCTCCTCATCGAGGTAAACATAAGACCAAGGAGATGCCAAAGCTGAGTGTCCAAGTCCTTCAAGCAGAAAATGACAGCTGCCTTGCCAAGAACCACAAGAAAAGAAAAAACATGACTTTGAGTTGAAAAGATAAAATGACCAATATTGACTGTAAAAATCTTTCAGTATCCCAATAAAAAGCATGGCACAAAGAAAGGTTGATCTCTGCACAACTTGTCTTTTGCCATCTGAAATCTGAGAACTCATTTTTCTACTTGGGAGAACTTATAATTAAAAAACAGTACCAACTTTGCAACTGAAGAATGAGGGAGACCTTTTCCTGCTGTACACGTAAAGGACATTGATTGCTTTCCTGATCTGTTGGTGATGGCTGTGGTTTATTGAAGCTGCAGAGAAAGATACATGCCTTTCGTTTATAATGTGTTATAATTAAGTTTACAATTCCCATAGAATACTGTATCTTTCAAAGACCAGTCACACCACACTGTTTAGCAGTCCAAGCCTTCTAGAAGTCATGTAATTTCCTCATTATGTTAATTACTAGATTGGTCTTAATTTTATCCTATTCTAATTTTGGGTCTTTCAAGTCTTTATTGAATTAAGATGTTGTTAAGCATTTTCTTTTTTTTCCAGAGTGTCGTTGTTAAAATAAAATATTTAAGCTGGTGGCCAGACAGAAATGACTTATTTGGCTACTTTAACCAGTATTAGTATTAATGCTTGCTTTGTTAACAACACAATTCAAAACATAATTAAACGATCCACACAATTTTCTCCTTATGAGTTGTTTTCAGCACTTAGGAAATGCTAAAGTATAGTGATTTCCTATCTAGTAAACCTCTGCAGAATTCATTACAAAAAAACAGGTAAATACAACAAAAAAGGGAAGAAAGAGGCAGGTGCAATAATAGACGAGAAGCAAATACCACACGAGAGACAGGAAACAACATTCCTTTTCTGTAGTGACAGAACGAACACCAACATTAAAATAAGCTCAGCTAACCAATATGAGATGAAATATCATATTCTCTTCCCATATTAAAAAAGGGAAGGATTCACATCATGTAACTTTCATAATTCAAAAAATTATCTTCTAGTTTAAGCTAATTGTCTGTCTCTTTCTGTGGCTAACAGAGTAAAGGCATATCCCCAGGGTGATTCATAACAGGAAACTTAAGACACTTACTTAGGGTAGGATGAATTATTCCCTGATAGTGCTGTCCTCTTCCCATTGACTATAGAAGGAGCCTAAGCAACTAATTAGAAGTAGATATTTTACGATATCTATAAGTTGCCTATGCAAATTTTATATATAGAATCCATAAAATTAAAAATTACTGTTGTTTAGTCCCTTTGCATCAGGTTATATAGCAAATAACTTGGTGAAATGCAAAAAAAGGTCTGGGTTGTCTCTCTAGGCTCACGTTAGCTGTGCTCTGCACGAGGCTGCTGGAGCTGACATAGCATTAGACATGGTTACCATCTGCCTCCTCTTAATCCTCATTTACCTTAGTATTTAGACAATTTCAGATGACATGTGTTGGTGGTGCAAAGCACAACATGTACCACTGTCAAATTTTGTAAATACTGGAGAAACGTAGCACAAAGTCTACTTTCTACAAGAGTACTCTCTAAGAAAAACTGAGTAGAAGCTGGGTCTGGTTTAGGCTTTAGATAACAACTGTTTCATTCGATCACTTAGAAGCTTAATCACTGTAAATAAATGCTAGACAATGAAGATAAGTAGAACTTATGATGGCATGAGACTTTGTAGATAGAGATGGTTTTGCACATATATAACAAAAAGTGAATAAATATTTGGAATACAATTTTGCCTTTGTTTTCAAACAAGAGACTGTGATGTAAAAAAGATGATCATGTATTAAACTAAAGAATAAGTCAATTGCAGCACTGAGACAATTGTTTTCTAATGGTGTTGATGAAAAATCTCAGCAATATTGTCTAATACTGGGGATTAGGTTGGCAGGAAAATACCCAACCCAAATGTATTCTACTACTGGCAATCATCACATTTTAAAAATGTGTAGGTATATATATAACAGTTGCTTTGCCAATCTTCAAACAATCTGCTATCTTTATCAGCAACTGGCTTTTCCCTAATAGTGCTTAGCTGATTCCATCACATACAGTCAGCAAGAGAAACATTAGAATAAGACATTGCTTGTTGTTCCACTCCACTATTCAAGGGAGGGATGATTTTCTTAAACCATCTGAGCTCAGTGGTAACTATATAAAAGAACTGTGGATAAACTGTATCAGGTTTATTACTCATGCACATCAAGCTGCAGAATCTTCCACTAGCTTTGCAGAAAAATACAAGCTCCAACCAGAACCAGATGAAAGTCATTTTTGCAGCGAGTAAACTGTTTTAAAGTTTCAAGTACAACTAGAAACATAAAGCTACTGCAGTGCTGCTGGTGACCTGAAGATAACATTGGGATACAAAAGGAACCTCAGCAGGCTTCCAAGATGGGCATCCTTTTCATCCAGCTGTGCTCTGCAGAGATACAGGCCTTCAAAAAACCCAGCATATCACCCGTTTTAAGATAAAATACTACCAATACCCATGTACAATTAGAAAGTTAGAACTGGGATAACATACAAAACAATTTATGCAAAGGAGATGGTTGGGTGGAGAAGAAAGCTCCAGCTATTTGGAGACACCAAATGAACTCAGATGCCTCAGCTCCAAGGAATATTGCAGAGGATGGTAGATCAGAGAAACAGCATCAGAGAAATTACTTGCTGAAGCACCAGGCAAAGGACAAACGGGCAAAGGCATTAAAGTACAAGGTGTTGCTGTCCTTATTAGGCAGTGAGAGAGTGGGAAATCAATACAACAATGGATATGGCATCTGCTGATCTAGCAGAAACAGGGAAATATTTAAAAACATCAAAACTTAACTAACAGTAAATAGAGAAACAGGAGTTTAAGCCGCTGTCCTGATTTCATAATTTATAACTGCAGACAATTAGTAGTAGAGTGAGAATGGATTTTGAGAAAAATGTTAATTCTTTTGAATGATAGTCTCGGCTAGGAAAATGAGATACAGAACGGTGAAAAACTGTTTACAAGAGCAGTCACCAAGCACCGGAAAAATCAGTAGGAATAATTTTCAATAATCTTTATAGCCTTGGTGCCTCATTCTGGGCATAAGGTGGGAAGTACTTTAACACGTCCTTTAATGTCAAATAACTGAAGAAATGCAAAGTGGGGTGACTGGCTGGAATGACAGTCCTGGACTGTGTCCAGGAGGAGCAGAAGCACTCTCCAAACGGGCAAAGCAGCCTGGTCACTGTAGTTCAGCAAGAGATCCTGGGAAAAGCCTGTGAACTGGTTCAAGGTAGCAAATGATGCTGACAAGCAAATCAAAGTAATGAGGGAAAGGGACTGCCTGGTAGGAAAGTGAGGTTTAGGCTTTTCTTTCTTTTCTCAGTAATTAACCTGAAACGCTTTACCTCACTTAGTTTATGCTAATTTTATACACAATTACGGGAAGCAAACCATTGCTTTTTTTTTTTTTTTTTTAAATTTCACTTCCCCACCTCCCCCCAGTCTTTCATTTTACTGTTATTCAGATAATTTCACAACTGTCTGGTAGGAAAGTGAGGTTTAGGCTTTTCTTTCTTTTCTCAGTAATTAACCTGAAACGCTTTACCTCACTTAGTTTATGCTAATTTTATACACAATTACGGGAAGCAAACCATTGCTTTTTTTTTTTTTTTTTTAAATTTCACTTCCCCACCTCCCCCCAGTCTTTCATTTTACTGTTATTCAGATAATTTCACAGAGATGTCTCCAAAATGAAGGCAATCCCTAAAGAAAAGCATTCAGGAGCAGAGAGAGTTGCTGGAACTTACTATTTGCATTAGATGTGGTACCAAGCCTGAAGAGCTACATTGTTCTGTATCACCAAACTGCATAGATTTCAACTCTGATGAGTATGGAGACATTAAAGAGGCAGGTTACCTAAGTTAATGGAAGATCCTGTGCCATGAATTAGGTCAGGTAACTGACATGGCTTCTGCAGCATCATCTTTAAAGGAATGGCAAGAGTGCCCTTGAACAAGCACATGGGGGAATTCAGACCCAGATTATGACTGAGCTGGAAAAGTATAATTTTGGTCATCTAATCTCATTAACTTTTCCCCCACATCACAAAAATACTTTCTTCCATTACTAATGATGGTGTTAGGTGTAAAGGAGTGTTGTGTGGGGAACCTGGAGTTCATAAGTGAGTAGAGTCTAGATCACAACAGATTTTCAACAATGGCAGCACCAATAAGGTGAGTATTCTTCTTGAACTCAAAAATGCACAGTCTGTTTGCAGAGCCACATAATACTTCATATTCCTGCCCTCTGGAGCTAAATTATGGATGTAGCTATCCAGGACACTTTAAAACAAAGAGCATACTTGTTAATGACTGCATTTTTTAATACACAGAAGTTTCAGCATTTTCCTTTTTGAGAGAAAACAGAGTAAAACAACCCCAGCTCATGACGGAGAAGAATTTATCTCTAAGGTTCATCCAAAAGTGCTGTGAACTGCCCATAAGCAGCAAGTAGCATTTATGCACATGATGCAAACATCACCTCTCAGCAACCATTATCACAGCAGGTGCTCTGAGATATGTGTCAACACACAAGTTTTTAATCAGAGGAACAGTTGATAGCAATGGCATTTGGGCATGGATCCTGCAAAGTAACTGCAAGTCAAAACAGATCTGTTCAAGTCATCCATATACCACATACTACAACAATAATTTTTAAAGGCATTCAGTAGGCTTTTACCCAATTTTATAGGTTTTCTAGTGAAAATTATAAAAGATAAACCAAATAAGGCATGTGGGGAAAATTCAAAAGGCATGGAAAGCTAACACTGTGAAATATCATATTAGTAGGCCAGCTACTTTAGGAAAATCCAGAAATCTATTTCTTACTTTATGCCCGTTTAAGGATACCATGTAATTGCTATTGGGATCATTCCTTGTAATATGTATTTGCTGAGGGAAAAGAGCATGCAACTAAGTTTGCTTTCACACGCTTTTTCTTATAAATGTGTTTTGACTAAACTCCATGAAAGCAGCATGATGATAAAATTGCAGTCAGTGTGTTTAAAAGTTTACAGTACAATACTCTGCGTTTTAAAGAAAAAACAGCAAAGAGAACAATGAATGGATGAACTTAAATGAAACGCATGTCTTTCTTACAGAATCGTTACCTAGACTTGAAGCATGTGAGCCCATCTCTACTTGTGGACTGAATTCAAAACAATCAGCCTATAGTAGAAGTCAACGACCAGTTTAAGCACTGAAAAAACAAGTGGTTTTAATACCACCTGTTTTTTTTTTCAATCAGGAAATGTTATCATCCTCTTTTGGAAAAATATCGTAAGTATAATGACTTTCAGGAAAGGGTAAATTGGTCATATTTCTGTGAAGTTACTGAACTCATATCATAGCCATATGACAAATGAAATAAAAGACAAATATTTCTTCACAACTTTCTTTTGACCAGATAAAAAAAAGTATGCCTGATACTTCAAGGACTTGCAGAGACTGTGCAAGTGGTCAGATTCAATTTGCAGGTTCAGGTAGGTTCAAGTATAGCAAGACTTGGAACAGGATGGAAAATTTTAGAATATAAGAATTAAAAATCCACTGTCACCCACAGGAGGAATAACACACCACAGGATATTTCTGTAGAGTCTCTGCACACCCTTGGTTTCTTGGGATCACTGATGGGGCTAAATATGATACAACTGCCTCTCTTTTACATGGAGAAACATTTTCATCTGCTTCTCCACTGTAAAACACAACAATAAAATCTTCCTCCTCTCCAGAAGTTATTAACTGCTGTTTCAACAGGCTGCTCTAAAATACTTTCAGCAAATCCCAGGATCTTCAGTTATTCAAAAGTTAAATAGACAAGGCAACTGCTCCTTCCTTTCAGTACGTGTGTAAACTTGGAGAAAAGAGAGTAATTATACTGCTAAACTGCTTAGCAACTGTAGGTAAAAAAGCTAATATGTCATAATTTATATGTGAAAAGATTTCAGGGGGTTAGTAGCTATGCGTAGTGCTATTGAGGCTTCCCACTGAGAACTGCACTGCAAACTGGCAGCTGACTCAATACACTGCTATTTTCAACAATTCAAAAAATATAAATGTGTCAGCGACTGGTCAAATAGGTTTCCATACTGGTGATTTATTGCAATCTTTCACATTAGCGTACTACTGATTTGTACAAAACACTCCCAGGCTGAAAACAACCCCTGTGCACAGCTTTATAATGAATTCAAGTGCTGAATCAGTCTTGCTAGCTTCAGAGTGACATCAGAAGGTAATTTTGAGCAGTCTCAATTAGACAAAGATAATTTCTGTGGGCCAGATTTGCTAACGTGCACAAAGCTGAAGTAAATACACTTTTCCAGGGAACTTTGGAAGGACAGAAGGGGGGAAAAAAAAAATCTCTCTCAACAAAAGAGAAGCTAGTGAAACAGATCTGCAACTAGTATTTGTGTCCATTAACAAAGGAAAATTCATGGCTGCTGGGCAGCTTGTAAGGTTTGGCTAGTGGAGGTGAAGGTTTCCCTGAGCAGGGTTTACTGCAACTGAGGTAGCAAAGACATGAAGATCTGTGTGGGCTTTCATAGCTTCATCATCCACGTGTGGCAGAGTTAGGATGGTTACACTCAGAAGCTGAAGAATATGAGTATAATCCTAAACCAGTCAACCTTCCCCATACCTGAAATACAAAGAAGGTAAACATTTAGGAAAATGCATGTGAAACTTTACCTGCAACCACTGTGACTGGTCATTGTGGCCAGAGGTCCAGGCATTAACTTTGCCTTGCTTGTCCAGTCGGGCTTTCCTGGGCTCCCAAGCAAACATGTCCATGTTGAGTGTTCGGAAAACACTGGAGGCAGTAATTTGGTAGTCCTGTATATGTCCTGATTTCATCCCCAGGGGTTCAGAGCAACCTGGAACAGGAAAATAAGATCTGTAACACTACCGACTTATCTCTGTAAGTGGTTTAGGTTTTCTGTTATGGAAAAGAAAAGTAGCAATTTTCGAAGAAAAGGCTTTAATCAAGACTATTGTTGGAGGAACTTGCAAACAAACAAATGAAAAATAGCCAATTCAAGGCACTTTATTTCAACACTACCTTGGAAGAACCAAAAACAAGGCAGAGAATTCAACGTATTTTATCCTGGCATAAATTTATGAAGGCAAACAGAAAAGATGACTTTTGTCTCTTCTTATCTTGGTTTTATTTTCCTGTCCAGCAGCTTGCTATTGTTTCCCCTATTCAGTTTGATTTTATCATGCTTTTATGCCATATCACATCGGCCACATGTTTGCCTACTGAGGAAACATTAATTTTTCTTAAAGCCAGTGCTGAAGTAAAATGTCAACAAGCACTGAGCCTTCTACACTTTTGAATTACTTGATGCCTAGCCAAAAACTTAGAAAGCCCCAACACCCACTGACAGTGGAAGACTACATAAAAACAATTGTGAAGGAGGGAGAATAGTAGGAGATAATAGCTTAGGAGAAATCGAGCGTTAAAGGCTTGTTTGTTTAAACCAGGTGAATGTCCCACATCATTGAGTTATTTTGATTGTAGCAAAAGATAGATCTTGGGCTTCTCCTTTCTCTGTTGGGTGTCCATGAAAAAAAAATAAAAACATTAATAAGTGACTCTATGTTCCTCTGCCTTGCTATTTTACACTGGGAACACAGAAGGTACATTCGGACCCGGAAGAGAGAAGCAGCAAGCTGACAGTAGGAGAGACACCCTTCGAAAGCAGCACTGTAATAACAGCACTGGAAGCCAAGGGAGGTAGATGACCTGCATGGTTTTAAGATTAAAAACATAAGGAAAAGAGAGGCAAGTCATGTGGCTGAGAGTGAGAGGGCTGCTAAGGGATCAGGAAAGGTGGATGTGTGGCTGGGTGGAGTAATGTTTGATGGTCGTTTGAGGAAAAGGTGAAAGATGGAGATGGAAACATAAAAAGAAGCAGTTTTCTCATTTCCTTCCTGCCCCAGCTGCCAAAAACCTGCATATGTGCAGTTGTCCCAAAGTTCTCAGTTCACAAATTTGGTGATCCTCCTTAGTTCAGTAGCTGACTTTATGCAGTTAAATTGCAAATAATGTTTTAACATACTCTAACTCATTGAGTGAGAGTGTCCCCAGGATCTGACATACCTGGTTTTGCAGGGAGTGCATCATCACTGAATGCACAGAACCTTGATGTTATGTATCATTGGGAAGACAGAGGTTTTCCACCTGACACTCACATCCCACTTCGCTGAGCTGGTTCCTATCAGGTAATAATCTCCTGAGTCACCAGCTGTGTTTCTTAAAGCACGCATGTTGTGAAGGCTTTCCTGCTGGGACCATGACCCTGCTCAGCTGGTGTCTCTTGACAGAGCCAGAGCACCGTGTGCCCACTTAAAACACCTTCAAAGTTTTTATCTTGTTTTTCACTTTATTTGAGCTAGATATCAAAGCTGGTTCTCTTTTTCTTAAAAGTCCATTTCCTCCACAGTATGTTTACCCAGATTTAAAGACCTGATTCTTTTTTAGTTTCTTTGATATTATTAGCAAAGACCTTTTGGTCAGATTCTACTTTCTGTTTCTCCCGTAGGTTTAACACACAAAATTAAGTGGAATTATTAGGGATTCAAATCAGGAAGGTAAGACCAGGCCCTTTGTGGGGGGTTTAACAGCAGGAGCAAATGCATATTACCAGAGACAGATAATAATAATATGATCTTTAATGTAGTAACAACTGTATTTAAAATTTGAAATACTGACATGTTTCATATTAAATAAAAAAATAAACAGAAAACAGTTAATTTTGGAAAAAACCCCAATCTTTTAGAACTGATTCTCAGTGCACAAATGGAAATTGCACAGCCTTGTCTGTAGAATGAACTACCTAGTTCAAAACAACAAAACAATTTTCCTCGGAGTAGGAGGGAGCAATTGATAGCACAAATGAGAAAGACTCATCTATTGCTTTAGAGAAGGGCTTTGCTTGTTATTCAATTCTGAAGTATCACTCCAGGATCACAAGGGCTGTCAGCAGGAACGTTTCATCATCTGAGGATGAAGGAGGTTCCTGACACAAAAACATGGGGGGTTTGAGCAAATGCATATTACCAGAGACAGATAATAATAATATGATAATATGTGTAGTAACAACTGTATTTAAAATTTGAAATACTGACATGTTTCATATTAAATAAAAAAATAAACAGAAAACAGTTAATTTTGGAAAAAACCCCAATCTTTTAGAACTGATTCTCAGTGCACAAATGGAAATTGCACAGCCTTGTCTGTAGAATGAACTACCTAGTTCAAAACAACAAAACAATTTTCCTCGGAGTAGGAGGGAGCAATTGATAGCACAAATGAGAAAGACTCATCTATTGCTTTAGAGAAGGGCTTTGCTTGTTATTCAATTCTGAAGTATCACTCCAGGATCACAAGGGCTGTCAGCAGGAACGTTTCATCTGAGGAATCTGAAGGAGGTTCCTGACACAAAAACATGGGTTGTCAAAACTGTTTTTCAGCGCTGGTCCAATCCATCAAGAATAGTTCTATCTTTTCTGAGTATTATTACTGATTTATGAAACAACAGATGTGTCTGCTTGTGTGTCTGTGCATGCCTGCATATATTAATAGGATTTTACACTTGCCTTCCTTCTCCACTGCCCCAAAGGGAGGAGGAAGACAGTTGTTAAAGCTAACAGGAGAAAGTGACAGGAACAATGAGAATAGAAGACACGAAGTTGATGCACACAGGTGGCAGAACAATGTCTTAGTGCTGTGTCACAGAGAGCAACAGCTGACCCAGTCACTTCGCTGCTCCTATGGCACCCTGCTGCAATGACAGAAGATAATGATTGTTTATTTTGATAGGTGAGCTATAACCTAGACCGCAAAGGACAGAATCATCAAACTAGTACAAAACTTTGTGTCTGCAGATAGTCATCCCTCATAGAAGTGTATTTATAATAACGCTTATGACTCCCCCGGACATCTCCTCTTCACTGCACTGTATCTTCTTTAAATTTGCTTTGCAATGGCCCTGTGAAAGGATTCAATCTCCCTTCACACTTTTACAACCTGTTAAAATGATTGGCTATGGCTATGCTCAGTGGAGCATCTTAGGTCAAAATGTTTGAGATGCTTTGGATATCACCATCTGTGATAAATACCTGATAACTCTGTATGTTTAAAACTATCTGGATATAAGTTTGCAGTTACTTCTTGTTTGGTCTAGCTCAATGAAACAGGAGCAGTGAAATAATGAGAATAAGTGTGGATTAGCATCTGAAAATTGAAAGAATACACACGAAGGTTATTCTCTGTTGACTCTTCTGGGGCCACAATATTTTATTCTTCAGTCTGTGTCCCGTACCATGCACCTGATCTACCCCTTCTTTCAAGAAAGCTCAAACCCTCAAAGGAAATATTAAATATCCAATGCAGTGAAAGCAAAACCACAAATGAATCTGCAAGCAAAGGTCTACATGCGTCTTGTCTTGGGCCAGAATTCATGCAGTATTGGCAAAAGAGCGTAGGTCAATTATTTGAGGGCAAGGGTGATTTTGTTTTGATTAATACTGTGATATTTTTCTTTTCTAAAAATCAAGAGATTTTAAAAATTTTCTTCCTATTAATGAACATAGGATTCCTTTCCAGATTAGATAGTGTGGAAGACGAACAGGGGGAGGGGAACCTAGTATTAAATGCAGATGTTACAAAGTCCCCTTGTGTGTGAGTTTGTGCGAATGGTACCTATAGGTACTGTTAGGATAGAGAAATAGTTCCCAGAGAACAACATGCCAAAAGGAGGCAAATTACATGCTCAGAAGATGCTAGAAGTCTCACAAGGTTGGTTAAGTTCTGGAGACCGGCATCCCTCTGCAAGAACTGACAAACTCAGAACACCAAGAATTTGCTGAATCGGTACGCAGCCACTAACATCCATGAGCAGCAACAATGCATGACATGGACCGCGTGCAAGAAGGCGGAGCCTGCTATATGCAGATGTTTGGGTATGTGAGTGAATTGCATGAGTAAGTGACTGTGTTGTGCGAACAGTTATCCATTTTTAAAACCAGCAGCTGCATGCTACTATTAATAACAGCTTAATGAATAAAGGCATTCTAATAAACAGTAGCTGTGATCTGTTTCTCCCCCCACATCAATACTCTATGAAGGGAAGGGAATTTACAACACAAAGATGTGCAAAACACAAGTAAGGCAGGAACACAAGGCCATGAAAATTAATGCCTAATTTATTGATGGCCAGCTCCACAAGCATTGATCATGGTTTTCAATAAGATCTGAGCACGGGTCCTGGTAAGTAAAGCTATTTATGACCCCAGAGCAGATTATATTGAACATTTTGCTGCAGTTTGTCCTAAGAAAGAATTAGTTTTTATGATAATCTGGTGCTGCGAGACAGTCTCCCTCCCTTCAGTAGTGACTCTCTTCTCTAGCACCAGGACTTGTTAGAGAAGCTAGACCTCTCAAAGTGTTTTTCTGCCTAAGACAGGCCACCTGGAATTAGAGTGAATTAGTCTGTCATTATGTTCTGCTGAGCCTTGGCTGCCTGCAGTTCTAAGAAATTATGACCTTGAAACTGTTAGGAGACCACTGAAATGAATTCACTTCAGTAGCTTTCACAGTTCTTTGAGCAAAACAATTCCTGGTCATTCTGGCAAGGACTTATTCTAAATTGTGGTTCCAGAAATGGAAGACATAAAAAAAAAAATCTAATAGACTAAAGCAGCTAGACAGAATTTTCTATTTACTCTCAAACCTACCTATATTGGAAATGGACTGCAGTGAAATTAATGCATTAACTTTTCATTTCTGAAGCTGGTTTTGATGCCACTAGAGGACTGAGAATTATTTAACTCCAGCTGTTTTGATATATCATTCGTGAACTGGATGACTATTGTTCGTACAGTAAGCAGGCAGCCACATAAAAATCATTCTTAAAAGAATTCAGTGGAGCGCTCCCACTGGTAAAAGGTTGATCTCTTGAAAAAGATAAAAAATTTACATGCTTTACTGAATTTGTAAGGGAACATGGTTCTTGCAGAGAGTGGCTAGAGGTCAGGCTTTACATTTATGAGCTATAACTTCTGCTACTACAAACCTTAAGAGGGTTTATATTGGCTCCACTTGTTCATTTACTTTTTGCTATGAGAAGAAATCCCTGCTTCTGCTAGAAATCCAAAAAATAAATCTAAACTGAAATCTTGACTAAAGCAGTCCAGCAAAATATATCTTATTGCACTTTGAGTGGTCCTTGGCAGCAGCTGAAGCACCCTTGTCCCTCTGAGGATGTCACACAGCACATCGGCGTGGTCACCCAGCAGCCAGGAGAAATTACTCAAATCAGTTTTGATGCCTGCTTCTGCCGTGACTCTGCTGTACAGCACTGCACAAACAGCTTCGCCTCTCAGAAACTGTTTTCGGTGCTTAGTTCAGGCTGTGCCAAGTGTAACTGTGAGTTAGAGACTCTCTGTCTCATGGTCTGCTTAGTATGTAACATAACGGGTCCTGATAGCTGTTGATACTTATTAAAACTGCTATAAATGTCCTTTTCGAGGTTGCACGTAATAGGAGGCAAATGTGCACAGAAAGATTTACAAAGTGTTATTAGGTTGCTACCACATTACCCTACTACTATTACTGCCCTACTGCAAGCAACTATTGTCACTTGCATCATTTAGGTAAGTGTTGTTGCTTATATAATTTACATTAAAAGCGATAAATAACTGTCTGGATAAACTCAGCCCCGCCAACTGCATTTCACCAGGAATAAACTGCACGTGGTTTAGACCTCAGGCACAAAAATGCGCTGCTTGATGGTTGACTTCTGAGATGCGGCGATTGCAGAAAACCCACCTGACAATTCACAGCCAAGAAGTTCCATTCTCAATGTGCAGTGTCTTCTGCACACCTGAGGATACAGCCGTACGTACTGCGACTTAATTGGAGGGGTGAAGGAGTTAGCGTATGGGGTGTTGTTGTCCACATTTCCACGAAACACCTGTGATAAAATGACATATCCATAAAAATGTGCCAGTAGGATTAATGGAGGTTCAGTGGATTTCCACATCTCAAAAGTATCTGTGTTGTTCTTCTGGCCTTTCCTGCACATTTCTCTGCAAGTTTTTCCCAAATAAAGGCTGTTTTATCATTTCTAGTGCCCAACATACAAGTTTTTAAGCAAAACATACTGCTATTGGCTTGCATCGGCATGCGTTTGCCACCTGCACTGAATCAGGACCTTTATCTTGTCACTCCTAGAAACTGAAGCTACTAATGCAACTAGATTATGTCTTCTTTTCTAATTAGTGTATTAGATAGTCCCAATTCAATTTAGCCTGCAATTATTTATGTTGATTGACATTTATTTTTTTCCCTCTACTTCAAGAACCTGATCCAACTCCCACTGAAGTGCGTGTAACCCTCCCATTGATTGCAGAGGGAGCTGAATTAAACCTATAAGCATTCTTCTATTCACTCCTCACTCTAAACAGATATGCTTGTACTTCGTTGTCTTCCCTCATTATATACCTTTTCACACAACATTTTAATTTCCTAATAGAGAAACGATGTCTAATGCTGCAAAGTGCCTTAGTTCTATCTTAACTTACAGAGTAAAGGGATTTTTGCTGCTTTGTATGCACATCTCTACAAAAAATAAGTGGTAACTATGAACTGTAAACACATACTTCTCACTGGATGATACTGTTTGTGCAGTACAGAGATTAGCATTGATGAATGGGTTCTGTGCTTTTAAGGGTTAACACTAATCTGCCAATGTAATAAAACTAAATTGAAAACAGAGTAATGAGTAATTACTGGTAAACTAATTAAAATGAAAATCAGTTAAGTGTAATAAACAGGATTATTCTAGCCTTGGGACATAGTATTTATACAACCGTCAATTAAAGTATAAGAAATTCTTAGCAGACAAAAAGTGCAAATTTATTGATGGGTTTTTTTTCAGAGAAAAATAATAACAAGGTAGCCTATATCATACTGTCAGGCAATTATGCTTATCTATTAGACACATCATACTTCTGAAGGCAGCTAAACCATACAGATGTATTCATATACAGATGACTTAATCTTACCATATCTTCATTTGTGCCTTTAACTTTGTACATTGTCCACGACTTCCCATCATTACTGTATGCAATTTTGTACGATTTTACATATTCTGGACTTCCAATCCTCTTGGCACCTTGAGTTATAACTCCGGTGACTCGCATCTTCTTCTGCAGGTTTATCTGAAATAACAGTACAATGTTATCACTAACCATCTGAGGGACACAATTCTGATTCTAGATTCCTTTGATTCCTTTTCTTTTTTTTTTTAATGACAGAAAGGAAAAAACATAGCTGCAGCATTTAAATTACTATCTTTACTCTTGCATTAATTCCTTTTATCTTTCATTCATTTCATGTACATATGCACATAAATAAATGAAAATAATTGAATGAAAAGCCTGTACTATGCTTATGTCTTCATGTATATGTGTACACACACACACACGTATATATTATTGATATACAGGATACTACTGGTGTATTGCTGGGATACAGCATATTACTGGTATATAAGATTACTGCTACGTATTTCCTTCCTAAAAAGGAAATGCAATAGTGCGATAATTTACCAAAGGTTGAATCTTCTGTTCTATTAGAAGCCAATTTGCAATCCCATGCAAAAAAGCCTCAGTTAACTTCAGGTCAAATTTCTTTGTGAAAGAAATGGATGTTCTGTAAAGCAGACAAATAGAACTTTCCTTGATTCTCATTGAAAATTCATATATTTAAAGATCATGGTTGAAATGCTAATCCCAAAACAGTCAATAGGAAAATATCAGTGGCTATCTACAGATACGAACATTCCCTCTGTACTTGTCTGAGTTGACCTCAACACCTTGAAGTACAAAATTAATTTGTACGGAGAGTTCAACACTTTTCAGACCACCTTAATTTTGCCTTCTTTATCCACCTATGGTATGGGAAAGACAACTATATTCTCACAAAATTCAGAATGTGATATTCAAATCAAACAATGCTGGTATCATCAGTCTCGTCCCTGCAGTGAAGTCAATCATGAAGCAATCTGGCAATTGCACTCCCACCCTCTCACTGGTAGGCAGCTGAAGTCTGTAACTTTTGCACCAAATGAAGCTTAACAAAGAGCTGTCATACCGTGAGAATTGCGTGAAGGTGCAGGCAGATGTGTGATAAGAGGAGACGAATGGAAATACTAGAGAGTAAACAACTGGGACAATGTAAATAATACATTAAACTACATTAGCACTTGTCTCCTCCGTATGAATCTTATCTCTGCTCCCCAGTTAGCGGAGCTGACCCAGTGCACTCCTTACTATTTGGGATAGCAGCCCCAGTACAGGAATATAGGGAGTCAGAGACAGATCGGGTATCTGCTGTCCAAATACTTTCATCCCTTTATTCTTTACAGTGTGGTCTCAAGATTTGCTTTCACTTGGTGATGTAAACTAGCCTCTATTAAGGATGTAAGATGATCAAATGTCAGTGTTTCAATATCTTACTGAGAACACAATGGGAAAGTGAAGAAAGACAGAATTTTACTGCTGTTTTTTTGAGGGCGTCTAGCTATTTTCTGCTACTTATCTGAAATAGTTGGGCTTCTGATATTTTTCTTCTTGAGGAATTTCAGTGTAGTTTTACCATAGTTCTCCCTATAAGAAATTAATAAATACGCCTACACCTTTAGAATAACAATGGGTACTTTAGAGGTTTAGACCCATTGAGAGAGGAGAAGCTGCCTATAAAAGATCAGATTTCTTACAGGATCTTTCTCACATATGCCAGGAAAACTCAGGAACGTTTGCAATTGCAATGGGGAGAATGGACTCACACCAGGAATTTAGACAGGTATAAATTAGAAGAGATTCAGGCCTTTTTATAGTCTTGGGAAACCTTCTTTCCCCCCATTCCAGGTTTTCCAGAGGAAAAAAAAAAGACACATTATATTTGTAAGAGGACAGCTCCAGAGATTACTATCAGCCCCCTAACTACATTTACGAATGTAGTTAACACAGAATAGTAAGCAGTTAGACAAAAAGGTTTCTGGAAGTCTCTTATGCAGATTTCACTCTCTATATGGAATTTAAGCATATTAATAAACAGGCAAATAAAAGAATTTTTCATATATTTACAAAATTGTTAATAATTAAGTGAACACCATCTCCAAAAACAAATTAGAAAGCAGAGTCAAAGAGAAACCAGCCATTGATTACTTGCCTTTTGCATATGCTGACTAGTAGTATCTTCACATTTCACTGCTTGGGAAAAGGAAGATATAATGCAACACCAAATAATTTTTCTTTCATCCAGTTACGCATACACCTAATATTCTTTCAGCTTCATTCCCAGGTTTTCTTTTTCCAGATAACAAACTCAGGGAGTTTTTTTGGATGAGAATTTATGCGAAAATTTTTCTTCCCTGTTTATTCGGAAAGAGTAGTTTCTAATGAAACCATGGCTTTAACCACTGGATGTTATCTTCCCACACTGGCTTCTTTCCATGCTAAAGCCTCCAACTCTAATGCACAACAAGTCAACCACTGCACTTCAAGAAGCAAAACAATAGCAAAAAAACCATCCAAAAGTAATCTGCCAAAGAGTTTAATACTATGGTTGAAAGTCAAACTTCAAAAAAGAGAAGTCTTACTGAATGAAGGGAAGAACTGGTCAGATAATCATAAAAATGAAACAAGAATAATTTAATTTTAAAATACTCATTTAGCCTACATACTGTTTAACCTGTGTTTTTTGAGTTTCAGGAGGTAAAAAGCCTACCTTTTTTCTGCTATATACCAGACTGCTCTATACCCTTACCTGTGTATCTCTACGTATAAGCTGTACAATTTTATTTACTTCTGTTTTAACAGACAGAATCTTTCCTGTTAGAGGCTTTCTTGATCAGTATCCATACTCTTGAGTCACAAACTGAGCTTTGGCTTTAGGCAATGTTGAGCTTGATATAACACTGGAAATAAAAACAGGATGCTGTGTTTTGCAATTAGGTCTATATATTCTGTCAATGTTTGCAAGGAAATCCCGATGAAAGGGGAACAAAAAAGCTTTAAAATCCCCGCAGCTTTCTTACATACAAAATCCCCATGGGGCTAACATCACGCCTGTGGCAGCTCCTTTCAGTGCATATGGATACACCAGGAATTAATTGGCCCTTTGTGTCTGTGTTCTTTTATGTGTTTTAAATTTTTCAAGTCAGAGCTTAGCAAAACCCAAAATATTACAACTGTGCAATGACTATAATGAAGCAGGTGCTGAAATCTTTCTTACTTAATATAGTTCAGTAGGAAGCAAAGTTCCCCACGTGAAATGTGAACTAGTTCTTTTAGCACTAAAAGCATTTTCAAAGGTATTTTTCTGTGGCAATTGTGAAGAAAAACAGCTTAGGAAGCTCTGCTTTGTGGATTCAGATCTAGGACAGATGTTATATATTCTAATTACATGTGTGACTATGTTTTAAAACAAAGAGGTGAAAGTCACCAGGATAAGTACAAGAGTTTAACACATCTCTTTAAAAAAGGTAAGAGCTTATTCAGTTATAAAAGACCCCTTATCATTACCTAGATTAAGTGGAAAAAATCAAGGATGATAGAAGATCAATAGTATTTTGGGGGATTTACCCCAGTAATTTAAGTATTAATGCATGGTAAAGACCTTGTGAGAAGATACCTGCATAGAAATTTGACAAAACTACTTACAGCAAAAAAAAGAGACTGATCAGTTCTACCAGCCCTAATTAAATTTAAGGTTATTTTGAGAGTAATGGATTCAGACTGGATACTCGGCCCCTGTCCATGGAGCTGTGTTTAGCCCCAGCTCAGAGGGGGCTCCTGGGTCCAGCAACTTCCATGGGACCTAATTCACCCAACATACATCAGAGATTTGGCTGTGATGTTCACAAGCAGATCCAAGGATGCTCGTTGCCCTACATCCTCATGACATGAAGCTTTTTATGAAACTTGGGTAAGGTGCTGTTTAACACCTACAGGTAATGGAACCTGCCTCAAACAGGTTTTGCATTTCAATGAGGAAGTTTTCTGGGGCTAGAATAAATGATGAACATTGAATCACTCAGGTAAAACTGCATGTAAAAGAAAGCCAGTAGTCTGACATCAATTAATTTAAATCTGACGCTACAAGAAATACATTAAGTCTACACAATATGTGGTGGATGATGCAGTCACCGTGCTGATATTGTGAAAAGCTTAGCTAGACCACAGGCATGGCAGTCAATTCGAGTTAATAGACAGTGCTGAGGGACAAGATACAATACCTCGGAGTCAGTGCTGTATACACTGTCGAAGGCTGAATTCATGTACTGCCAGTCACTCGGTGCCTTCTATACTATGTCATACAGCCAAAACTAAGAAAAGAGAAAATCACTTGAGGCATACTCCCTTGAGGGCAGTGTATGCCCAAGAGCTGGGGAATAAAACCTGCTCTAGCAGTTTAAAAAGTTCCCAGCAGTCCTTGAAATTTCTTTTAACCTTGTTCCTTTCAACCACCACAATCATCCTGACTCCATGATTAGACCACTTTTATCATCACAGCAGGTTATAAAGTCATGGCCTCTTTCAACAGGAGAGGAAAAAGTAACCAGCATGCCATGTTTCCTGCTCTCAGGACTGATTCTGTAGGAGTAATTTCTATTAAACAATTTTCACTGGTGTACTAATGTTTTTGACTGCAGTGACTCACACAAATCTGTTTTAGGATGCTAAATCATTCAGTTGTCAACACTGATGAAGACGTAGCCAATCATGATTTTACTGGAACTTGAAAAAATCTATATCAGAAAGGAAATAAAACAAATTAAAAAGAGTATCTACCCAAAAGAAAGTGGCAATATGAACAAGGTAATTTTACGAGTTCCTGTAGATTGCGCAGTGCATCATTTTCAAAGGCAATTCAGAACCAATCCTGCAAATCTGCATGGTGTGTGTGCAGCTTCACTGCACACAGTGAAGTAAATGTAGGACCATAGCACAGGAGGGAACTGCTTCATGCTTGTTTTCCATAAACAGTCCAAAGGTCTCCACAAAACAAAGACCAAAAATAACTTCCCAGAATGCTTAACAAACCTTAGAATTGTAGAAAAAAGACTAAATTCACAGTCATAATATGTCAATGCAACAGGACAGCAGAGATTAGGGACAGCACCAGTGGAAGAAGTTCATATTCCTCTTCAATTTGTGACCAAATATTAGTATATTCAGTGTCCAAAAGGTACGTATTTGACAAAAAAGATTAAAAATCAGTTGCATATGTCTCATCTACGTTATTACATGCAGGAGAGGAGAAAAGGGACGAGACAATGGAGTGACTTTAGGAAGACACCATATGTGATGCTCCTGGCCAGAATACATAACCATATTCCCCTCATTTGTTATTGCACTATTAGCAATAACACTACTAACATTTCATACAGAACAGGTTTGTCTGAAGTATACCTTAAGAGCAAGCTTCCAAGAAATGCTCAGATTAAAGCCTTCATGAAACGCTGGGTCTTTGAGACTGTAAATGTAGTTTTACATGAGCCTTCATTCATAAACAGAAATGCAGTTTATGGAGAACCATGGTGTTTACCTGTTTCAGTTGTAAGATACAATAGCATTGCTATAAAAATTCTCCATCTTTTTTGGCACAAAGTATGTATATTTTTACTAATACTCACTATTACTCATATAAAAATAGGGTTGAATAAGGTATCAAGGTTATACTGGCATTCAAAGATTTATTACAGCAACCCTTCCCTGCTGATTTCATCAGTTTTTGAAGGATTGAAATTTAATTTTTGTCTTTTTTAAAAAAAGTCATAATTCTGACAAAGCTAGATAGAAAGCACCCGCAGAACCATTTTCTGATGAAAAATAGGGACACTTGCCAATGGAAATGTTTGTAATAAACTCAGGAAAGGAGTAACCTGACATGATTCCCTCAATACTGGGAAATTTAGTGAGCCTGAAAGCTCCCCCCCATGTTTCCTTTTCCGTCTTCAAGCATTAGAGGCCCTGAACACGACTGAACATCGATGTTTCACACTGATGAAACGTCAAGAGCAAGGGGCTGCAGAGCAGGACTCGGCATGTGATGAGGTGCAGGAAGGTCGGAGCAGGTCAGTTACTATTATCTTCCCTGTTGCAAAGCATTGCTGGCACCTGGACATAAGGTGCTCATATATCTTGCCTGTCTGTGGCATTTTGTTACTCTCCTAATCAGCACTGTCAGCAGAGCTTCTCCAGATTTAGTTGAGGGTGTTAATGCAGTCAGCATAGTAGCAGTGATATGTGTTTTAACTAGCATCCAGATTAGGTAACGCAGTGATTTATCCATGTAGCACTCCAGCTGCTGCTGCCATTCTGGAAGGGGGTTTATTACATGGAGAAAAGCCAACATGTTTTATCTTATAATTGTGATAATCTCAGAGAACTAACACGGTCATTTGCTACAGGTCACTTTACAAATAATAATTCCTAACGTGATTGTGGGATTGTACCTTGCAGACAAACCAGTTAAATACCCAGTTTATTCTGATCCCAAACCCTTTTTGTTTTGCTTATATGGATGCAGATCCAGCAAAGTCTTTTCACAACTTTGCTATTAAATCCTCTGCAAACTCATCCTCCTGATACTGTTGTTTCAAGAGTGCCTCGCCAGACTATCATATCTTATGGTAACAACAAACATCTCTCAGGTCTTCCCTGTACTCACTTACAGCTTAGCCCCAGCCAACCATCTAAAAGCAACTCATTACCTTTGCTATCTTCAATTAGACTATTTATATGCTTCAAGTTAGGCATGCTGAATCAGAGACGCAAATTGGCCCACTAATTTAATTTGCCTGTCCATGAAAAGATCGGAAGGTAGGTTAAACCCTAGTTGTATGGAAAACATAAATACAGGGATTGTTTGGCCCGTGTAATGCTAATACGGAGGAGCATATGTTATGAATACTACCAAAAAGCACTCACTGCATTTGGCTTTTGTTGAGAACTTTCACTTTATGCCTCAGAGAGTTTACATAATTAGACAGACTAAAAACTTGCTTGGTCTGTTTCTTCTTACTATTAAGTCATTATTTTAGTCCCAAAGGTAGTTGTTATGAATGCTATTAACTGGATGATATGAATTATTCAAATACTGGCATGTTTAGACTGTCATCTCAAGAAGAGGCCCATAATCAATCTCATATTGTTCAGAGGTTTGTAGCCCTGTAAAATTTCATCTCATATACAAAGTATTGATTAAAAGGGTATTAACTACCTGCAATTTAAGGTTAGCTAAGAAACACTAAGGTCATTTATTGCTATTATTAATTCCTTCATAAACGTTGAACTTGTAAATACTCTTCCTGTCTTTTGCATGCTAATGCCTCCCAGAAAGAACTTCTCCAAAATGTCTAGAATACTTCTTAAAGCACCAGTCAAAGAATGTGTAAATAAAAATGTCAGAGAAAATGTCTATATGTATTTCCACTTGTAAAATAGCTGTGTTCAATAGCTTGTAGAGGTTAGAAGGTAAGATGATAGACTCGGGTCATGGAAACAAACCTGCACTTTTCTTTTAATCCTACATGAAAACCCTCTTCTTTAGGGAAAAGAAGTAAATTCAAAAGGTACAATATTAAAATCATCATGAAAATATACTCAGGGAAAACTCTTAATGTGCCTATTGCAAATACTGGAGGTACTTTCTACTGCATCCTTTCCATTTATTTTCAAGGCAATTTGGTAGATGCATTCTAGTAAAAACTGATAACAAATATGATCTGCCCTGAAGCCCAACAAGGACAACTGGGAAGAATTCCCATTCTGACTTCAGTGGGCTTTGTCTAGGTCGTATGTAACTTCTCAGACAAAAAAATGTTAAGTAAGAAAAAAATGTGCTAGAAAATGACAAGTCTGTTGCGAAATGTTAAGAAGGAAATGTGCTAGAAAATGACAAGTCTGTTGCCCAGATGAAGAAATTCTCTTCATTAGTTATCAATATTAAAGCTGTACCTGGAATTTAACCCATCCATTCAAAGATGGGAGCTAAAGCAAAAACTTCCCCAGCACCATGAGATCCTTACTGGGGTTTTGTGATCATTACATATTCCCAGCTTATTTTAACACACTGGGAAACTAAAGCTGCTTAGTTCCTCCACCAGAATAAGCCCAGTAAGTGGTAATAGTGCTATCAAATGGTCCACAAACAACCTGTGCAGAGAGTACTTCTTAACCATAGTTCACTACCTTGTCTTTCTTTTTATGCAGCTTATCTACAGAAATTATACTGATTACTACAGTAAAGGAAGGGGAAGAGTCTTCCTGAAGAGTGGTTCCACAGGACATGATCGTCATGGGCTGTGCAATGGGCAGACTTCCTTTCCTATGTAATCCTGCTACATCAGCCTTGGGAGACGCTGCAAATCCCACTATCCAAACGAGGTCTGGATTTTTTGCAAGGAGACCATGAGGAGCAAGTGACACAGCAGATCTGTGCTTGCAGACTCCTCCTGAGTATCAATTCTCATGCTATCACACTTTAGCTACCCTTCCTCAGCCAGTAATGAAATGCTGTTTTCAGTTGCTAAATAACTCACAAAGCAGTATGTCAATTTTCGTAACACTGATCATAAAATACACATCTTTACGTCCTTTCTTCCTTGGTCAAGATAATCCTAATCATTGTATACCTACTTAAAACTTTCTTTTCCAATGAGCCTGGCAGCCACAGTTTTATGCTGCCTGTCATGCTGACCATACCATCCTTTTGCTCTTCCCATGTATCTGCAAATACCTTGTCTAGTTAGTGCAGTTTTTTTGGTTGTCTGTTTACAGAAGACCCAAAGCACATTGAAGTTCCAGCTGTAACTAGGACTTCTGACTGATCTAGTAATGCTGCTCATAATTAGGGCAACTGTTAGACTGTGTTCATGTCGTGACAAAATTTGTGCGAGAAAGACAAATGGGAAAATAGGAGTACATGAAAGCAATCCTTCCCACATATTGTCATCTTTGAGAATAATCTGTTAGTTGCTATGAGACTGTTTGTGTAGGGAGAGAGGCCAAGGTTTCAGGTGGACACAAGTGGAGTAAAGAAGTAGATTAGTAAGCACACAGGGGACAGATGGCTTTGTGACTGCTGAAAAGACTATGCCACTCAAATGATTTCTCCACCCACAGATGCTATTGCAGAAAACAAAAAGTTGGCTCAAATGGTTAATCCCTCCTGAATCTTAAGAAATTGGTTGAATATTGGTTGAATCACAACAAACACACTCATAATATATTTTTAATTATGTCTTGAAATTAAGAATCAATAGACAATAAAGTTGCTATATAAACACAAAAAGTTACCCCTCGGTGAGACTTCCCAATCATTTTAATTATCTCTGCATTTTTCCTCAAAATACTTTTTCCGTCTACAAAAGTTAGCAGGCAATAGATTAGATTAGAAACGTTTAATGTTGCTTGGTTTTGTGATAGACAAAGAAAAAACCCTCAAAATCTGAAAAGTCTCATTGAAAGACTCTAGACTTGAATGATGTCTCTTTATCTTAACCACTCATGGAATAAGAAGGTTTTAAGATTGCAAGAGTAAAATACACTCCTATTTTTCAGTCCACAGAATTGGTGTTCCACTGAAATTAGAAGGTCTTTGAGATGACAAGCACATGTCATCATTTCCAGGGGAGATCAAGGAGTATGAGTTTACTTCAGACCTCGTTTTCTGCTGTAGTACCATGGTGCTGGTGACTTCCCATACTTCCAAAAGCCTACATAAAACAGTAACTTTTCTCCACCAGCAGTAAAATCACAGAGAAACACAGAGGTGCAGCCAGGGACCGCATGCTTGCTTCTCCACAGCTAGAGCTGTACTAAGGCTTTGCCTCTGTTTTCACCCTGCAGATTGCTCTGCACTTCTGTGACCTACCTACACACATATGAACTCCACATATATGTACCGCTCTGGGGCCATCAACACAGAGGGAAGTGTATATACATGCCTCTGCACCACGCAAAAAACCCCAAACTTAATATATTGGCATGTAATTTTACTTTTTCATGAACTTTGTTTCCTGAACCTTAGCTGTAATGAAGTGACTTGAAACAGCTTTTTTCCAGAAGTCAAGCCTAGCAGAAGAGTAACTGTGAGGATCATTTGCTTTGCCAGTTTTGCAGGTGAGTGTTTACAACATAAAATACAACTTGTTTGACTATCACACATCGGCATAGTATCATCTTACAGATTTAGATGCTGTCCTCCCCACAGGAGGACTATGATGCCCACACATGATGCCATTACAGTTGGTGAGCCACCACATAGGTGCTGGGGCACCTCCACATGCAATTTATTACTGACACGAGAAACCAGACAGACACACATTAGCTCATTTCAGTGTGTCACCACTTGCTGGTTTGATTACTTTTAATATCAGGATGGTGAATGTGAAAAACCATTAAGTCAAAATAGATGCTGTTACAGATGCATGAAACAATGCTTTTAAAAGTATTGTTACTTCAGTCGTTCAGCCATATTACATGGAGTAATTAAGGAAAGCTGGCATGCAAGCTGACAGAGCATGTTATGGATAGCGTTCATAATAGCATCAAGTTTCAGTTGCCATGGGGATGCTAACTCTGAACTGACTGCTTTTGTGTATCTGAAACCTCAGTCAAAAGTTTTTTGAATACGTCTGTGCGTGGGTGTTTGTGTGTACAAAGAATGAAACTAGGAGATAGAAGAGGATATCAAGTAGATACCAAGATATGGGACACAAGGGAGTATCTGGATGATTACACTAAGAAATGGGCTCCCAGTCCTTTTGTTTTCTTGTCTGTTTTGAGTACATAAATTGTATTTTTAGCCTGTAAGCTAAATGTATAGATGTTGAGGGAGATCTGCAGCCAGCAGACACTGCTATTGAGTTCACTGAAGTCAGTGAACTTATGGCAGACTTTGACTAGCTGAAGATCTCTTCTAATTCCTGCAGTTCAAAGGTCCTATGTGGGATAGTTTTGAGAGAATTACACTGCACTTTCATTATTAGTTTCTGTTCTCTCCTGCCAAGGGCTTTCAGGTACTTACTGCCACTCGTCAATATCCTCCAAGGAAATCCTCCTATGATATTAGGTCAAATTTTGGAGTATTGACAAAAAATGCAGAGCTTTAATAGTTTTTTCAGCATTTAACTTAGCAGATTAAGTCTTCCTATATGGTTCAAGTCACCTTACATGATGACTCCAAGATTGTATTTCATAATGGCCACACATGGTTCACTTGGCCACATTATACTAAGCTGAGATCTATATTAAGTAATATTACATATTTAATCTATGACGACAGGTATTTTTGGAAGCTGATACAACGGTACTCATGAATGAGGAAATGAACTTTGACAAAATGAATGGTTTGACAGATGGTAGTTTGCTTAGAGCTCTTACTAACAGATGTTTGAATGAATGTTCTGCAAGAACTCTGTGTATTTTGGGTTTTATCATTTTATTAGCAAATAGCTATCACCTGGTGTATACTTGCTCTTTGGATGTTCTTGATGTGGAAGCTGCTAATTTTTTTCCTTGCCTTTTTTGGAGAAAAAAACCCAACACTTTATTGATTCCTGCTTGGGGATAAGAATTATGGAACTTAGAAAGTCTTTATATAAATATGTTTTTTTGTGTGCCACAGTAGTTATCATTAGGTTTGTGAGATTCACAGACATACAATTAACTATACCAGTATTAGGGACTGCAAGCTCTGAAAATGTGAGGCTGAGCGCCAGAGGTAGGATTGAAACCACAGGTGGTGTGGGACACACTTGTGTAAAAACCAAATTAAGCCGCAAATAATAACATACATTCTACCTACCAGAAACATTATCCCAATATATTTAGACTTAAAAAGAAAAAAAAGAAAAGCATTCTCAGTAATCACTAAATAAAGTACCAACATGGCTTCTGGAGTAGAAACTAGAATTTAGATTCTCTCAAACAAGTATCCTTATCACTGTGCTGCACAATTCTTCTCTTACCCTGCTGATTTTAAACTATCTTAATGTAAACACCATATCCAAGAACACATCAATACACTATTATTCCTCAGATATATTATTAGTGAATGCTGTGTACGGGCAATACTTAAGGAAGACTCTGGTGCTCCATTTTCTCTGGATGAACGTCACCATCACCCATGCAGCGTGCTGACTCTGTGCAAACCCTCCAAGGCACTGGACATTTCCATGCATTTCATGGGATGCCCAATGTATTGGTTGCTAATTAACCACTCTGATTTCTGCTGTGGAACAAGTTCTTATAAGAACTACATTTTTGTGTCTCTAACTGTACTTAGTTGACCTTAAAATTCTAAATTACACAGGGGCTTTGGAAAAATTTTACCCTGAATCTGCTGAGGTAGATCCCTTTCCATCATAGGTCACCTTTTTTATTAAGAGTCTCTACAGAAAGACTATTTACTCAGAGTTTCAGGAAAAACAATGAAGAATTTTTCTTAAAACTGTGCAAAGTTATTAAAAAAGAAAAAAAAGTATTATTTAAAACAGATGCACTGAGAAGGTAAAAGTAAATAAACCCAATGTATTTTATTTTGGACTAGAATACTAATATATTCAAATTACTAATTAGAAGTTGGGCACCTTTTCCATCAAACTGTTGTATCTCAAAATATGGAGTTTCATCTGAACTTTATCATATAGTTTCAGAAAAGCCATTTAGGGAAGAAATTAGAAAAATGTTAGAATTAGAATGCTTTTTTCATATATTCTAAATAAGATTTCTAGCTTTTCCATTTTGAAATCACATTTGACATTCAAAAATTGACACCTAAAAAGAATAAAAATATGAAATAGAGCTGGAAAGGGATGAATTATTTGTTGAGGAAAAAACCCCAAACTAAATATTTTGGAAATTTTTGTATGCAATAAAGACTAGGGGGAAAAAGATAACTTTGCAACCTGAACCAACTTTATTTCCCATTTTTTGATTCTGCAACCAAACTGAGCAGTCCAGCTATTTTGTAAATGAATCCTCCTCCTTCTCACAATAATAAAATTAAATATTTGAATATTTTATTTAAAAACCAATTGCTAACCATACTGATGTCTCTGCAGAAACGGTTCCTGCTATTTTAATGAGGGATAACAAAATAGCTTTTTATTTTTCTATTTAACAACTTACGTTTATAAACAAGTCTCCAGCAACAGTTCAGGTGTTCAATCATAGCTCCCACACAGTGGTCTGATAAGCAGTAATTAGTTCATTTTCTTAATATTCTCCAGATGTAAGGTATGCCCAAATCTGCTCTTGGTGGCTGTGGATTAATACTGACCTTGTAAAAAAAATTTCCATGTCCAAAAGACCACAAAGCACTTCAAAAAGAGCTGGTGGTCCCTTGTACACCATTAAAATTATTGCATCACCAGGCACATTCCTCACAGGAATCCGCTTCACAATCAATCACACTCAGGGGATGAGCCGAAATTAAGGGATCTCTTGTTCTCAGATGTGATAGTTCAGTCACGGTGCAACAGCAGCAATTGCACGGGAACCAGCAGGCACTAATCTTTTCCACTCCTTGCTTAATGAACTGGCCACAGCCAGGACCAGGAAATCAAATTTACCCTATCCTTTCCGTAATCAAAACTTTCCCTGACCCCTCCTGACTCGAAACATCATCTTTGCCAGCTGTACCAATATTTGCTGTGTAATGCTTCCTACCAGACTTCACTGTACACCCAGATTTTTGCTGTCTAGCCTTAATCTGATACCTTCTACACTATACCTCTTCTATTCCTTTACCCACCTTCTTACTTTGTTCTAAGACTGTCATGTATTTCTGAGGTTGATATTCTTAGGACTCCCCGGTACATTGACGACCCAGCCCAGCCCAGCCTGCCCTGCGATGCAGTGGCAGGAGCCACTGAATCTCTGCTGTGAGCTCCTTCTCCGCTCCAGGCTGCCTGACATAGGTGGTATAAGACTTACTGTTGGGCAAATTAAAATTTAGGAAGGTTCATCTATGGACAGAGAACCCATTGCACTGGTATTATTTGCCGAACAAAAAGACCATACCTACTCTAAAAGTCTAAAGAAGCAGGTCTATTATCTTACAGGACAATATTCACCCACCTTGCTCTCTCATCCCTGAGTATGGTTCCTCAACATGCACCCTTCTTCCAAAGCTACTTATACACCTTAACTGCATGACTTAGGATTTTGGTAGTGTAGGCCTGTCCTATATTGCTAGTTATACCAAATTATTCTATCTTGTCTCACAGTGTTCTTCATGACATTCCAGTTTATGCATTTTTGGCATATCCACCATGGCTGAAGTCTTTGTGTATTACAGCAATAATAACTGCAGTGATATAAAAAAGGATAATATTTTATGGAAGGAAAGGGAAACCAGTCATGAATAGGGGAAAAATGAGTTGAGAAATACTAGTTTTGGGTGGTGAAACTGGGAGAGAAGAAGAAATATAAGGTATAGGCATGGATCTCTAGGTACAGTGACCATTTTGGTTATATCTCAGGAACAATTAATGAAAAATAGAAGTGTAGGATTTTTTCTCATTGTATTTGGAAACATTAAAAGTTAGTGTCACTAATGAAGTGTTAAACAGTATACACAGGTGTTATTTTATCACAGCCAACCTATGAGGAGAAACAGAGGTCAGCAGAACTTTAAAAGGGAGATATGACTTACTCTGACTTTAATTTGCTTTCAAAAACATGGTCACTGACACTTTAAATCACAAGCCAATTACAAGCATTGTAGTGCCATTACTAATTACATGCTGAGAGTGTAAATTTAAAACGGCAATTTCAATTTTCAGTTCATTGGGAGAATGCAGGAAAATGAAATTGCATACTAATTAGTTCATGTGTGTCAGACACCTGAAAGATTAGAGAAAAAAACTCTGCACTCATTACAAGTGAGTTATAAGCACAGCACTCAAACCTTTCATTTGCCAAGCTGCATATAAATAAAGAAATTAAATGACAAAGAAAATTGGTAATGATGGAACAAGGCAAAAATAGCTACAGGCCTATACATAATTATACTTTGGGGGACTTTGCCTGTTACACACAGCTTCCTTTAGGATTTATCTAGCATTAGAAACTATAAAAGGGTAACGTGCTACTGCTTTAGGTTCACTGTGTTAAATGTTAATTTACATTTCCTAAAAATAGGGTTTCTGGCTTTGTAACTTTCCACTTAATCTCTGCCAAATATTCACACTGTTTTTCAGGAGCCATCTTCTGGACCAGCTGCTTCGTCACTCAGACCAACATGGAAAAGGTCCCATATGCAGACCCCTCACATTAGGATCTGGGAGGAAGCTGGTGATACAATAAAGAAAGTAAAAACTGTTGTTAGAGGGAGCATTTCTCCCACAGGACCAGAAGGAAGGTAGCCAGAAACTTAGCGCAAATCAGAGTGGGCTGACTTTTTGTAACCTTCCACAAAGGCTTATGAAGCATCTCCCTATCCATTATAGAAGCTGTGCAAAAATAAGATATGGGATTTCTGCTTCTCCTCCTCTCTCAACAGAAACTATTCACCTATATAAGGGTCAGCAGCATCTGCCTCTTACAGTGTATTTCACGCTTGAAGAAAAAGACAGTGGTCTGATGTAAAGAACTACTATACAGCACATAAAGTGTGAGTTTGTGGAGGTCTGTACCTTTGCCAAATCAAAACAGGGTTTCTGCAGAAGACCAAAAAGCACTTTTCCTCTACAAGTATCATCTCCCTGACAAATTTAGATTTGCTGTTCCCAGGTGTTTTAAGGAGAAAATTCTTCAGAAAAGGAAAAAAAAAAATCCTCTCAAGATTTAAACTTCTGTTTTTAAATTACAAAGAGTATTTTTATTTTTACTCTGAACTAAAAAGAAAAATAAAATACTTGGCAAGTTTTGTGAACAGTATTAAAGAAAAATGAGAAGAAAAAAAAGAGAATTCTAGGTGCTTAGTACACATTAATCATCTCACTTAATTAGCTTATAGAAAGTCCTTATGTACTATGACTGTCAAAATTACAGAATAACCTGCATGGGACTGGCACTGCCTAGATTAGGTCATTAACTCCAAAAAAGAACAAATTGTTCAAACCTGATGCCATGGGCTGAGATTTGTAGACACATTTTCTCCATTGGTCCAACCTTCCTTCCAGGTAAGAGCAAAGGGAAGACTTACCTGGGAGCAAAGTCCAATTCTGATCTGGGTAGAAACCTAAACAGCTGCCTGACAGCTGCCTCCACGGTGGGTGGTGGCTTTGCCAAGTACAAACGTGGAAGCAACAGACCATTAGCCATCCCCATCCAGTTCATCTCCTAGTAAAGACATGTCTAGGGGGCCAATGCTAAATGATTCTGAATTTCTTCTCCAGCTCATTTAATAAAGCCAACACTCTAAAGGAGCCCAAAAGCTACTGTAACACTGACTTCTTCATTATCCATTAAAGTTACATTAGCTTTCTACTCCTGTGAAAATAATTCTGCTCAAGTCCCTTAGCGTTACTCTTTCCAGTTCTTTTTCAATGTATAAATTTTACAGACTTCCTAACCCCTCCGGTCTTTACGGAAGAAAACTGACTTAAGATGCATTGAAGGGCCTTTGTGTTTTCACTCTGCAGTGAATAACAAACAGTAACACCGGCTTCATTTTTCAGAACTGACGAAGTCCAGCACTCTCACTACACCAGTTTCAGAAAACTTCATTAAACCGCGCTTTGTGCCTGTTCTCCAAACACGAGAAATGAACAGGTAATCTTGTACACTTTTTCCCCACATATCTGGGAACCGCTCAGAAAAATCACAAATGGTAGTCAGTACTCAGTACTGAATATGAACAAAAATTATGCCACATACACTAAGGTAACTTCAAGAAGAGTGTGTCTGACACACCCAAGGGACATACGGACAGTTCAACTTATTCAGCGCTGGTAGACAAGACGCTCAAATAGCATCTTCTGCTACTCCTGTGGTGGGTTCACTGGGAGGGAAGCACCCTCTTCACATATTGGCTTCGGGGGGACCTTATTGCAGCCTATCAGTACTTAAAGGGGGCTTATGAGAAAGATGGTGGCAAACTTTTTAGCAGGGCCTGTTGCAACAGGACAAGGGGGAATGGCTTTAAACTAAAGGGGGGTAGATTCAGACTAGCTATAAGGAAGACATTTTTTACGCTGAGGGTGGTGAAGCACTGGCACAGGTTGCCCAGAGAGGTGGTGGATGCCCCATCCCTGGAAACATTCCAGGTCAGGCTGGACGGGGCTCTGAGCAACCTGATCTAGTTGACGATGTCCCTGCCCAGGGCAGGGGGGTTGGACTAGATGACCTTTAGAGGTCCCTTCCAACCTGAACTATTCTATGATTCTATGATTCTACACTCATTAGTGCAAAAGGTTTTCCCATAAGTATCTAACATCACCTTTATTAACTAACAGTTGAAAATGCCAAAGCTTAGCCCAATTCACATATCATGAAAAGAAAACACCATAAAAGTAAAGAGCTACAGCAATCACTAGATAATCATTATCTTCATTAAAATACAGCCACAGGACTTCATATTCACTGCTTCATGCCTTTTACTGAACTCATTTGCTGGGCACAGAGAAATCCAGTCCACAAAGAGAGCATTGCCATTTGAATCATTCTAGTGCTAACACCCTTGAGTGGGAATGAAAAAAATATGTATTTTCAGCCCCACAAATGTGGTTGAACTAACAGCTATTTCAACCTTAATTAAAACAGTTCTTGTTACTTCCAGCATGATGCACACAATGCTTAACCTGTGTGCCCAGAGCAGCTCAGAAGAGAGGACAAACTATTTCTGCAGGCTCTGGTACAGCCAAAACCACATTAAAGCACTCTAGAATTATGCCCGAGGAAGGTTGCTTGTGTCAAGGTATCTCCATCAAGAGATATTGCTGCTAAATGCTACTAAGGACCTAATGAGCAAATGTAACATATGTGGAAAGCAGCTTCCTTGAAAAGGGTCTTTGTAAATTTGCTTCCATGGTTTAGAGCCACAATGGAACATATGCATGCATTTTTTTAAATAGAAAGATTTGTGCGTTTGTACAGTCGAGATTATTACTGTTTTGCAATTAAATAGTCCCTATAGTCTAGGCTACACTTCTGACAGTGAATAAGAATCTAGCTATTAGTTTACCACTTGTCTTCATCAGTTTCTTAAGTGACTCTGGCAATTGAATCAAGGAGATTTTTTTCCTGCTCAGCTCCATCTGTTACCTGAATCCATGGCCATCTGTCATTTTCTGCAGCAGTCCAAGCATTCACAAGACCCTTCTTATTAAGTCGTGCATAGTATGGATACCATTTCTGGAGTCCAAAAAGAGCTCGATGAGTGGATGACGCAGTAATTTGTTGATTTGACACAATTCCTCCTTCTATGCCTAGTGGGCCAGAGCATCCTGCAAATGGAAACAAAAAAAGAAATGAATGCAACTGAAATGATCAACTCTTCTGAGTCCCAAGTGGCTGTAATTACAAATAGCATACAAATAGATCCAAATACGTTATTAGAAGAGATTTAAAGCACTTGGGTAGCATCTTCTTTTTGTAGAAATGAAAAAAAAGGTACAAAAATATTGCTTGTAAATAACTGTTCCCATTGCAAAATTAATGAAATAGATTAAGCTTTCAATTTCTTTTAGTTTGTTCTAGCTGAAGATTTGTGAGTTTGGGTTTTACGGATACAATGCAAGAAAATGGTAGTGGTCAATGGCTCAATGTCCAGATGGAGACTGGTGACAAGTGGTGTCCCACAGGGGTCCGTACTGGGACCAGTACTGTTTAATATCTTCATCAATGACATAGACAGTGGGATCGAGTGCACCCTCAGCAAGTTTGCAGATGACACCAAGCTGAGTGGTGTGGTGGACACATCTGAGGGATGGGATGCCATCCAGAGGGACCTGGACAAGCTGGAGAAGTGGGCCCGTGTGAACCTCATGAGGTTCAACAAGGTGCAGGGTCCTCCACCTGGGTCGGGGCAAGCCCTGGTATGAATACAGGCTGGGGGATGAAGGGATTGAGAGCAGCCCTGCCGAGAAGGACTTGCGAGTACTGGCGGATGAAAAGCTGGACATGAGCCAGCAATGCG
>NW_008795491.1:1249313-1269644 GCF_000699145.1 Aptenodytes forsteri
CCCTGGAAACATTCCAGGTCAGGTTGGACGGGGCTCTGAGCAACCTGGTTTATGTGAAGATGTCCCTGCCCAGGGCAGGGGGGTTGGACTGGATGACCTTTAGAGGTCCCTTCCAACCCAAACTATTCTATGATTCTGTGGGTCTATGAAAATGATCCTTAGATTCAAATACTGAAATAGTTGCTAAAAGCAAATTTAAAATTCTGTAATTACTGCAAAGTTCCATATTGCTACTCTTGCCACAGAGGTTAGCATTTAGCCAATATGCTACATATTGTTAATGCAGTTATCTTTAGAAATATGAAACTAGGTACATGGTATTGTTCAGTTGCATTAAAAATAGTTAAAGGTCTTATACATCTAATCAGCAAACCACAAAGTATGCATTTAACTGTAATGTTCAAATGTTCATAATTTTATGTGTAGTATTCATCATTAATTTATTCACCTGAAATACTTGCAGATGTAATCTTTTTTAAAGTTAAGATATTTCTGCATACATTGTTTTCTGAAGCCACTCCATTTTGGCACAGGAACAAGAGCATTCAGTTATTGTGAGCAATCCAAACAGAGAAAACTTTGGAAATTCATTATATACAAATGATTGGCAGTCTACCTACTATTAAATACCCCCAAACACTTTCAAGTAAATAAGATTTTTTTTTCTCAACTCAATTTTGATGCAGAGTATAAAAAGAAGCTAACTGGAGGAACTACTGTAGCAGCCGATCTTGCTCAGTTGCCCAAAAGATCTTCTGCTTTGTGGGTCAACTGCACTTCAGCAATTTTGAACCCAACAGGATAGAGCAGATGTTTACTCTACACTTTAGGTTTTCCCAGAGGCCTGGCAGTGTTTCACCTTAAGCAGCACCCAAGAATGAACTCTGAAATGGTACTGCTACAAAATCCTTACACCATATGGGCAGAAAGTCACAAATAATTTAATTCCTCATTAATTTAAAGTTACAGAGAAGAAAAAGTGACCAGTGCAATTTTGCTCCTCTCGGCAGAAGCTGAGGCAGGGAGACAGTGCTGGGAGTCGCTGGCAATACAGTCCCTGGGTATTGTGTGTCACTGATAATGGAGACAAATATAAAGTAAATTGCAGTTTTAAGTTTATTATGGAGCAAGGGCCACGGACAAGCACATGCTTGCGCTCTGAAAAGATAAACTAAAACCCCCACAAAGGTGGGGTTCCAAATCTGTTACTTCTTAAATACAAAACCTGGTTTACTTCCAGAATATGCTTAAATGAAATCTTGAAATTAATGACTGATTTGCACAATATGATGATTTCATCCACATTTTTAACAGTCCACAAAGCTCAGCTAGAATCTAAAGTCCTCGTACTACTTTTTTGTGTCATGTATCACCCAATAATAAAGGCGGCGCATTCAGCACTTGACTAATAACTCTGTTCATGCTGCACAAAACAAAACAAAATGCAGCTCTCTCCTGCTGCTGTGCCAGGTGTGTAGTAGTGCCAGAAGAAAACAAATTCTTTGTCACCAGCATAGGCAGGGACTATACAGGTCGTATTAAAAAAAAACACGTATGTTGGAAAAGTGTCATTTTTCATTGTGTTATCAAGCGTTACTTAAAAATTGAAAGACCTATTCAAATCTTAGCTCTGTTTCTGAAATCTTTTCATCTAATCAGCATAAATTCCTTTAGTGTATAAACTGCCATATCTGCTTGCAAGCCAGAGGTAAACTATTCTACTTTCCAAAGAAAATTTCATATTTTCAAAAGTTTCTTATGTTTACTTATTAAAATGTCTTTGTTGTTTCATGATGGAAAAGACAGTGTGCAGATGTGTGTCTATATGTATGTGTAACTCACGAACATACACACGTACACATAGGACTGATTCCAGCTTACCATGAAATTAACCACCCCTAACAGCTGGTATAGACTGATAAGTATTTAAAAATAGAGATGTGAGGAAACAGAAGAGACGTTTCCAAGACGAGCTTAAAAAGGAGGCATAGAGGTATGGCAGGTGTTTTAATATGGATGTGGAGCATACAGCTATATTCTTTATAAATATTTTCCTCTCATGGTGAGGAGCATGGGGTGAGGACACCTGCCAGCCCTGCTAGCGTTATTCAGTGACCTAACGGGAAAAAATGTGTGCACAAGGACAGAGCCTCAGCATGTGTCAGGGCCAGTTTTGAGTGGGGTCCAGAATAAGGATATTTGGCTTTAGCAGATAAGTTTCAAAAGAAGAACATGTATCTGATGACGAGACCCTTGATCTCCTATAGACAACCTAGCTTTGGCAGACTTGGAAGAGATGTGGATGTCCATTGTTTTTGCTTATTGTCCTTTGTTTAAGGTGCAGAACTTTGTGGAAAGTTTTGATTTGAAGGCATGTTAGTTCTCATGCTTGAGGTGCATTAAAAGGTATTTGAAATATGTGTGAATTCCTTACAAGAGAAAGGTGAGTTTTCCTTTCTAAATTGAAGGCAGTTAAATTACCAAGTAGAGCACTTAACTCCACTTTGTCAGTTATGACCATATATGGTCAGAAGTGTTTACCTTCCTTAGCTTTAGGAGGATTATTCCTGAAATCCAAAGCAAATCTCTACCTTCAGGGAACAGGTACTTCATTGTACAAGCTTCTTATTTTAATTGTAGTTCCAGTCTTGGTTTGTCATGTTTGTCAGTTTTTCAATGTAAGTTAAACACAAAACTTACCACTCCTAAAAATTGGTTTTACCCCATTAGAGATAATTTCTACAGAACGGTGTTCCGTTCAAGCACAACATGAGATGTGTAGGAAATATGAGACTGGATAATAATTTCTAAACAATATCAGCCTTACAAAGTAATATATATGTATGCACCACTAAGATCTGTCTTTAGAGGACCATCTTTTTTCACCGCCCTGAAGGACATCAGATCATTTTCATGAGGTGGGAAGCCTGGATTAGGCTAAAGCTTAATCCTGCTCAAGGCCTGCTTGCAGGTCCAAACCACAGATCTTGCAATGCAATCCTACTCTGACCATAGCAGTGCCGATGAACTGAGCAATTTCCTAGGGACAGGTCTGGCAGATGGGCCTTGAGGAAGCCCTCCCAAGGCTATCTCTTCCTGAGACATAAGATACCTCCACATGCATCATGAGGGGTTTTTTTTGAGTAGTCTTACCTTGAACTTGGCCACATTGAATTTAACTTTCAGTTTCATAGCCAGGTCAATCTGTCTTTCAAGATATTTTTAAAAGTCTTCAGGCCATTTTAATAATGCTAAGTACATTTCTTAAATTATGATAACATTTTGCTATCTTACTTATTTATTGAATAGCCAGGACTCCACCAGAGTTTTTGCTAGGACTCTGTGAGTAAGCTCCTTCCACTGTTAAAACTGCCCATTTACCCACCCTTTTGGTCTTTATTTTTAATGAGACTTTACAAGAAAACGTTTCAGTTTACTTTCTTTTATCAGTTGAAAGGAAATAGTTGAACACATTTTTGGATAGTCAAATACCACACAGCAAATGGACTTCTCATAGCCATATGCTCATTAATTTCTTCCAAATACTCCAGTAGATTTGTGAGTCATGCTTTCTCCTTACAAAAGCTCTAATGGGGCTATTACTCTCTAAATTCCCAAGAAATTTACTTTGCCTGAAAACTCTCAGCTGAATAATCTACCTCTGGTTCCATCAAACATGTTGTACCAGTAAAGGACTGGTTACAGACTAGCTTCTGCGTAAGATATTCAATTTGAGACACAAACAATACTTTTCTTCAAGTTAAGATACGAATTATTTCTTTTAGTGCTTAAGGGCTGTGATATGCCATTGACTACTAACAATGAAGGAAACAAGCAAATGCAGCTTTTGGAGATTGTTTGTCTTTTAAATAAAACTGAGATACATATTTTGCAGAACAAGTACAAGCTCTATTATATTTTGTTGTTATACATCTGCTTCTATTAAATCCACAGTTCATTTAACAAAAATCATGACAGCTTGGGAAACTGCAGTCTCCGAGGAAGTAATATCACTACAGTGACTCTGTACAATTCAGTCTGGTCAACATCAGTCATTAAATAGAAAGCCATTTTCATTAGTTAATGCTGACACACTGGGGTATGACAATCAGCCTGATGCAAGGAAGTAAAAAAAATAAAAAAGCAATTAAAAAGCTGCTTGACAGGTTCATGATACAGATTCACAAGGAAGATCTTCATCTGGAGCTGTTATTTTAGTGTCATTAAATAGCAAAATAATAACTCAAGCAATATTATTTTAACCCTACAGTGACAATTGGTACACACTAAATAAAACCCTATCAATGCTTCTCTTGTTCTCATCAAACACAAGCCTATGCCCATAACGCCCCATTGTCCATGAAGATGACAGAATGCAAAGGTGTATCAATAAGCTACATGGTTGTGAATGGATCCAGTGAAGGATGGGAAAAGTCAACAACACAGGAAAAGTGAAGGATTCATTTATATCTTTTCAGTTCTCGTAAGAATCCCCACCAACTCATGTGAAGATGGCATGGTTATAAAACTGCCTTGAAGGCTTCTTTTACAATCTCAAACTTAACTAGATCTGAAATGTTATGTACCATTTTGCACTACAAAGCAAATGACCATTAGTCCAGATTTCACTTGTAGACCAATGGTATGGGGATCAAACATCTCCCCAGACAAAAGATGAGTTCTGCGTTTCCACCCTCATCTCTTACAACAAGAAATCCCTTCAGCTGAACAAAAATATTTGTGTAAAAGGAAATAGAAGAAGATGACAGTTAGCTTACTGTGTTTTACATTGATATCTCTTCAGAGGTAAATTAGAATAGGGAATTATGTCACTCATTCCCCCTCTTAATAGGGGTAAGACAAACCATTTTAAGAGAAAGAATTGCTACAGTAGGAGATAATTAGCAGAAAGCACTGGGTAAACATGTTACTTGAGTACATTTAAATTGGACTTCTACACTTATGTCAGTCCACAAATCAAGCAAAACCTCCAAATGGTTTAAAAATTGCTTGAAAATGTGAGGATTATGCCTCTGCAAACAAAAGAAAAAGATTTCTTGTTTTTGACAATGAAACATGACTGATTTTGCAGCGTGAATATATAGCTTTCATTTCCTCTGTTGGTTTGTCTCTAGCTAACGTCATAAAAACAAACAGATGCAAAATTGAAGGCATGCAGAAAACAAATCTGCTTTAGACATCTGCAATCCTGTCTTTCTCCAAGGACCTCATTTTCTGGAATGAGATTACTCTGGCTGTGCTTAGCATAGCACGGTAATTGTGCTGAACACAAACCCTGACAATGGGATTACAGATGACCTCCGATATTGCAGTAATTAATGCTGCTCCCCACCATGCAATCTAGGCTTCAGCCTCCTATTTCTTCCTCTTGTTCCTCCTGCCACCCACACATCCTTGCCCAGTTTGTTCTGTCAAGGACAGCTCTCTTCAGATAACAGTGGATTTGTTTTTATAGGAGCTGGTTAGATGGATATGGACAATCATTTAGCAGTCTGCTATTAAAGTGCCCATCCATATGCAATGTATGAAGCGATGTTCTTGTAGGGCTTGTTTTTTACAACCATGACATGATAATGCTAAAATCCTCTCTTCTTTATAAATATTATGTAAAAGTGTTTTTGCAGAGAGGTGGCTGGGAGACACAGCTTCCCTTTCTGCTAGAGGTGTCAGTGGATCCTCTCATGGTTTTAGTGACACGATGGTCCCCAATTGCCAACTTCACCATTGCACAATGGGATTACATATGACATCTGATATTGCACTAGTTAATGCTGATACATGCATAAGCTCCCCACCATGCAGTCTAGGCTTCAGCCTCCTATTTCTTCTTCTTCTTGTTCCTTCACACAGAGACTTCGGCTCTCTGACTATAAGCATTCTCCCATACTGACCTGCAGTCCCCAGGGTGAGATTCACATTCTTCTGATGGTCATCCAGAGGGATTTTTCTACACTGAGCAAGTCTGCAAAAACCTGTACTTCTAGCATAGCGCAGGAGCATATGGAGACAACGGCTCAGACACTGAAAGCAGATTATGTCTTTTTTATACAGTGCTGTGTCTGAAATGGAGGGTTGTTATTCAGGACTAATTTGCTTAGTTCTAATTTGGCAATTTCTCCATTCTGCTCTTTCAGTAGAGTGTATAGGGTTGTAATTTCCCCGCAAAAAAGCACAGGGATAAACGTCTAGGGAACTGCAACATACAGCACAGTTGAAGAGGGGGCCTATCTAACAGGAATAAAATTAAAGGAAGGTACAACTCCTGATTTAGGAACTCCCTAAACTGAAGACTGCTGGAAGCTGGGAAAATACAATGGGAGAACTATCACTTAGTGCTCGTCCCTTTTCTTACATTCATTCATTAAGCATTCGCTTCAGATCACTGTCCAAGGCAGGACTATTGGACTCTCATCAGACCAAGCATGGTCATTCTTATGCTCAAAAAGAGGGGTACATCTAAAATCTCAGACCTGCAAAGCTGTAATCAGAAAAGTCACTTTTTTAATATTGCTCCATGAAGTGATTGTTGCTGCTATGTTTGTGCTGAACACCATCACATTAATGTTATTGACAGCATCCCTAGGCATGTTCAAAATGCTTTTAATGGAACTGGCCTGGGAAGAGGACTTCCAGAATGAAGACGCACTGTTTGTGGATCCCTATCAGAGAAAACCATGGCTTCAAATGATCTGGAAAAGTCTCTATCCCAAGACATGTCAACTACATTACAGCCACACCATTCCTGACAAGTGTTTGCTGAAAGGCTTTTTTCAAAAGCTCCAGTAGTGAACATTCAACAATCCCATTTGGTGTTTGATTGAAGTCCAGCTTGAATCTTTCTTATTCCGTTTATTATTTCTTGTCCTGATTCTATGAATGTGGACAACAATGTCCTCTTCATCTCTTCTTAAAATAGCCTTTAGTGTACCTGTCTCCTCTCCTATTCTCTTTTCTACCTGGGGATGCCAAATAATCACAATTTACACTAAGCACACGGCATAACACAAAGTGTGAAGGAGCACAGCTGTCCTTGCCGTATGGGTTATTGGACTAACGGGAGGCACAACCCAGAAGCCAGAAAAATGATCAGCTGAACCTTGGCCGTGATGCACCATACAGCCAATTTACAGCCACAGAAGAAAACTGTCGCTCCATGGTGATTTCAGAAAGGACATGCACCATTGTCTACCCACCAGATACAAAATGCTTCCCCTGAGTTTACACCATTATTCAAGTTACAGCATTCAACAATTCACTGATACACTTTACCTTTATTTTATTCCGTTTTCAAGCAATGATTATGACTTAAAAAAATATATATATATTGCAGTAAGGAGTTAGAGGAGTTTAGTTTCTCAAACTCCCCTGCTGAGCACTCATATAGAAATATATTAATCTTTATGTGAAAAATTATTTTTATATTTCAAGTTGGCACTGTGAAAAATAACATTTCTACCACGTTTGAGTAGCGACATTAACCAGTTTTATGTTACTAATAGCCACTTAAACGCTACTAAGATTAATCTGAATAAAACAGAAATTATGGAGTAACACTAAAAAAACTTTTCACAAGAATTAAACTACATTCTTATCATAGAAGTTAAATTCATAGGAGCTTTCAAGTCGTACTACAAAATAATTGTCATGTGGTCATACTCACATACTTAAGTCATGGCAGACACAGAAACCATAGCCCCTCACTGCTGCATAACAGTAACATCATTATTATTATCTTAGGTTACAAAGACATGAAAAGATATGTGATTCCAAGTTCTATTTACCAATCCAAAGATTTTTTGGTGGATCTCAACTTGGGCAGCTGTGGGTGGAGATTTGTGTAGTTATGGATCTATTAATTACCTCCTTTACTTCTAGCCATTTTAAATGGTTGTGGGACAGAGTACAGCCAATGAACAATTTAAGCATAAATTAGGCATGTAAAAATGAAATTAGGAACCCAACTGGATTTAAAAATAATCTTTTTTTTATTTGCTGCTGCTGAACCCTCTGCAATCTGTGCACTTCTCCCCTCCTGGGTAATGACAGAAATATTTCTTCGAAGAACAGAAGAAAACTCGGCAGCTTTCAAGTTATGTTAGGATTTTGTTAAAAAGGCACAGTTTTCTGCGGAAGTTCAGCCTGATTTCAAGAGAGCTACAGACAACTTCCTTCAGAGTTCCTTGGTTTTTTATTTATGTTCATTTGTTTTGGTTTTTTTTTGTCTATGGAGCATGAAACACAGACAAAAACCTTACCTATGTGGCAAATGCGTTGTATTGTAGTGTATCCTGTCTTTCCAGTAGGTTCATTCCAAAGGACATGTTTTTTTCTGTCACGGGGCAACATTTATACTAGAAAAACTAGTAATTTTTAAATAGAGTGGATGCATATATCTTAAACTAGTAATATTACAATTTCCAGAAACTGTCAGCACTCCCAGGGAAAAAAACAGTGCAAGCTAAAGAATATTCATACCAGTGCTGCAAAATGGGGTTCACCACTTGGAAAGCTCATATTCTGCCTCTCAACTGCAGCGACCTGCTGATGCAAACGCACACTCACAGTCATGCTAGCTGGTGGGAATGCTAATTTCAGATGTGCTAATTGAACAGGAAATCTTACTGATTTCCTTTACAACTTTTGTTAAATCCTATCAGGAGAGGTGAAATACCTGGATTCTGACCAGCTGACTGTTTTGAAGCTCTGCCTGATTCTCTGAATTAGTTACAGGAACCAGATGCTGATACTACTTTTTTTTTTAAAGTGCAAACCAACTACTGTTAATTTGAAGGCAGCTCATGACATATGTATTTATGTGCTTAATGATTGCTTCTTCTCAAATCTGCCTGTTCCAAAAAGCAACTTTGAAAAAAAACCCAAACCCAAACCGTCTCTTGGAAGTAAAACTGGAAAGACAAAATATAGTTACACTGAAAGACAATCTGCATTTTTCTAGCAGGTCTACAATGGAAATCAGTGGGATTACAACATCAATGTGATTAGCATTCCTGCTAGCCAGCCTGACAATGAGAATGTTCATTTGCCAGGAGAAGAGTATGTGCTTTTCAAGTGGCAAATCTCATTTTGCTGCCTAGAGACATTCTTTCTGTCTTTGTGGTTGTTGGTTTTTTTTTTCCCCCCCATCAGAGCAGCAACTGTTCCTAGAAATGACAATATTACTCATTACAAGACGTATTCATTGAAATTGTTTAAAAACTACTAGCGGCACTAATATGAATTCTACATTACAATGGAATCCATGTTCTTCACAAAGAAGTAAAAAGACGGCAATGTCCTACAATATACTGCTGAAGTGATAACGCTAAGTATGAGCTATATCCACAGTACCGAACACAAACTGCATGCAAACGACTGTTATTTAAATCTGACTACCCAGAAACAACAGTTTTTATGGCCTCTAAGCTGTTTCCACCTTCTTCTATACCATGTCTAACTTCTTAATAACTGGAAATTCAGATATTGGCATTTAGATCTTGTTCCTGGAAGTCATCTGATGTAGGTATAACCTTATATTCATGTAAAGCAGCTTTAAGGTTCATGGCATGAAGCCCTGTTAAAAATAGAGAATTAATTTAAAAGTCATGGACTTTTATTAGGGTGGAAAAAATTCAAAATGAAGATTCAAAAAGTTATCTTCGTATATGTGCAGTAAAAGAAGTCTTTCATTACTACAGCAGTGTATTAAAATGAAATGTAATATTTGTGACTCCATAGTGTGTTTTAAACATAAATCAAATCTGTATTCACACTTTTTTTCCTTATCCCCTTATTCTTTCTTATCAATATCTCTTTTCACCATAAAGAGGACATTATTCCAAAGTGTTTATATTTAAAAACAGCTAACCAAACAAAGCAAACGTAAGCGATACAATTCATGTGACCCAGCTTCAGCCATCTAAAAGTTACGTATCTACCCTGAAGTAGCTGCTTAGGCTCTTTCTGTCATCTGTGGGAAGAAACAGGCAACTCTAAACCACGATTTCCATTATTCCATTATCTATCAACAACTATCAAGTGTTGAAGACATATGTAATTGTCTTCTCTGTTTCTACTGACCAAGGAACAAGCCTAGAGCACGATCTTCAACTTAGTGCCTACGTTTAAGAGGCTAAAATTAAGTGAAATGCATCAAATCAGTTTTAAAAACACTGAAAAGACATTACTTTAAAAATATATGATGATACATGTTTCTGCAAAGCTAGATTTACTAGACAGTTAACATACTTGGGAAAAAAAGTCTTTTAAAAACAGGTGCCAAGGAAGAGATGAGCATAACAGCAAATAAACAAAATTCCAGACTTTGACTTTTCTGTTGAAAAAGATGATCACGAGAAGGTTGATGTGACTTGGAATTGGAATTACCAAGTCATTCAAGTTGAAATACCCGCATCAAACCTCAGAAAGTTATTTGCCATAAAAATACCAAGCGACTCCTCATTCTGTCTGTATTACATCTAATGTCACTGGTGGTGTATCTCAGGGGTCAATACAAGGGTCAACACTGTTCAACGTCTTCATTAATGACCCAGACACTGGGACGGAGTGCACCCTCACCAAGTTTGCCGATGGCACAAAACTGGGAGGAGTGGCTGATACCACAGATGGCTGTGCTGCCGTCCAGAGGGACCTCAACAAGTTGGAGAAATGGGCTGAACAGGAGCCTCATGAAGTTCAACAAGGGGAAATGCAAAGTCCTGCCCCTGCCCCTGCCCCTGGGGAGGAACAGCCCCGTGCACCACTACACGCTGGCAAGCTGACCGGCTGGAAAGCAGCTTGGCAGAGAAGGACCTGGGGGTCCTGGTGGACCACAAGTTGACCATGAGACAGCAATGCACCCTCATGGCAAAGGCGGCCAACAGCCTGCTGGGCTGCATTAGGCAGAGCATTGCCAGCAGGCTGAGGGAGGTCATCCTTCCCCTCTACTCCGCACTGGTAAGGCCACACCTAGAGTGCTGCGTCCAGTGCTGGGCTCCCCACTATTAAAAAGACATGGACTTACTGGAGTGAGTCCAGCACGGGGCCCTGATGACTAAGGGATTGGAGCGTCTGACCTACAAGGAGATGCTGAGAGAGCTGGGACTGCTCAGCATGCAGAAGCGAAGGCTCAGGAGGATCTTACCAATGTGTATAAATGTCTGATGAGAGGGAATGAAGACAAAGGAGCCAGACCCTCTTCAGAGGTGCCCAGTGACAGGACAAGAGGCAATGGGAACAAATTAAAACACACAAATTCCATCTGAACACACAAAAAAGTTTGGGGTTCCTGTTGGGTTTTTTTTACTGTGAGAATGGTCAAACACTGGAACAGGTTGTCCAGTGAGGCTGTGGAGCCCCATCTATGGAGATACTAAAAACCTCAGTGGACATAGTCCTGGGCAACTGGCTCTAGGTGTCCCTGCTTGACTAGATGAGCTCCAGAGGAGCCTGTCGACCTCAACCTTTCTGTGACCCTCTGATTCCAGATAGTTGTAACTCCAGGTTCTTTTCAGATCAATGTTCACAGACTGGTAAATCCTGGTGTCAAACCAACAAAGAAGAGCCCTTCCTGAGTAGGAATAATCTAACATTGTTCTGTTGACTTTGGAGTGTTATTGATTTACAATGGGTGAGGATTTGCCCCTGAAGTACTTCACTTTATCCAGTATTACACAGTACTACATGAAATAACAATAATAACAACACCAACAAATTGTTCATTGATTTAGCACTTTTTCCTTCTTGGGAGCCATTCTTAAGCAGAACACTTTATACAAATGTGTTTGCAGTCTATATTTTTTTGATAAAATTAAGTATGAATATATTTCAGTCCCAGTCAGTCACAGTCTGTTAGAATGATACCTGACATACAAAAATTCTGTCTGTTTTCCTATACCATATTAAATTTTTGCTGTTAGCTGCATGGATAATCAGTATATTTAAAAAAGTAGAAGAATTTCTAAGTGTAAGAAAGTATTACATCTTAATTTCCAGGAGAAGGTAGAAGCCCAAGGAGACACTTCATTTTCCAGAAGATGCTGTCTTTGTTTATGTATGCAGACCATATGTGTAAATTTACACTATGACAGACTGAAGAAGAGCTAAGTTCTTAAGTTACTGGAAGCACTCTGTTTGGCTTTTTACATGCAGTTTGCCTCAGTCATAGTTGCACAGAGCAAACATATTATGTGGAGGTATTGTGAAGGACAGTCACACATCCCAGCTCATTATCCAATTAATTGTCTCACAGCTTGGCTTCAGTAGTCCAAGAGCACTGATTACAGTGTACAGCATACAGCTGCAGATTACACAGACACAATAGGTATATTCCTACACACCCATTTTTTGAATGTGTTGGCCTCCTGTTTTTTTGTCAAACACATTCTTACTGCCATCTCATCTGCTCTTGAGTTCATGACAGGTTTTTTTTTCTCCCACTAGCAGCTATTGCTTCTTATGTCATCTTTTAAAACATCACATTTAAATACAAGCAAAGCCTAAGCCCTCTACAGTCCCTCCTATAAAGAGGCAGATTTTCACTTGGAATGAATCCTAAATTGTGCATAAGCTGTGCATGGAACAGTGACTTTTAAAATTTTAAAACTCTGCAGATCTCTAATATGAATATTAAAATCACTGTTGCCCAAAAGGGATGGTATACTACCGCACCCACTTAGCTATAAATCTGATTTTGATAATGAGACCTTTACCCATACCTAAAAATCTCTAGCTCAAGTGAAGCGGTGCTTTGGACTCGAGCTATTCACCCTCTCATTATATGGACTGGAGTTTGAAGATTGCTGGTGAGCATATCGTAGGGGGGATACAGCAGCAGACCACAAGCTCAGCTTTGCACATTTTCGTTATTGGCTATCAATCATTCTGCAGCTAATCAAATTGTTTGCTTACTGCATGTAGCTCAAGTGTTTTTTCCACAATCCGATGTTTTGCTCTGAGTGATATTGAGTAACTTGGTTGTAGCAACTCATGTTAATTGTTGTTCTAAAGACTAATCCTATGGGCAAGACCAAATCAATGTTTTCGTTCCCATTGAAGGAATTTAATCAGCACTTCCACTGAGTCAAGGTAACAGATCATGTGTTCCTCTTTCTAGTCCATCACAATGCAAAATGAAACCACAAAATAGAATTTACAAACCCCCATGTTATTTTGCATTTCAGTAGATGTGGAGAACACAAAATGTCAGTGAGTATTTCAGATATTTTTTGTCTATACTAGATAAAAAACTTAGAGTCACAGGATTTATATCTTGCTGGTGACTCCTAACTACACAATGGAATAGCACATTTTTGCCCGGCCCTGGTAAATTTATAGAGCCATTCAGCTCTGAAATCTTATTAACAGAAAGCATTTATCTCCATAAGTTTGCTTCACAAATTTAAAACAAAACAAATTGGATTTTCTTGACCTATTAACATTTTAATTATTATTACTATGATTTCTGAAGTGTGATTCCAAGTATGTTAGTAGCCAGTGTGGTACTGCAGCACTGAGGTGAAGAATATGATTAATCTTGTTTCATGCCTTCACATAAAATACTGTATGTCAAAGCAACATCTTTACCAATTTGCATCAGTAGCAGCTAATGAGCACACAGACACTTCCAGACAAGCAAACTTTTCAAATGGTGTTGTGTTAAGCTACAAGTCTTTAGGAGGTGACATGAAAATGAAGTGATTAGTTATGTTCCATGCAACAGAAGACAGCTTTTCAGACAGTAATGGGAAGAATTGCTACCTATTTGCTGATATGTCCAAAGAGATTAAATGCTTTTTATGCTGAGGTAGCATCTCAGCCAACAGCAGCGCATTATTCTGTTCCCATACTGGTCAACACGGTTCATGTGTGTAAGCAATGGCTATCAGAACTAATCAAATATAAAGAAATTGGATGTTATGTTCTACTTCTCAACAGTGCCATTACTGCTAAGTGACTATCATGCGCCTCCATTACTAAATCCTCTCTTCATACTTTTATGGTAAGGTTGTAAAATTCACTTTTGCCCTTTACTTGCTCTACAAGCTCCGTGCTGAGGACACAGACTGAAAATAAAGTTAGGCAACTCTAAGGTAGTCTGAGGATTTAGAAAAGGAAGCAAAAGGATTTTCGAGTTCTTTCGGCACCTAATAATGACTTGCTTTCTCCAGTGGTAATGTGATTTCATGACGCAGTGCTTTAGGAATTATGCCTAGACAAAATAGCTAGGTTTAGGGACTACAGAGCCACACGGATAGATCAGTGCTCCACTCCCATCTACAAAAAACAGCTCTAGGGGACACTGTGGGAACTACAGGCAGATAAGTCTACTTTGACATCTTGTAAGCTGCTGAGTCTATAATTAAGGTCACTAAGTACCTGGATAAAGACAAACTGTTGGAAAAGAGCCAACATGACTTCTGTAAATGGCAGTCCTGCCTCACCTGATGGAGTTCTTTAATGGTGACAATATGCGTAGGGATAAAGGAAATACAATGAAAACAGCATACTTGGATTTTCAGAAAGCATTTGATAAAGTTCCACATGAAAGGCTCTTGCCAGGGAGTGGGGAAAAGGCCCTGCTATAGACAGAAATCTAATTAAAGAAAAGGAAATGGCTTTTCAGGATGAAATGTCAGCGGTGGGATCCCCCAAGGATCATTGCTGGAGTCAGTTTTACTCATCAGTGACCTGGAGGAAAGTATGAATAGGGAAATTGTCCTCTTTGAAGCTACTAAGCTCTAGTCTGATGATGAACAGCTCCAGAAGGACATAGAAAATTGAATGAGTGGTCAAAAGGGTGACAGATGAAGCTCAGTGTACATACATGGAAGATACTGCATCTATGAAAAAAAACCCTAAAATGTGCCTACACAATATTGAACTTTGAAATGGCCATTACAACTGCAAATAGAGATCTCAGAGTTATCATCACCAGTTCTCTAAAGTCATTGGCTCAAAATGCAGTGGCAGCCCAAAAAAGCCAATAAAAAGTTAGGCATTGAGATGAAGACATAGAGTCTTCATTTTACAGGTATATGAAACTCTGGTGTGACCACATACCATGTGCAGTTCAGGTCTCTGCCACAGTGAGAGACATGATGGTAAGCCAAAGAGATTGTTGAACTATCTGACCCAGTATGATGCTTTTTAATGTTCTTAAGAAATTACCAATAAAATGGTAGTGAAATTTAGCTAAGAATCCATTAGGTTATTCATGTAAATAGTCTGTTTAAAAACAACTCCCCAAGAAAACACACTGAATACATAATGAATAAGTATAGCAGTTCAATTAAGAATAGAAACTAGACTTTAAAAAGCTACTATTTCAGAAGGCATCTCCTTTTATAAGCTCTTTACTTGGTATTCTGTAGGAAACCTAATTATCCAATAATTTAATATTTTACAGGAAAAAAAATGTTTGTTAGGGGATTGCCAAGAAGAGAGTTGTATTTCTAAGCTGACAAACTAAGAAACAATACCCCCCTTCCTGAAATATCTCCAAAATAAACATGGTCAATGAAGCCACTAGATAGCTGTGACTTTTTCATTCCAGATATTTAGAGAAGAGATGCAAGATATTAGAGAACATCATCCAGTCACCAAAATCCAAATCTTTTAGCATTTTCCTTTCATAAATAAAGCATAAATAAATACTTGCATTTATTGTGGATAAAATCCTCCCACCTTATTTACAAAATGCCTAGACATTTTAAAAGATATAGATTGACAGTAACTTTCATTCATGACTATGTAAAGAGAACTATTCACAAAATGTTATAGCAAAAGGCAAATGGGAAGTTACCTGTCAGTAATACATAAATGAGCACAACTCTGTTTACAAATTCATCTTGATGCTGAGTAAGAGCCAGGAGACTCCACTGTGCTGACAATGTCTGTATGAAGAAATTCCAAATGAAGTGGCACATGACAAAATTACAATGCAATTACCACAGCCAAGTTGTTTGATTCTTTAGATTCAATAGTAGCAATTGCATTAAACTATGCTATTTTTGATTCTTTAGATTCAATAGTAGCAATTGCATTAAACTATGCTATTTATCCATAATGACTTATCAAAAAACTTTAACACCATGTTATAAAAATTTACACATCTCAGTTTAAATTCCCAATAACCTCTTCGTCCTGTGTCCTCAGTGCCAGTGCAAAAAGCTCACATGACGCTGGAAACATCTTAATGCCTTTCTTGTCTAAGTGTCCCTGTGTAAAATTTCTTGTGACTTGAAATCCTTTTGGCTTAACATGGACCACAATATTGCAATGTTGGATGCTGATCTGCTGACTTAACTGCAGTAGGATTTACAGAGCAGGGGAATTTGTTTCTCAACTTCTTGTCTTGTGCAAGAGGATCTAATCTCAGCACTAAATGCAAAACTCACAACAAGGAGGAATGTGTGCACTTAACTACAGTATATCTTCAGCAGGCATGCATTTGCATCTAACAACACAAATAAGAATGAACTACAGTTTGGAAAATAGAGCAGCTTGAGTTGAAGGTTTGTATGTCTTTCAGGAGTTGTAAAGTTTAAGTGAACAAGACTAGTACCTACTTATAAGAGAACCAAATTTCTTCCTTATCTGATCAAATCTGAAATCACGTTATTCATACCCCAGCCCCTGACGTACTGGGAATTACGGGTTGCGACTCTCACACTGTCTTCTAAAGGTGCTCCACCATGCATAAAAGACGTCAATTACATCAGAGACCAGAATTTGCTTTTCCTCAGGCCCCTTCTTGGGACACAGAACAGCACGGTGACATCTCTGCTTTTCCACGAGGAAGCACTCTTCTGCATTACATCCCTTACACATGGGCACTGTGGGCAGATGCAGTTTTTCACAAAAATTACACTTTTCCTCAACTTTTCAGGCTGGCTAACTTAGGCAAATCCCTACCCAGTAGCCTATCTTGGTGAATTCCTTGGGGTCTACTTCTCCTTGTAACTTTGCAGACATAGCAAAGGTGACACAGATGTCACTAGGATAGATGATGACTGCCAGTTAGGCTTTCCATATTGAATCAAACCCCACTTCTAAAGTATATTAAGATGTCGGAAATTAGGATTCTCCATCACTAAATAATAATAATGAACAGCATAAAAAAAAAGTGTTTCAATCTTTAAATAAATGTGCAATTAATGCTAGAGAATTTTAACTTCTCAGGTAAAGGGGACAAACACACTACACTTCATTAATAAATCATATTTTACTTCCAGCAGTTATATTTGTATGTCTAAGACTAAAGCATAGCTTTCAAAGGATGTCATGTAACTTGTGCCCCATCTTGCCTGCAGAGAACTTAGTGGGAGACCCACCACCACCTTCAGCAGAGATGAGAAGAGGCTGAACGGATTCCATCATGCCCTTTCGGAAAGGAATTTAATTCTTCAGGTTTTTCCACCTGACATTTTTTATCAAGGAAAAAAATTCCTATGTCTAAAAATGAACAAAACCCAATACTCACTCAAATTCGCATGTGATGGAAAAGTTAAAGGTATTGTGAAAAAAATTGTGGAAGGACCACAAGGTAAGAAAAAGAAGAGGAATAGGTTTCAGTAAGCACAGTAAAATCCATATTCAGCTTCCTGTACGTTTTACTGCTATCCAGAAGAGAAAGCACACTTTTTAGAAACATCGAAGAAAGAGAAAGAAACGTATTTGCACACAGTGGATGTAAGGATTCAAATTTGCTTTCAAAGTTAAAAGAAAACTGGGGAATATTTTTCCCAGCAATATTTGCTTTTCTCTAACATTGATGTAATGAATTACAACATAGTTACTTCTTATGCTACACCTAGGATGAAATTTCAAAACATGGATGGGTAAAAGTGAATTGCATGAAAATAGGAACAGAGTAATTACGAAATTAGGTTTCAGCAACAGGAGTATAAATGGGAATTGATATTATTAGAATAACAGTAGATACAATATTACAAACTACACACTGGAACTGATCTTCAGTGAAGGCATGCAACAGTCCCATCAACTGTACAGACTTGCCAACAAAGAAAAATTTTTGAGCTCTATCAAACAGATTTTGCTGGATCAGTAGTGGATATTAATCTGTCCACCAGTTTTAAAGAGTAGAAGTTTTGTGTCATTCTTTTCTGTAAACAAAATTTCTAAGTAACTACACCAAACAAAGAGCTGGCCAAATTACACTTAGAATTAATATTAGAAAAAAAATCACTGATACAAAAGAAAAGGGTTTGAGCTAAGAGTAATTCCATCAGCCTTTCTCAGCAAAGTAATAATTCTTTACGATACTTGTGAATTTTTAAAGTTTTAACTTTAATTAAAATTTTAACTCATAAAAACCTTTCCAATCTGAAAACTCACTCTCACTCTTCTGAGTCCCAATTTATGTACGCCATGACAGAAACACACGAAGCCTTTCTCTCTCAGTATCACGGTTCCACAGAATTTTTCGTATCTGTTCATCTCCTCATTTATTTTGAAGCACTGACAGCCTTGAGTAAGTAACACCGTGGCTGCTGATCCTGCAAGCTGCAAGGGTGCATCCACATGGGGCGGCTCTCGGGCTGATGGCCACTGCCTGTGCAGCTGCCTGCAGCAACGGAGGCATGCCATTTGCCTCTGATCTGACAGGTAATGAACAACTGCCATTCCTGTGCTGAACCCTGAACAGGCTAGAAAACAGACTAAGTTGTGATGAACCACACGCCACTTTGCCTTCTAACACAACCAACATTAAGACACTGGAGATAGATAGTCTGAATTTCTTGTCTTGTAAGGCCTCAGATCATCTAATGGAACGTAACAAACGAGCATGGTGGTGGTCAGGGACTAAAATAGATGTAACCTACTAGCATCGCTCATTCCCCTCCTACGTATCTTACACATCGCTGCACCGATGCCTGCAACAGGAGCTTTGCTGGACTCTCCATCTGTCCAAAGCAGCAGGAGCTGTGAATCTTGCCTCAGCAGGAAGTTGATCACTGAACATATTACATGTCCCTCTCCTTCTGAAAACTGCAGGTGGGAGCTGTGCCGAGCCTGGAGATTTTAGTTCATTTAGGGCTCATGTAACCACGTTTTGTTCCATTTTCTCTTTAGTTCACATGGATTTTCATCTTCACAGCTTGGCTTGAATTCCAAGTTGAAATGAATCTCCAAAATGTGAATCAACTTTCAAACCTCAAACTTTTGCAAGGTTTATGCCATACTCGCATGGAATTCTACTCTGTGCCCGGTTTGTTAACTACTGCAAACCACAAGGCAGTTTCATTATGAGGAGTTTGTATGGCTCTAAAGATGATTTTCCTCTCATTGCTCATTCTTGTGTCCACCAAAGGGTAGCAGCAGACCAGACCAGGCTGACTCAGATGGCAAGCCACCCTCCATGACTAATCTATTCTGAAATAAATGGCCTATGTCTTATAAATACTAAGCCTTGAAATAAGGTATTTTCCAACACCCTCCATCTAATCTATTCTGAAATAAATGGCCTATGTCTTATAAATACTAAGCCTTGAAATAAGGTATTTTCCAATTGGACTAGTACCTGGAACAGGAAAAAATGGTCCTGTGACCTGGCTGTTGGGAACTTTGTTGAGCCTACTGCAGCTGTAAATTGTTCTTTTCATATATTTATAATCAGTGCTTTTATTGAAGGTGTTTTTCCATACTTTTATGAGTTTTTTCTGGTCATAATAACTCATGATTTGTTTTCAGCTTGCTTCTGCTGAAATTATTATTCAGCAGAATTATTATTCATTTCTGTGAGGATGTAAAAATAGAATGTGCATTATTGACCAGACCAAGAACTTAAGCACTATAAAGGCTACTTGAAGAACAAGTTTTCTTTTTGAGTAATTTTGTAATTTGAGTAATTTTTCTTTTAAGGGTTAGAAAAGCTGAAATATGTATTGTCATAGGCTTTGCCACGCATAAAAATGCACATAAAAATTTATTCCAACACACGAACAGTGGATTATATCTATAAGATAAGTATTTTTTCTCCTCTACTTTTTGTGAATGTCTATGATTCTATGTTACTGAAAAGGTAGGGTCGTATTGCTCCCTCAGTAGGAAGAACAGACAGGTGGAAGACAGGTAGGAGGAGGAATCCCTGACCCCAATGCAACCTTCCTGCCTCTTTACTGAGGGTAACTGAGGCGCACCATGAGTCAAGAATGACACAATGTCCAAAAAAAGCATCAGTAGGTTTAAGTAAGAAAACATGGCAAGAAAGTCGCCACAACAAGGTTGTTCAAGCTAAAATGAGACGTTACAAAGTCAAGTTGTATGCCTGAATATAGGGTTGAGTTCATA
>NW_008795491.1:1273041-1286890 GCF_000699145.1 Aptenodytes forsteri
AATGAAAATGGACCAGCAACTCCAATATAAAAACATAAATTATTTTTGTACCAATGAATGCGTATCTTCTTCTTTTGCAGATGATTATAACGCCCTTAATTTAAATACAGGAGTCTCTATTTCTAGAAATTACAATTCTTTCTATAGTTCATTTTTTTTCCTAATGAAAGTTGAAAACCTGGATCAACTGATTAAACATGACAGGTTGCTGGATATCAACATAAATCATTGGCATCCTGAACTACAGAGCAATTTCAAGAACACACACACAAAAAAATTAGTATGTTTGGCCAGTTTTGTTTTACAGAAATTTGCTACATTTTATATAATACCAGTATTTCAAATCATAAAGCTGTAGATATTCAAAACAATCAAGAATATGCTTAAAACCAAACTTCATATTGGATTATTCACAGAATTAATCAAACTGCTATTTTGAGCTATAGGGAACTCTCCTAAATCTCCTTCAAAGAGATTTTAATAGTTATCAGTAATTTAGGGAACTCAAGTCCATGTTGATTCCTGTCAAGTAAAGTGTTTCACAGTGGCTCACTACCAGCTTTAAGCCACAAAATATTGCCAACTGGAGGTGCATAAAAAATCTCATGCCTTAAAACCTAGGCTCCCCAGCAGGTAATCTGGAAATGAGGTATGGTTGCAATGGGATCATGTTTACCATTCAACAACAGTCCAGTGCTTAACAGCTTAATTTTAACAGGCATTTTCATGAGCTGAATTCACCAGAAAGCCTGTTACCAGGTTTATTAATTTAAGAAAATAGTTAAGTTCTGATTCCTATCCGTATTTTGAAAACACAGACTTCTTGGAAGACAAATTTTAGCCTGACGTAAAGCTTCCCCCTGAAAACATAGCTTTTAACCATTTCATAAATTGTTTTATTTTGCCCGTGCACTTTTTATGCTCTCATCCTGTGATGTTTGTTTTGTGTAGGGTTTTTCTGAACCTAAGCATGGAGGTTTTTTGAACCCTGAACCCTGCTGACCCAGGGCTGGTAAGAGCTGGAGCTGGGGAAGACAGAGATACACAAAACTCAGTGAAGACTGTGAGCATCAAGCTCAAAGGAGTTCAAATGACAGGCACCTGAAACCAAAAAGTCCCAACAAGTGAGGACACTGACTTGAAAACACACTTGTAAGTGAAATACAGAAGACACCAAAAGAAGCAGTATAGTCTCTTCAAAAAATACTGTGAAACTACTTATTTCTCCTGCGCTACAAACCATGCAAGTTGCAGGTGTTCTGTATTCCTGCAAACAATTTTGAAAGAAAGAAAATTCTAAAATCACAGTGCCTCAGAATGCTTTGGATGACACCATCTAGCCTGGATATCTGCATGTAAGCAGAAGTCTTGAAAGTCTCTTTATGCCTAGATCTGTCAGATCTTTAGATAATTTTTAAGTAAAAATGACACTGAAAGAAGGGGCATTTTCATTTAAATAAAAAAATGCCACTTTGATTTCCACAGAGAGGAAGACAGAAGACAACCAAGTGCAGTATAAACACATTAGAGTACTAAAACATAAAGCACAGGAAACAAATGAAAATCATGTGAAGGTACACTGCTTAGCTGGCTTTCCGCCGTGCTAGACAAACTAAACTGGTGTATTTGCTCTGAATGCAGTCCTCCTACATATGGGCATGTTGAATACACAGAAAAGGAGGTGAAAGGGCCATAGCATATATAAAAAACATTCACAGTGACTAATTTGATCTGTATCTTTAGACAAAAAGCATGAGAAAATTTGCCATATGCTTTAATGGCAGTAACTCTTGGCAATCAGCAAAATACAGCTGAAAATGCACAATGGTGAAATTGTAACGTGTCCACTGTATAGTACCATCTGTTAGATAAAAAAAAGTGATCAAAAATTACCTGTGGAACTCTTCACAAATTATTGCCATTCACAATCCATGTTGCTCAGGGGATATTTTAACAATATAGATTCGTACTGAATAATGCAAACAGTCTGACACTGATGAAAGTGGCTCCCTGTTGCCTGCAAGAGAATTTTGTGATCCAGAAAGTAAAAACTTCAGCCCCAGGAGAATCTGTCTTGGAAGCAGTACTTATTTATAGAGACTCCAGGACTAAGGAAAGCTGTAATGGAGGTAATCATAATTGATAGCTTGAATTCAGCACAGAAGCAAGAAATAGGCTCAGAGAGTACAAGAACAGAAGGAGATGCAGCTGCATCAAGGAAATGCTGAGGCCTTAAGAAATCTAGAAAGTAATATGGAATTAATATAGTTTAGTTTTTGCATTCAGAGGATGGGAAAAGGTGCTCTCTTTCCACTCTGTGTTTACTAAACATCTGCAGGCAAATTTTGTAAATACCAGATGCTCAGTGAAGTATCTCTTAACAAGTTGATAAGCTTATTCCAGAACAATTGAACATGTTCTGAAGCCATCAGTGGTCTTGCACTCCACATTACTTTGACTTTGCTTCATCCTGTGCTTTCCAGCAATGAGAAGCAGCTGGTTTAAGTATCATTTATGCCTGAATGGCTAGAAATAGCAGTAACTAATAAGAAAGAAAGAAGATTGAATTTAAGCCTCTCCAGAAAAAAACCGAGAGGTCAGGCCAGTGCTTCAAAATGAGAAGGATATGTAAATAAAACAGAAGGCGGCCCTAAAGCAGAAGCGTTGTTGGGGTGTGAACCACATCAGCTGGCAGGAGATCATCTCCATGTCTTCTGAGAACTTTACTTCATGGCTGAGCCTTTAGAAAGCAACTCCAAACCTCATCGATGCCAGAAGGAGACTCAGAAGATGGTCAAGGTGGTCTAAATACGGTTTCAAGCTCAGTAGGCATTTTAGTGCTATTTTAGTAGTCAGTTCCAGACAGGCCTTCCTGTCTCATTTCAGCTGCACTAGTTATTAGCAGAGGCTCTTGGGACTAGTCAGAAGAATTTTGGGTGGGTGTCCCACAAGGCTCGCAGGACCTGGGTGTAATACAACAGTTGTCTCACACCTGGAAAGAGCTACACATGAGATAAAATGGAAGGGAGTTATTTAGGAGATTAGCGAAGAGAAATCAATTATGGGGGAATTAAATAGTGGAATTAAAAAAAGAGAGAAAACTTAGTTGGACCATTAGGAAAAACAGTCTGACATAAACTACTTCAAGCTGATGAGTAACATGACAAGTCATTATTACAGAGCATATTTGGGATATATCAAACTAGATATATCAGTATTTGGGATATATCAAACTAGATATACTATTAGGAAATGCATTCTGGAGAACAAGCTTGCAATGACAGGAGAATGGACTGTATGATATATTTTTGCCTTGTTTATTCTCGATCTAGGATATTTCACATATTCTGTGATGTGGATTAGCAATCTTTGAGCTTTGTGAGGTAATTCTGAGACAGCAATCAGTAATTTACATAATTAGCATAACAGTAATTATATGATTACTGTAAATATGTGTAAAACTCTAATGGTGTAATTAGAATGTGTAATTACTACTTGTAATTACATAATTAGGTATGATGACATAACTAAACTTCTTATGAAAAAAAAAGGATATTTACAAGCCCAGCTATAGGAACCGGTATACTGCACAATTATATTGGAGGCATAAAAAGAAAAGTTATCATTTTAATGCTAGCTGTGCTAAAGCTAGCTCAAAAGAAGATGAATGCTAAAAGTTTGTGAACTGTGCCATAGTACTAGAAGAATGCACTGACTTTCCTGAACAGGCGTAGTTCGGTGATTACAGTCAGTACAAACATTATTCCCATCCTTAATTATCTGTTATTTATTCATAACTCTTCATACGTTTAGCTGAACAACATGAGTATAATGAGTAGTGTAATGGAAGTATTCAAATATCTACACTGTGTAGCATTTTCTAATCACTGTTTTAAGTAATATATTACGTTTCTCTTAAGTCTTCAAAGCACATCTGATTTCACACTCTTCCCACGACACCGTCCCGCAGACACCAGATTGGTGGTACCTCCCTATACGGGTCCCTGCCCAGAGGAAGTACAGAACAGAAGCTTTTTACCACTGCACTCCAGTGCTGCATTGCCATGCCCCGCCATTTGCCACACCATAGAATCATAGAATCATGGAACCGTTTGGGTTGGAAGGGACCTTAAAGATCACCTAGCTCAAATCCCCCCTTCCACGGGCAGGGATACCTTCCACTAGATCAGGTTGCTCAAAGCCCCATCCAACCTGGCCTTGAACACTTCTAGGCATGGGGCATCCACAACTTCTCTGGGCAACCTGTGCCAGTGTCTCACCACCCTCACAGTGAAGAATTTCCGATATATAATCTAAACCTACCCTCTTTCAGTTTAAAACAGTTACCCCTCATCCTATCACTACACCCCCTGATAAAGAGCCCCTCCCCATCTTTCATGTAGGCCCCCTTTAAGTACTGAAAGGCTGCTATAAGGTCTCCGTGGAGCCTTCTCGTCTCCAGGCTAAACAACCCCAGCTCTCTCAGCCTGTACACACTTTGCAGCTGAGAAATTAATAGCTACTGCAAAGCACATTTTAAAACTCACTGTCCTTGATCTCTACACCAAGGCAATTTGACTGTTGTATAAAGCCTTATCATAATTATAAAAATTCTTTAACACTCAATAGAATTATCCTTTCAAATAACTTAGTGTTCTTCTCTATAGGCTAGATGATGGAGTCCTGCGTCACAGTTGTCAGCATTTATCTACAGAAGCATCTCCAGAAAGATCATTTGACTAGGTGATTGGCTCACCAGTGTAAATCCCCAAAGTATGACCCAGAAATCTTTGATTTCTCTCTAGAATTATATACACGTTATGTTAGATGCCTCAAATCTTCTGCCTGTTGCATGTATAAATCTGGGAATTCACTGAGGCTACTTCAAAAAATTCCTAGCTTGTCATTTGTGGTTATTGGTCCATCTTGTTTTCTTCTCCATTCTTCCCCAAGCATCCACAATGTGAGCACAGAAAAATGAATCATATTTTTCAACTTTGTTATGGTTTCATTTATTTAATATTCAACTTGTAACTTTTTTTTTTTTTTTTTTAATTTTTCCTGCTACACATAGTAGATCTCCCTTGAACTAGAAATGCCCTTTCTTGAATGTTGATGACTCCAGTATTTCAGGTATTTTGAATGTAGTATCCAATACTACAAATACTAATACATGAATACTTTCCTTTTTCTCCTTAACGTACCAGGCTTGACATATCTTGGGACTATATTAGCTTTTTCCACAACACCATCATATTAGCATCCTTTATTCAACTAAAAGACACAGGCTTTCTTCTCTGCAGTATTTCAAATCCATGAGCCTCTAACACCTGTTACTGACCATTAAGTTAAGGTATATTACATTTTGTACCATAGCAGTTTATTCTATTTTTGTTATTTTGGTCTTCAAGATTACCTAGTCTTACATATGTGAAGAACTCCTTTGTAGTAACAGCTTTAGGAATCAAACCTTTATAGTGCATTCATAGTCAATGTTATTGGTAAAATCATGTGAGATTGTTCCCAGGACAGATCCTGAAGGAACTCCACTAATGACTTCTCTGTAAACCACTGGTCCAACTTTCAGAGGCTAGAGACATGTCAGAGAAAGTGACGTATATTTTTGCCCTGCTCTTACATTTGTTGATATCTGCTAATAATTACTGCTGAAGACAAGATACTTGACGAGATGAACGCCTAGCCTGAATCAGTTTTTGTATTTTTCTACTTTACACTATTTACTCCTTCTTGTTTGACTTTTAGATAATAATTTTGCATTTTGCAAATGTCTCCATCATATCAGATGCTTTACTTGAATGCATGACAGGTTTGGTCTCTTAAATTTCCTCCATTTTGAAAAGAATAAGATGGCTATTTTGAGCATAATGTATTTGTAGAGAAATATTTCCATAGTATACTATAGTTGTTTCTGCAAAACAAAACATTTATTTATTTTATTTTAAAAAATAGATGTAAAAACATACAATACTTACTCTGTTGGCAGTTTCTTCCCATAAATTCACCTGGACATTCACAGGAATAGTTAGCAACAAGATCTGTACAGATTCCACCATTCTTGCAGGGTTCAGCTTCACATTCATTTACATCTGCAGGAAGCACACAAGACAATGTCAGGATTAGCAAAAATATATTGTAAAAGCAATAAACACATATTTTAAAGCTCTAAAACACAACGTATTTATACAATTGACATTAGAAGACATACATTCTTTTGCCCAGCAGCCACGCTCAGTAAAGGATGTGATTAAACGGGATGTGCTTTAGGAAAAAAACAAAGCAATCTGATATAAATTTAGCTAGTTTCATATACCTGCTAAAGTTTTGCTATGTCCCATGACACAACAGATTTTAAAGTTTTGCTCAGGGATTTTCACTGTAACTTCCAGAGGACATCAGGGCCACAAATCACAGTTTGTCCTTAAATAAACAAATTCAATTAGTTCTAACAGAGTACTCATTAGTGATCCTTGCAACTTCAAGAAATTTAGCTACTTCTTTATCAACAGATGCCAGTTAAAAATGTCTCTCAGTTCATCTTAACTCATTAAACATCTAATTGACAAGGTTGTTTAACCGTCTAAAAAATTTCCTTTCTGTGCATGAGTTAGTGGGCAAATTGAAACTAATAGCTTGATTTAGAAGCTTGCAAATTTTATTAAATTCAAAAGACAGAAAAGGTGGTTAATTTCATTTGAGTTTCCCTTTTCCAGTACGCTTTGTCAAATGCTGAAAGAATAATACTCCCCTGTGTTTTTCAGTGTAGTAACCTTCAAGTATAGTATCAGATTCTTTTTCTCAAAAGCAATATAGTATTTTTCAGTCATCACAAATAGGCAGATAAAGGATAATGATATCTCATAATTAAAATTCTCCGTCTCTGCATTTATGTTTATTCTGTATGGAGTAGAAACGTTGTATGGATTTTATACATCATTGTCTCAAAGGGCTGCATCAATGCATACAGTTACATATTTAAAAGATGGTAGCCCACACTGGCTTCATTAAGAGTTGAACTGCTGTTGCATTAGACACTGTGAACAGCAAACAGAAAAGCAGTCTTCAGCTTGTACTACAATTTTATTTTGCTCAGTTTTGCTTAAGTGCATTTCATTTTGGATACAGTTGCTGATAAAGCGCACATGTGCATAGCACAGAAACAAGTTCAAATGAGAAGACACTCAACAGAGATGAACTGGTTGCATTCATTGGTGGGCCCTATGAATTGAAGTAATACTCCTCATTGTTGTGTTGAATCTGCTTCTGTCCCCAAAATGCAAACCTGGTTTGCGCTGCCATATACAAACTAAAGAAGATGCTACATAAGTGTCTAAACCTGATGCAATAAGGCTTGTGCAGAAGAAGCAGAATTCAGCTCTGCCAAAAAAGGTGCTTGATTTCTGGTAGTTGAGTATGCAACTTTTGTACTTTCAATTTAATCTTTTACATTTATTAGGAATCTATGCACAAAAATTCAGTGTTTTAATACACATCTGGCCTAGATCTGATAGATTTTGTTATGTCTCCAGGGAAGTCTGTACCTCCAGTCTTTTCTGCAGATCTAAAAAGCTGTGTAGCTTTTAAGTTATATGTGCAATGTATGTGAGGTAGATTGAAAACTGGCTGAATGGCCAAGCCCAGATGGTGTTGATAGTGGTATGAAGTCTATTGGAGGCCAGTAACTATCGGTGTACACCCAGAGCCAATACTGGTCCGATCCTGTTCAACGTCTTCATTAATGCCCCAGACACTGGGACAGAGTGCACCCTCACCAAGTTTGCCGATGGCACAAAACTGGGAGGAGTGGCTGATACCACAGATGGCTGTGCTGCCGTCCAGAGGGACCTCAACAAGTTGGAGAAATGGGCTGAACAGGAGCCTCATGAAGTTCAACAAGGGGAAATGCAAAGTCCTGCCCCTGCCCCTGCCCCTGCCCCTGGGGAGGAACAGCCCCGTGCACCAGCACACGCTGGCAAGCTGACCAGCTGGAAAGCAGGACCTGGGGGTCCTGGTGGACCACAAGTTGACCATGAGACAGCAATGCACCCTCATGGCAAAGGCGGCCAACAGCCTGCTGGGCTGCATTAGGCAGAGCATTGCCAGCAGGCTGAGGGAGGTCATCCTTCCCCTCTACTCCGCACTGGTAAGGCCACACCTAGAGTGCTGCGTCCAGTGCTGGGCTCCCCACTATTAAAAAGACATGGACTTACTAGAGTGAGTCCAACAAAGGGCCACTAAGATGATTAAAGGACTGGAGCACCTTGCCTATGAGGAAAGGCTGAGAGAGCTGGCACTGTTTAGCTTAAAGAAGAGGAGGGTCAGGAGGAAACTCATCAATGTATATAAATACCTGAAGGAGGGTGCAAGGAAGATGGAGCCAGGCTCTTTTCAGTGGTGCCCAGTGACAGGACAAGAGGAATGGGCACGAACTGAAACACAGGATGTTCCATGTCAACATCAGAAAACACTTTTTTACTGTGAGGGTAACTGAGCAGTGGCATAGGTTGCCCAGGTGTTTGTGGAGTCTCCATCCTTGGAGATATTCAGAAACCATATGGATATAGTGCTGGGCAACCAGCTCTAGGCGGCCCTGCTTGAGCAGGAGGGGGTGGACCAGATGACCTCCAGAGGTCCCTTCGACCCTCAACCCTTCTGTGATTCTGTGATAATCTTCCCATTGCTGTGAACAGAACTGCAGGGACAGACCTTCAGCTAAATGGGGAGGCTAGTTTCAGTTCTTTGAACCAAAAAAAATTTCAGATTTTTATACTAAAATTGATGATGGATACTGATCTCTGAGCTTCTTTTTAATCCCTCATGTCTTACTATTTGTTGCCAATAAAGATATCACATACTGGACTAATAAAAATTCACAGGGCTAGCTGAACTTCTGTCTATTAAAGAGGAAGAAGAGGAGTAACAGCTTAGTGTGCGAGAAATGAAACCTGCCAAGGGAAATGGCCAAAGAACAGACCTGCTCAATTCTAAATTAAATTCTTTATATAAATTTATGAAATTTAACAAGATTCTTCAGCTCCCTATTTGCCCTTTTAAGCAAAGCCCATTAACCTTACATTTTCAGCAGGTTATTCATCATTTTAATACAGGCTAACACATTTGTGGGAAAAAAATATCAAGGTCACTGTGAACTAAAAAACACTAAGTGAACATATGAACTATCTCTTACTTGGTGAAATAAAGGTAGTAATTTACCCTCTTAAAAGCTTTTCTGTGTAAAGATAATACCTTCTTGAGATATTTAATTTTTCCTAGTTTGCCATTCATTTTGAAATATGTAGGAAAAAATGCACAACTTTCCAGCATCTGTCATATTGTCTATGCGATGATGTAGAAAACAGACTGAACCTTAAGCACCAGATACTTTTAAAGCAATCCTCATATTCTATGCCTATGGAGCAGTTAGCTATGACCAGTGCAGAAAGATGGAAGTTTTTTATTATTATCTTTGTTACTTGGATCCTATAGTGATTTTTTTCCAGTAATTTGAGAACCTTTAGTCCCATCAATTCAAACAAATATGTCATATTTGATGAATGAGGGAAGACTAGCTCATTGCAGCATCATGTTTGATACCAGAACAGACATTTAGTTGGAAAAATAATGAACTGAACTGTGTTAAAGAAAGGAGCATAAGTTCTACAGAATTATTTCATTTACTATTCATTATTTCATTTGATTGAATGCCCAGATGTAGCATATTTGATTAAAAGTGCTTCCTGCAAATTGTGGTCAGATTTTGTTCAAATTCCTAGATGTGCCAGTTACGATACTAAACTTTACACCAGCTGGTGTGTTTCTTTCTTCTGAAACACATATATTACCTTTTAAACTTTGTCATAGCATTGTGATTAGAAGTAAATTTGAATAGAAATTTTAATATGCCAGAGTTTCTGGAGTAGTTGCTCCTAAAGACAAGCTCTCTGTATGTTGTCAGATACAAAATCTCACTAACAATGCAATTAACCTACCTACATGAGAAGGATGTGCTTTTAATGTAAATTAACTAATACAAAGTAAAATCACTGTAGGTTGCTCAAGATTTTTCAGGTAAGCTTAGGTTTTATGCCGGGTCAGATTTTGAAGTGTAGTTCAGATAACAATCTTGTGCACTACAGTAACTAAACCACAGATAGCTGGGTACTACCAGAGAATTCAGAGTTCCTCAGAGAGGGACCTAATAAGACTGTTAGATACTGAGTGAAATGGGCTCCTGAAGAGGTTTAAGTGCCAGCACAGGAGAAGCCTGTATTTCTACATAGTGTGCAGGTTAGCTAAAAGAAAAAATCCAGTCAAAAAACCCCAAACCCCCAAAACCCAACCCCCCCATGCCCCATCCCCAAAGATTTTTCTACTAAAAATGGATACTGAAATTGATAGTGGTGCAGGAACAAGGAAACACTGACTATTTTCTGAAAATAGATTGTTCCTTGAATAATAGCTTGAAGGGCTAAGACAGTTGATTAGGAAGTAAAGATTTCTTTTTATGTTGAAGATGATTAAGTTTACACTTCCTACCTTTAAGATCAAACCATAAGTACAAAGCTATTAAGCAAGCTTCTGTTTGAAGCACAGTCATTGTGCAACCTGGAACAGAATTATACTGTCAGAAACTGGGCAAGTGAGAGAGAACTTCGCCGTATTACGGAGTGGTTTGGAGAATCATTATGAGGCAGAGTTCTAGGCTTTTGTCCTTCTTTGATGGATTATATATATTTTTTTAATCCTCTAAGTATGTAATAAAACATGAATAAAAACTAGTACTGTACTTGCAAACATAATACAATTAAAAATACATAATCCTCATTTTGGACTTTACCTGTTAAATACAGTCACATGTGTTTTCCTGAAAAATTACCCCACATGAAATGGGTATATAAATTATGTAACTGTTATAATAAAAAAATTAACTATTACTTCCAGTAATTTGAGTTCTTCGGCAAGCTACTTGGTATAAACCTGACTTCTTGTGACGAAGGGACTGATAAGCTCAATCAATTGTTTTTGCCAACACAGCTTGTGTTTTGGCTGCAAATGCACACCAGTATCTTGTTCCTGTCCCCTGCTTGCTTGTTCTTTACTTAGCCCAAATTCCTTATTCCTGCCGCCTGAACCTTTGTTTCTGATCCAGGACTACCTTTTGCAATACAGACTTCCTGAAGTTCCCTCCTGCTGACAAGCACATTCTTTCCTTATCGTTTGATTTTATACTCATTTTGGCCCCCTGATCACACGTGGTCTGCTCATCTCAACTCTAAGTCATGTTTTTAATCAGTCTTCTATCTTGATAGAATGGTTGGCCCATCACAGCCACAGCATCTAGGTTTCAGTGTCCATACTGGAAGTCAGCTTGGGCCTTATTAGGAGCATTGAGTAGACATAATCCAGTTATGCCTTGCTAATATTGCAAATATTTTTTTCCATAATAAAGTCAATTTAGTATATAGAAAACAGACGGGGACAGAAGATCATCTGGTTATGACCTCTGTATCGTAACTGGCTTCTATGAAGACCCACAACTATACATGGGATAAAGATCAAGTCACAATTTAAGAAACATAACTCCTTGCCCCCCAATTTATTTTTATTTAAAAAAAAAACAGAAAACTTAGAAACTTCCCTACCCAGTTCTATTTCAAAATAAAAGTTGTTGATAACTAACAACGTGTCCAAATACCTTTACATTTGGAAACTGGTAAAGCATAAAGTGGAGAAACACGTAGTATGGAATAATTATCTTTTAGCTGGAGCTTAGTCTAGGCTTTTCTTGTAGTTGTTTGATGGTTCTTGGTAGACTTTTTAAGTGCATTCTCTATATTTTTTTCTTTATTTTGTATTGATCCTGAAAGATTTAATTACATGAATAAGTAGTATATCAGTAAGACCACACAAAGTGTATGATCTAGCTTGCAGAACTTTGTAATATCCTGTTATTGTTTAAACATAAGCTTTCAGATATTCAAACTTTTCTTTATTACTTTCCTAACAAATACCATGCAAGTCAGATTATATATTTTTTTTTGTTATTACAGATTTGTACCAATTTGCTCAAGCACCATATTTTTTTATGAGACATTAAATGGTAAAGCTCCATTGAAAAGAGTAAAATTACACCAGTTCTTAACAGCCAGCTACTCAGTTAAATAATAAAATTTGAAGGATTACAGCAATTCATGTATAGAAGGACACATCTCCTTTAAGAGTAGAAGACTTTTGGTAAAATATTTACCAAAAAAAAAAAAGTCGTGAAAATGTTCTTTCTCATATTGCCATGGTTTACTAAAATAATCCTAAATTGTAAAGATCTCCTAAATGAACACAACCTCATTTTTTTCTAAAAAGCTAAAAAAAAAATTAAAAAATGTATTTAAAGAGAATGAATAAACATCACCAAAAACTTTGCAAGCACAGGTAGACCACCTTCAATTTTTGGTTAAAAGATACAGAAGAGATAAGTAATTACTATGATAATAATTCATTCTATTATTGTTAATTATAGGTTTAAGAAAGTTTCTAACCTGTTTCTGAAGAAGTTTTTGGCTGTAATTAATGTAAACATAAAATAAGCTGTAAATTTCATCAAAAAATAAGCTGTAACTTCAGCTATAACTGTTCCTTGATTTAACCAGGATTATACAAAAACAAGCACTAATAGATTACCGGTACGACCCTGGGGTGAAACATTTAAAAAGAACTGGAGCATATTCCCATGAAATTTGGGAATTTAGGATATATTATTAAATCTGAACTGGATGTATTCAATGCATATTCAACGCAGGACTGACATCTGTTAAAATTCAGTGGTTTGATTGCTTTTTCAAAGCTAGTTGCCTGACCACAGAAGGCTCTAAAAATGCTGTGCCAAATAACCTGCAGGAAACTTCAACTATAATGTCATATTGAAGTGATTCGCTGTTCAGATACCCTTATTATCTGATCTTCAAAATGAGCAGAAAACAGCTTTACACTTGAGACGAAAAAGTACAAGCCTCTTGCTTCCCACCCTTAGAGGCTAACATTATATTACCCCTACTCTCATTATTATGTATAAAGTTTTCCTTCTCCAGCACGCATTTGGTACAACATATTATGGTAAATGTCCTCCAGAATAATCCATCACAGAGCTGCCTATTAGAATTTTTCCTGAACCATTCAGTACAAATATTTCAGATACTATTATTCTATTAAGAAGAGAGTAAGTCATGTAAGAGAGTTACTAAAGTTGTGTTCTGAACCCAAAAGAGGCATCCTAAATAAGCAAGCCAAGGAAATAAAAACAATGTCTAGACGTAAGTCAGAACTTTTGGCTTGACTATGCGTTAATGTTTGAGATACCCGCGTAACCAGTAATATAAATTAAGGTCTAAACATGTAACAAAAACAATTTTGAGAAGAGTTCAGTTGCTCCTATCTAGAGTTCTGTCAGAAACTGCCTCTTAAGCATCCTTCCTAATATTACAAGCTTGCCTTTCAAAGCAATTTTATGTCCTCTTAGGCTTCTTTAGACTAATTTGTACTTTTTTCATTATGTCTCTGTAACACACTCTCTTAAAAAAAAAAAAAAGGAAGGAAAAAAAAGACTTCACAGTACCTGTAAACACTGATCTTTTTCCTTAGTTTGGAAAAAATCAAGTGTTATTTCCCATCTTACTGGTTTCTGAAATAATTTTAGGTCAACTTCTTTCAAGAAAAATTGGAATATATAGCTATGATTCTGAGTTCACTTTGATTCATAAAGAAATCAGAGTTCTGAGAAATTGAAAATGAAAGAGTATTTTGAAGGTTTTTTAAATGGCATTTTCTTAAATTTAAT
>NW_008795491.1:1287160-1296509 GCF_000699145.1 Aptenodytes forsteri
AAAAAATTTCCAAATTAAATTTAAAGTTTTCAAGTCACTTATAAATATATTTTTCTACACATTAACTATAACCACAGTTTTCAGAATGCTAAGATTAACTGTAGAACTATTAGAAAAATTATAATAAAAAAATTATCAAGAAAAAGACCCAATGAAATATTTTGCAGAATACTGTTCTTCTTTTGGCACTTTGAATTAAGGCCAGGGGGAAAAAAAAAAAATTCAATTTAAGAATTGCTAGGAACCTACAGGGGCAACATCTATGAACACTGCAAAATTTATGCATCACTTCAATACACACATCTAGCATTTCCTGTGCTGTGCATATTTTATAATGTGCAGATTTTCCAGCAAGAGAGCAAATATTAATTATTTCCATATTTTTACACGCCAAAAGTTGTTTTCAATTGTTTTCCTTAGAAACTATTGGAAGCTATGTAAAAGAATGGTGAGACCACAGAATTAATTTCATGAAAGTCTAATGGGAGCTTCTAGAGAGAGTATAAAGGTGCCTGTTGACTTCAAAGGACTTTGAGCAGACTCTAAATAAGGTAGGGCTCTACAGGAGTCTTTGCTGCAGTAATGCAACATCTTGTTGCATTTACAGCAATATTTGTGGCTTTATTTTCATACTTTTTTGTGTATTTTGAGGCTACTTTTTTAGCCCTATGTCTGTTTTGAAAACTCCCATAAAATAAATGAGAAAAGTGACTATTGCTCTGATCATACAATGAAATTTGAATCCGCATAGGTGCCTACCGCCTGTCTTGCAAAATTTTTATCTTTTTGTACAGCCACTAAAAAGTTATTCTAATTTTTTCTGTGGAGTCACACCTCCAACACTGGACTATGTCAGTATTTCCTCATCTTCTATTTACCTGTATAAATGCATATTTAATGGCTTTTCATCTGAGGTAATTTAAATTTAATAGGATTTTGGAATAGCATTCCCAGGACATTTCTTATTAGTTTTAAAGAGTTGGTACTTTAAAAGTTTTTATATAAATTTAAGCAGATTTTTCATTTTAATTACTTTTAATGTATACTGGCATGGAAACCTTCGTCCCACTAAGTAACTTACCATTTAATTTTACACTGTAGAAGCATGTCTCCGGGGCAACAATTCCTATCATTTCCAATGAACCTTACTAAAATAATTGGCTATTTATATAACAAGCATTTGACAAATCATTCTGTCATTGAGAAAAAAAAAATCATATTAAAAAGTGAATCAACTTGTGAATCATTTTTTATTACAAGCAATGTTCCAAAAATCTCAACTTCATGAGAAAACTTAAATTATCCAGCATTAGACTATAACCTCTAACTAGATTATTTGTTAAAATAGCGTAGGTGGGCTCACGGCAAGAAGTCAAATTATTTTCAAAGCAAGTTTGAACCCAGATCAGTAAATTAGCATATTTCCCTTCACATATCCCAAAATAATTATATTTTTCCAAAATACAGTTGTTTATGCATTTCAGAATAGAATGAGCATAGGGATATATATTTTTCACATGGGTACACTTATGGCATGTGTTTTGAAAAATGTTATTAGACCAACAAGTCCTGGAGGATATGATGATGGATATTCTAAAATGACTAAAACAGATGGTTATATTTGTTCATATGTCTGTATTTGATATACAAGGGGTGATGAGTATTCCTTTATGGCCAATCTATATACATCTCATTTAAGCTCTCGTAAAAAGTTGTCTGTGGGACTTCAGTGCACTTATGTTGCATAAGTGCACATAAATGTGCTGCGTAATTTCTACTCTGCTAATACCTTTCAAATTCGTACTCCTAGTTGCTCATAAATATATGCATGTGTTATTGTTTATTAATCTTATTGTTAGATTTAATCACAGAAATAATCTAGCACTGTAAATAGGAGAATGGGTTAGATCTTTTGGCACAGTTCTCTAACCTTTTTTCCCCTCTAGTGGCTGTGAAGTACCACATTTTATTACAAATAACATACATGGACACATATTAAGAGCACATTTATAAATCACTTAAGAGTTATGGAGGGTTAATGAATGAATGGATGGCTTAATACATGCTTAACCAAATGTCTGTTATTCACTATAGCAAATCACTATATAACCATAGGTATATCCTTAGTCCTAGGAGGATTATACATTTGCTTATAGTATATGTACACAAACATAAGAGCAAGAGGAAAGACCTGGGGAACTACAAGTTGGTCAGTCTCACCTCAGTCCCTGGGAAGGTAATGAAGAAAGCCGTCTTGGAAAGCATTTCCCAATACATAAAGGACAAGATGGTGATGCAAAGTAGTCGGTATGGATTTTTGAGGGAGGAACCATGCTTGAGCAAGCTGATAGCCTTCTACAGTGAGGTCACTTGGTCAGTGGATGGGGGTGAGCAGTGGATGTTGTTTACCTCAACTTCAGTAAGACTTTTAACACTGTATCCCATAACATACTCATAGGCAGCGTGCCGGTTAGGTAAGTAGACAGTGAGGTGGATTAAAAATGGGCTAAATAGCTGGGCCCAGAGGGTGGTGATCAGTGGCAAAAAGTCCAGTTGGAGACAAATCACTGGTGGTGTATTCCAGGGGTCAATACAAGGGTCAACACTGTTCAACGTCTTCATTAATGACCCAGACACTGGGACAGAGTGCACCCTCACCAAGTTTGCCGATGGCACAAAACTGGGAGGAGTGGCTGATACCACAGATGGCTGTGCTGCCGTCCAGAGGGACCTCAACAAGTTGGAGAAATGGGCTGAACAGGAGCCTCATGAAGTTCAACAAGGGGAAATGCAAAGTCCTGCCCCTGCCCCTGCCCCTGGGGAGGAACAGCCCCGTGCACCAGCACACGCTGGCAAGCTGACCAGCTGGAAAGCAGGACCTGGGGGTCCTGGGGCTGAGGGAGTCATCCTTCCTCTCTACTCAGTGCTGGGTAGACACAGAATCATAGAATGATTTGGGTTGGAATGGACCTTCAAAGATCATTTAGTTTCAACTCCCCCCCACCATGGGCAGGGACATCTTTCACTAGAACAGGTTTCTCAAACCCCATCCAACCTGACCTTGAACACTTCTAGGCATGAGGCATTTGGAGTGCTGTGTCCAGTGCTGGGCTTCCCAGTACAAAAAAGACATGGACTTTTTGGAGTCTGTCCAGCACAGGGCCATGATGACTAAGGAACTGGAGCATCTGACCTACAAGGAGATGGTGAGAGAGTTGAGACTGCTCAGTCTGCAGAAGGGGAGGCTTGGGGGAATCTCACCCACGTGTATAAATATCTGATGGGAAGGAATGAAGACAAAAGAGCCAGACTCTCGTCAGTGGTGCCCACTGACCAGACAAGAGGCAACGGGCTCTACTTAACATACAGGAAACTCCATCTGAACATACTTTCTTACAGTGAGAGTGGTCAAACACCAGAGAGAGGTTGTGAAGTCTCCATCTGGGCGAATATTCAAAACATGACTGGACATGGTCCTGGGCAACCTGCTCTGGTTGATGCTGCTTGAGGATGGGCGTTGGACTAGGTCATCTCCAGAGGTCCCTTGCAACCTAAACAGTTCTGTGATTCTGTGATATATGCACATGGTATATATGCCATGTACATAGTACGTATTATCTGTGGCTAATAGTTATTTGCTAACCACTTATCAATCATTTTATCTTTTGGACTATGGTAATTTCCTTGTCTCTTCTGCAAGGGTGAAAAGGAAGACCACATCTCACTCCCCATAAAAGATGCAAAATGTGTATGAAGTCGTTTCCTCACATCACCAATGACTGTCTAATACAGGAAGGGAAATATTTATTGCAGTGACTTCTGTCTCCATCTGACTGACAGCTCAATTATCTCACGACACATACACCCCAGTTGTTCTTCATGACTCACAGAGAGTTATATGTCCTGCACTAAAACCATCTCTCAGAACTGGAACTTGTATTTATAGCAGCTGGCCCAGGCAATGTCACCTTTGCTTGATGATCACATCAAATAAGACCTATCCAAATAGGTTTGTGCCTTTTCCACAACTATGTTTTGCAGCTAAGGAATTGCCTTCCAGTCTATACATATAATCTGTACCATAACTTAGAGCCATGGGTGGTATAATCCCTGTAAAAGATCTTTATTTTTGCTGAGAAATAGAAGGAGATTTTCTCTCTGTTAGAGCACTGAAATAATGAAGTCAGAAATAAATACTGTAAACTCTAAATTTTAGATTCAGGCAAAAATTCTTTTCACCTTTGACTTTTTTCTCATTTTGGTGTATGTCTTCTGCAGTGTTATTCTGAAGATCCCTTAAGTATGACTGACAAAAACAGAAAGGATGAGAAAAGAGCAGACTAATTTCTCTCTAACAGTGAAAACTACTGGTATTGGAAGAGAATACTGCTGTTAAATAAACCCTAATAATTACATGACAGTAATGATTGTATGCGTAAACAGCTCTGCTACACACACGGAAGGATCACATAGAACACATTTTCAGAACCAGATGCCTTACTGACTTGTGCTGAGGATAAAATGAAATCTGACAAGATTACAAAACTTAGCTATTATTTGCAGGTAAATAGCAGTTTGAATTCTCTTTTATGGTGTGATGCATACACATCTGGACCACACAACATCAATTCACTGCCAATGATTTGTTGTAAGGGGCCAGTTCCTGAATGCTATCATTTTTGCACATTCATGGCCAAGCACAGATCCCAGCAGAAGTCCTTCTGAGATGATAAGCAACTACTGATGGTTCGAGTCACAGAAGCTCTGTGCCGTTGCGCAGAAAAGTGTCACAGTAAGAACTAATAATCTCTTCTGGAAAGCCTTAGGAGTATTTTTGCTCTTATTAACAGCACTCACCAAAAGGGGGTGTATCAGTTTCAGTATTATATCTAATCTGTTAGAAATGGAGAGCTGCCAATTCGACCATTTATGTCCCTCTGCATGTTCCTGTCTCCCCACTTCTCTAGGACCTAGCAGCTGTGTGGCTACATTCAGTGATCTGATCCCACTGAAAATCCCTTCTTCTGGTTAGGTTGTACACTTCCAGACAAGCCTGGTGAGGTGATTCAGACTGAAGTCTGATGAGGATATATTCTCAGGGAAGATGGGCACCATCACTTTTGGCAGTATCAGGCAATCACACTAGAGGATTAAAGAAAATTCAGGCCAGATCATGAGACTGCAGAAAACCAAGTGTATCTCGTGATGTCAGACATTAACAAGTCATAAGAAAAGGAAGATAAACAAGATCTATTCATTGTTTTCAGTGTACTTGGCGAAAAAACGTAGGCACAGACAGGTTATATCTACATTTGTAAGTAGCGTGGTCTTACAGAATTATAGTTGTAGAGTGAAATGATTTGAGCTGAGGACACAGCGTCTGCATGTCCCTACACATATCTCAGGGATGTTTTCTCTGTACAAGTTCTAGGCTGGCTGGGTGGACGGAATACCCATTTACCCACCGGAATGTTTTATGTCAATTCCTAGTGTGTGCATGAGGAATTTTAGACTGCCAGTCTATTTTCTTTTAGATTATTTTAATCTCAAAGGCATCCAGGTCTTGTGCTCTGAGACTGCTGTCACATGAAGCAAAGCACAGTAAGTGGAGATGATCAAGAGATTTTCTTTAAAAATGCACTCCTGATTCAAACTAAAACACTCATCCAGATGCGCTACAGAAATAATTGTATGTTATTTAGCACATCAGAATAAATGCAAGCTAGAAGAATATCCTGGGTATTCATATGCAAATGTGACAGCACCACGAGCTTTGCTTGGGATATTTTATGAATACAAAGGGAATACATTTGTAATGCAGATTGGTATATACTATTAGACTATTACCTCATTATATTGAGCTTCAAGTCCACGTACTGTTTTTTCAAGTTTTGCACACATAGATAATGAGTCTGATGCTATATCCTTCTCTCCCTCTGTATACCGCTTACTTACAAATAAACCCACTGATCTCAAAAGTGTATCCACATGAATAAATACTACTTATAATTTCAAAAGAGTAGCTAGAGTACTGAATATATTTTGGGATCATCCTTCTAAAAAGTTCTTTGGCTTCTTCGAACTGTTTACTGTGTCTGTAGTATAAAAACAAGACCTGATGACTCAAATTTTTCTTTCTTAATTTTTAGAAAAAAATGTTCAAGTGAATTGTTCAAGTTCCAAACATTAAAGTCAGTCATAAAATTTTCAACTAGTTCAATGAACAATGGAAATACTAATATTCTGCATAGTAATAGGGAACTGCACAGCCATATGCCAGCATGGGTTCCTAACACAAATACAATGTTTTAATTCCTCACCCTTGACACACCTACACACACAGATGGTTGAGCACCGTAGCTCTTACAGCAGCAGAACAATAAGAAGAAAAAACGGGAAAAAGATCTAAATTACAAAACTCATTTTTTTCTAACAGCTGCTTCTTACACAGATGGATCAGACTGTGCAACTGTGTGACAAAATTCTAAATGATAAGTTTTATCTCATTAAATAATGAGATTTCATTTCAAGATTTCATTTATCTTCATTATCTTCCTTACAGAAATGCGCTGGTATATCTGTAATGAATCTGTAAGCGCAACGAAGACTGAAAGCAATCCTTCCTTTAAAGCTGCGGTATGGCTGTGTTGATCCTAAACCATCACAATAGCTAAAATTGTCTTACAATTTCCTGTATCTACCTAAATGGGCAAAAAAAGTGGAGAAGGAACAGAGAAGAGATGCTTTGTTCAGCTGCAGTTTTCCTGTGTTCTTCCTCTAACCATCCATAATTCTATTGTGGTTCACCAATTGTTCTCTTCTGTGGGATCGAGTGCACCCTCAGCAAGTTGGCAGATGACACCGAGCTGAGTGGTGCAGTTGACGTGCTTGAGGGAAGGGATACCATCCAGAGGAACCTTGACAGGCTTGAGAGGAATGGGCTCATGTGAATCTCATGAAGTTCAACAAGGCCAAGTGCAAGGTCCTGCACCTGGGTCGGGGCAATCCCTAATATCAATACAGAATGGGGTATGAATGGATTGAGAGCAGCCCTGTGGAGAAGGATTGGGGATACTGGTGGATGAAAAATTGGACATAAGCCATCAATGTGCGATGGCAGCCAGGAAAACTAATTGTGTTCTGGGCTACATAAAAAGAAGCATGGCCAGCGGGTCAAGAGAGGTGATTCTCCGCCTCCACTCTCATGAGACCCCACCTCAAGGACTGCATCCAGCTCTGGGGTCCCCAGTACAAGAAAGACACGGACCTGTTAGAGTGGATCCTCCTCTACAGGAGGGTTATGAGAATGGTTAGAGGGCTGGAACACCTCTCCTATGGAGAAAGCCTGAGTGAGTTGGGGCTGTTCAGCCTACAGAAGAGAAGGCTCTGGGGAGACCTTATTGCAGCCTTTCACTATATAAAGGGGGCTTACAAGAAAGATGGAGAGAGACTTTTTAACCAGGGCCCATAGTGACAGGACAAGGGGCAATGGTTTTAGACTGAAAGAGAGTAGATTTAGATTAGATATTAGGAAGAAATTTTTTATGATGAGGGTGGTGAGACACTGGCACAGGTTGCCCAGAGAAGTTGTGGATGCCCCATGCCTGGAAGTGTTCAAGGCCAGATTGGATGAGGCTTTGAGCAACCTGATCTAGTGGAAGGTATCCCTGCCCATGGCAGGGGGGTTGGACTAGATGATCTTTGAAGGTCCCTTCCAACCCAAACCATTCTATGATTCTATGATTCTATGATTCTATTATATATATATATCATCTATTTGGTCAGAGTAGCAAATATTAACACATTTAACAATAATAATTCCATACTGGTGTAATAATGTGGTTACACTTAAGAGTTTCTTCTTGATGCACTTTCTTGAAGAAAAGTTGCGTAAGTGACAATTTGGGAACAACCCAATGTTATAAGTCACTTAGCATCTCAAGGCTGTGTCAAAGCAACTCATGTTCAAAGCTTTAAGAAAAAGGCTTATGACCATACAGAAAGCCAAGGATATTGCTCTCAATAACAAGCATTTTTTGACTGTTAGAAAGTTGGAGTAGTATAAAGAGATGGAAAGCAGGCTCATTCACAAAGTGTATTGCTTGTCAAACTGACAAACGTGAAGGTGAAAGTTTACAGTAAGAGAAATCAGTTAGGATCAGTAACGCTATTTAAAGGACCACACTAACAAACAAGGTGAATTTAGGTTTTCCAATCACTGTTATTCTATTTAAAGTCTGTTTTCCTTTGCAGAGTCTTTCTATGCCAAATCCTTGCTAAGAGAGCATTGAGAGCATTCGCATGGAGAAGGCTAAGACTGAACAAAAAGAAAATGCACAATCATCACACTTCTGGAAAGCTGCCAAAACTAGAATATTGGATTTTGGAAATGAAATACAGAAAGCAAAGCAGTAAGAAAGGCTTATTTTCTAGACTCAAGTTCTGAAAAGGGAAGGAAAGACTAGCATTTGGATATTACAAAATGACCTTTTCCAGTTAAGAAAACAATCTTGTTCCACTTTTCGTAACAGAATTGAAATGAACATGTATTTTTTGGTAAGTATGAAAGGGAACCCGAAAAAGGACAACACAAAAGAATAAAATTACATTAATTATCTACATTGTAGATAATTAAATTATCTACATCCTAGATAATAGCTTTTGCTTGTTTGAATGTATAATCTTGAAGGAAACTTAAAATACTTATAGAGTAGATACTGCATGGAATTATGCAGTATTAAGTGATAAACAGTGAGCGTAACACATCAAGAGATACTGAATTCATTGTTGCTGCTTTTATCCAAGAAAACCTTCTATTGATGTAAACTGAAGTTTGAATGATGAGTGCATCATCATACCTTTATCTGAAATACCTTATCTGTATTGAGACATTAATGTATGAGACACTATATGTAAGAAATATAAACTCCAAACTCTGGTATGATAGCTTAAGGAAAAAAAAAAAACATTAAAGTTGGAGTGGAAGGCACCAGATGAATCACAGTGTCCAGTTCCCTGTCTGTTACTGAAGAATCTCATATAAGTCGTAAACTACTCATCATTTCCTTACAATATTTATCTGTTACAAAATGAGTGTAAGAGCATAATCCATATATTCTTCCACATTCTCATTTCACAAAGCCATGTAAGACCATTTACACATCACTTTCAAAAAAGCAGTCTAGTTATTGAACATCTAAAAGGGAATCTTTGTGGTTTTTTTTGTAAAAGTGTTTTCATGCAGCATTAGCAAGACTCATTGCTAGTATTTTTGTGTAATGTATTTAGGAATACAAACAGTTATTCTCATCGTGAGGAAACCCACTGAAAAGGCATATTATAATATTAT
>NW_008795491.1:1296594-1355333 GCF_000699145.1 Aptenodytes forsteri
CAAATATAAAGAGGAACTTGTATGTGCAAAATATCTCTATGTGTTATCTTTTTAATGCAGAACATGAACAAATTTAATTTCTTTGACAATCAAACAACAATTCATGTATTGTTCGAACATTAATTTCCTTCCACAGTAAAATAATACTAATCCTTAAGAAAGACAGTAATTAGGGGAAGAGAGATTTACCCTCCTACAAAAGATGTTTATAATGGCTATTGGCAACCTAAGTGACTTTTATACCATAGAAACACACATCTTCTTAAAAGTACCATTCATTGTATAGTTCAGTCAGTATACAGGTCATAAGAAATCCACCCCTCTGTTCAATATCCTCATAAAACCCAAAAGCAATCAGGAAGATCTATTTCCTCCCACTATGACATCTTATGAAAGAAACTTAGGCATCAAAGAAGGCAGCTTAATAAAAGCCTCAGCTCAACATCCAGTTCTGGTTAAAACAGGAAAAATTGAAAAGCAACTTCCAACAAAATGCTGCATAAAGAATATAGTAAGTACTGTAAGGATCTTCTACCAAATAAATGGTACAACTTTGTCTTCAGTATAGGTCACTGCACAGTAAAATATACCACAGAACAAAAAGGGTTTTGAGAAGGCCACGGAGGAATAATTTAAAAGTCCTGGAAAAACTCTCATGTGAAACAGAAAAGGAAACAATTTTAACTGTTTGCATAGGAAAAAATAAGAGGGAACATGAGAAATGTATGCAAAATAATAAGTGGCATACAGAAGGCACTCAAAAGCTGCTTTTCTTCTAGTCTTATAATACACAAAGAAAGAAACACTTAAAGATGCTGAAAGATAGCAGGTTTGAAATTGAAAAGGGATTTTTTTCAATATACAGCATAATTAGACTATGTAATTGAATGCATCAGGAAGTTGTTAAGATCAGTAATCCAACAAGAAAAAAAAGCTATTGGAAGTGTGTATGAATGAGAAGAATAAACAGTGCTATATTAGCAAATGCTAACAAGAGTGAAACAAAAGTGGAGGGGATATGATATACTTCCTACCTGGGATTTTAAGCTAATCTCTGGCTATTACAGAATGAAATAAAATCTTCAAGTAGGGGACAAGTTACGCCCCTTCCTTTCATGGTGGGTGTGTCTTGACCGCTCCTGTGAAGCATCCAGTGTTGGTCTATTACCTGAGATTTAATGCTTTTTCTCTCTGGGCTTCAGGTAGTCTTATCTCAGTCACCTACTGCTTTAACCAAGATACTTGTTTGGATTTCAAGGAAAACAAACCCCTACTTCCAATAGCCCAAAAATTGTTGTCACTGTTGTTCAATCTCACCACACATTTGTTGTGAGAAGACTCATCATCAAAACTTCCTTTGTTTTCTACCGACAAACCCATCATTTTTTTACCTCATTAGAGCATTTGTTTTTCTGGGCAGTTTCACACAAAAGTTTTCCTGGACTTCTGCGAATGGGGCAAACATTTGCTGTGCTCCCACACCTGGTGGTTCTGCCATTTTTGTGGTCCACTTTTTACCCCCTTACACAGTTTCCATTTTAGGAACAATTTATTATTGACTTTTCTTCCAATAACCTCTACTGGCTATTTTTTTTTTTTTTCTTTTCATTTTTTTACCTCATTAGAGCATTTGTTTTTCTGGGCAGTTTCACACAAAAGTTTTCCTGGACTTCTGCGAATGGGGCAAACATTTGCTGTGCTCCCACACCTGGTGGTTCTGCCATTTTTGTGGTCCACTTTTTACCCCCTTACACAGTTTCCATTTTAGGAACAATTTATTATTGACTTTTCTTCCAATAGCCTCTACTGGCTATTTACTTTTTTCTTCTTTATTATTAGTGACTCTTAGACGTCTTTCAAATTACCCACTTTCTCATACATTTTAATTAAGCAAAATTCTAGAAGATAGTGTAACGGTATATCTGTCTTCCTTGATTTCTTACCTAAGCAACTGATCGAACACAGGAACAGTTTTCAAACTTCAGCTCAACAATGCTTAGACGTGTAAGCTCCCAAAGACATACTTATACATGTAACTTACTACTACTGTACTATATAGCTTATTGGTACTACATTAAATAACTTATTGCTAGTGTAATTTGTTAAAACTATGCATACAGCTAATTACAATGAACCCCTCACACAAAATAAAAATGAGCACCTGGGTTAGATTTAGAACTCCCCAAGCCCAAACAGATATTAGAAGAGAAGCCATGGTGAGTGTTCATCAGCAGAAGCACAGGATGAATATCTGGTATGGTGCAACTCTATCTACCCTAGTACATTAAATTTGCCCACTCAGCTAGGGGGCCCACTGGCTTGGAACAAGCTGCATCTGAGCAAGATACAACTGGGTTTAGCCTCCAAAACAAGACAGCTGGATGAAAACCACCTGTGGTGAATGGTTTCTGGAGTGCTCTACCACCAAACTGCAGCCAGGAATGGTTTATCAAAAGCACTCGCTCATTTTAACACACAAAATCCATGCCACAGGATGATCTACAGCTCACATATATTTCTTCCTAGTAGCTGGAAAAGTCACTAGGATTTGAATTTGCTGGTAGAGCTGAAGCTGGAGATTATGCATCATGTCAACTGGCCAGAAATGCATGGCCACCAGCCTTTCCAGTTGCAGTCCCGCAGTTAAAAGCCACTGCCCTATGGGTAGTTGGGATGATGCCTCAACGTACTATCAAAATGTGAGCTGATGCTCTGCCACATGGTCCCCATCTGTGCAGGTTCCCAATACATTAATGTAGCAGATGTGAATATCACAGACCATCTATGACGGGGAGGTAGAAATCAGAGTACTCTGTACAAACACTGGGAAGTGCTTGCTTACATTATTAAATGTGTTTGATTAATAACCTTTATTCTTCTTGGAGTGCTAGGCATTTAGTTATAGCTGACAGAGTTAATGATCCTCAGAATAAAAAAACACATCCAAATCAAACCCTTAAATCTGAACCCTTTATTGTTTCAAACTTGATTTTTTCTGGTTGGATCTCTGCGTCATTTCAGTTAGTTGAGTGGCAGCCATTAACCCACACTTTGACATATATCGTTAAAAATGTTTCAGTTTCCTATTTTTTCAGCAGGCAATCTCTATCTGATAATCACAATAATGCATATTGGCTATATCTATCAATGTTATGGATTTTTTTTTTTCATGGAAAAACAGTCCATTTCAGTCTTCTGGGTATTTCCATGGATTTTGACTTGTTCTGCAGAACTGTATTTCTAGGTTGTTTTAATAGGTGACAGTGTAATCCCTCTATATGTAGATGAAGGCATTAATTTACTGAACAGCAACTATTGGTCCAGCATTTTCATCTGTCGTAAGAAGAGTGATTAGTGAGGTTGATAATGGTTTAACAATGGATGCTGGTTCATAAATAGCAGTAGGCCTTTTTCAATAAAAGCTGTAAAGATCTCGGAAGATTGACTTTCTTGAAGTCCATGGTTAAAGAAAAGGGAATTATAATGCATCCAATGATTACGCGCTGTTTTCTGGTGAATGACAAGGCCATGTATTTACATAGCTTTCAGTCAAAGTGATCCTGAAGGAACAAAATAATTTGCCACTCTTAAGAATGAGCTTCACCACCACGGAGTACACCCTAGCCTTCCTGGGCATGAGTTGTATGCTATTTTCAGGAATTTAAGTGCTCTAAGTTACTCTCTGGAAGAGCTGCTTTCTCAGTGTAGTAAGAACGTAGGGAGCCTTGCCTTACCTCAAGGTTGTTCTTGCAAAGAACTCCGCTCTCCTTGTCGCTAGACACTGTCAATAGCACATTTGAAAGCCAGATTGCCATACATTAACAGCATGACAAATTGCAACCTGGACAGGGTTTGGGAAGAATCTTCATACCAAGCAGGTAAGTAAATGCCTCTTAAATAATGAAGGAATATTTAAAGAACATATTGTTCTTGGGTATTACCACAAAAATCTGCTCAGGTTTCTACCTGAAGTAGACTTTCCTATCCAAACATTGGTTAGTTTATGAGCCCTGAAATGGGAAATTTTGTTTCCTTTTTTGCCACTGGGGAATCGGAATCTTTTCAGAGAACCATTGCCAATTAATATCAGTTTTGCAATACATCTAGAATATACAATCAGTGAAATTGCTAATGATCTCTTTTATAATTTACATATTAATTATTTACATTGGTAAAAGGTCAAGGAATCTCAGAAATATTGACAGGATGTTTGTCGATGCAAATGACAGAATACCAGCTTTGGGAATGTACCCCGACTGCAAAATCAATCACCTAGCCTAAGTGATTTAGCAACAGAATATTAGACATGAAAGAAATCAAAGATAAAAAACCTTGTACAAGAGAAGTATAATGTGATTTTTGGAAATCTTAACAGTTTAGATGAAGATACGTATCTTGCAATAAGGTCATTTTAATTTACCTTTTATGACGGAACTACTTTGACAGACTTCTTAATTGATTTACAGTGAGTTCAGAATTGAATTGCTAAACTTTGTGAAGCAGAGGAATTTGTATCAAAGGAACTTTGTGAATTGAGCTAAAGTGATATCATATAAAAGAGTTATATTAAGTCCACCAATGGAAGTCCCATACTTCTTCCTGACTGCAGAGACCTCCTCCACTGCTTCTCATAGGTGACATCGTCAGAGACCCTCTGAACACCTATACATTGCATATGATTTATTACCACATTTTAAACCAGATTATCTGAAAAGGACTGAATTTCATTGTCCCCCAAAGAGTAACTATTCACATAAACGTGTCTTACCTCAAATCTCTTTAGCTGCCTGCTTGGGTTCTAGTCTCCCCACAGTGAATCTGAATCACCCGTGTGAGAGCTCTGCTTTATTCTGAAGTTGGTATAAATACACTGATTGATTATGAGCATCATTAGCTAACTGTTACATACCTGAATATTTTTAAAAGGATACTGGGGACGCAGCAAACAACTATGATGAATCACTCCATAATGGACTACTGTATGTTTTCTTCATGAATTAGGTAAGAAGAGATAATATTTTCCAGACAGCACATTAAGCATGCATTTTGCTTGATGAAAATTTGTGGTGTTATTCACTTCACTGCATCCTTAACAAAGGTCACCTCTTTCACATTTAATGGAAGGAGAATCGTTGTGCATCACATGTTGACTACGTGACTGGTCTCATGATGGAGCATGCCTGAGAACATTAGGCCACTTGAGGATGTTTTCACATCATCTCCTCCATATGACTGGACATCAATGGCACACAGAAGTGGTCTGCCTGTACCCTCACTTAAAGCAGTCACAGGGGTGAAGGTACAGCTTCTTATCTTTCCACTCTCCAATGACTTTTGCTTCACTTATCAGGTGGCAGACTTAGGTAAAATGCATGCAAGTACAAGGAACAGGGTTGGGAGCCACAAGGTACTGCACTCACAGTTTAGCCCAGGTACAGTTTTTAAGCTGGTATAACTCTTGAGTTACAGCTAGACATAATCTTGCCTGCTCTCCTGGCCTTGAGACCCTTGAACTCCTGGCTATATGGTTTAAAGGCTGTCAATGACTATCCTTTGCCATCAAGATTACACTGTGTACTCAGTCCCCCATCTTGACTGAGTGCTCTAATGATATGTCCATTAAAACAAAAGAAAGTCAGTATGACTGTTGCTGGCAGTCAGCTCCACTAGACGGCCATCCCCAGAATCAGGGCTAGACAGAATAGATCCCAAAGGAGTGGATAATATCCAATATTTCCATACTCCCAGTGGAAGAGAGAGATACATAATTTAACTAGATTAAGTTAGTGGGACTGCCTATGTTACCTACCTAATTAACTGAGGGAGAGAGTGTGGCCAAAATTAATGAAATTGAATATCCATATTCAGGTCTTTGGAGACACTTTCCATTGAGTATATAAGGGACATAATGAACATAAGTAGTTATTTGAGCTGGACTGTATTGGTTCCTGACACTTCAAATTATAGACAAGTATCTAAATGGAGCACTTAATTAAGGTAGACTGGATTCAGCGCTTATTCACTCTGATTTGAATGAGTGGATTTATCTTTTATGTGCAAATGGAACTGGATTCTTGACTGTTTGTTTGAGCTTTTAACCTTCTAACTGAGTAACAGTTGACTTCCAAATGCATCAATAACATGAGATTTTAAGAAATATGCTGTGCTTTATTGCACAAAATAAAACACAAATTTGGCACATGAGTTTCTCTTTAGGCAAGCACTTGTTCTAAATGAATTTTACATATGAAAAAAACTCAGCTTCTATTTAAGCGACAAATAGATAATGCAGATTACATTTATAGGTTAGGATATGATCCGATCAGTCACTTGCAGATGAATATGCATAGCTCTTACTAATTGGTTTTGAGCACACAGAACTTCTGATGACATTAATTAGAGAAACATGTATCTGTAATTTTCAGCATAAGCACAAAAAATGCAACATCTATTTACTTCTTAAAATTTTTTCTTGGTGAAGTGTAGATCTTACTATATAATGCCCCCATGAGATATTATTGAAATCTCAAGATTTTTTTTCCCATATGGCTACTTGTCAGTTCTGTAACTGTACTCTCTAAGACTAGGATACCGACCTGCTGTTCCTAATCTGACCTGAAACCAGGAAAAACTCTTCAAATAAATGATAATGATTAGAAAGAGGTGCAGATACTGTATTTTAAGTAGTATTAAATATACATCTGATTTAAGTCTGAACTTCTACCCTTGAATTTAAGTATCATGATTCAAAACATTTCTTCATAATTTATAAGTGCATAGGTAAAGAAAGATCAAGAAGACATATTTATTCACAAATTTCTTTTCAGTTATTCTTTCCACTATTGTCTAGCATTAATCAAAACAAACCCACAAACAATTCCAAGATAAGAAGAGATCCCTACTATTTCAAATATGCTTTTCCATTAAATCCATGCTAGATGTGGGTACCTTTCCTTACCATACTCTAGAATATGCATTGAAAATTATGCACTGTTGTGTCCAGTAAGTTGGAAGTAAGGTCATTTTTTGAAGGTAGTAGTAGTACTCAGTAGTATTAGCTTGCTCATAATATAAAGGCCAAAGACTGATGTACTTCAGAAAACCAGATCCAATATTAACCCTCAACATTGCAAGCCATAAAAAGGCTCCTATCTATAAATACAATAAAAGTTACCATGTGGAACTTACTGTGCTGGCAGTGAATCCCATTAAATCCCTCTGGACATTTACAAACATATCCTATGAATGTGTCACCTCGGTATGCTTCGCTAATTTCACATATCCCACCATTATGACATGGATTAGGAAGGCAGGGTCCTGAGAGAGGGGAAAAAAGAGAGAAGGATATATGCATACATAATAACAACCACAATAATTTCAGTCATTTATATGCGTTCATTAAAGAAATAAAATCCCTTATGTAGACCTTCATATTCCACCAAGCCGCTAAAATATACCCTTCATTTAGTTCAGATAACTTGCCAGCACAGATTTTTATGAACAAGAAAAAATATGAAGCATGTCACTACTCATTAATCACAACATTATTTTTTAATGTAAGAGAAGACAGGAGACAGAGAAGCTAAATCTTGCTCTCCTATTAAAGATAACAGGCATTCTAACTTTTATACCACTGAGGAAATATGTATTAATCAAACGTGCCTATCATGTACAGAATGACATGTACAATATCCCTGAATAATCACTACATGTCAAGTTAGTAGTTTGAGGAGATCTTTGCTATGGCTTTGGGTGACTTTCTGAGTATGTGACTATCTGGGCCAGCAGTTAGCAGCTACTAAACCAACTATTCTTTTTCCATTAAGTGCCTTTTTAACATATCCACTTCAAGCTGATTTCAAAAAGGTCTTCTGACTAATTTTTTTCTTTCCCAGCTAACCACATGCTAGGATACCTAAATTTCAGCAGTGAGATCTATTTTGTTGGGTTTGCAATGACTATACACACCTTTAAATAACAGCATCTTTTGAACTGAGGCCTAAAGTTCATTCATTTAATGGCATGTGTTTAAAGCCTTTTACATGTTCTTATCTTACTAATACTACCTGTAACATACCTCCTACCAGAAGAAAACACTTTAGCATTTTGATAAATCTTTTTTCCAATCTTACTTTAAAGAACTGGTAATCATTGATTGGACAGCCTCATGTGCAAGTTTGTGTGAGAAAAGATTTGTGAATTCAGTATAAAGTATGTTATTTGCAATCTTTGCCATGTACACAGAAAAGTGTTAATCTTCGCTTATTGAAATGCAATGTCATAATTATTCACCCACTTAAAATTGTATTTTAAAAAAAAAAAAGAAAATAACTTCTTTCCACAGCATAATTCACTGACAATCAGCACTGGGAATTGAATGATTTAAACTTAAAAGAGCTAGAAGTTTAACATTTCTGAGGGTCTGCCTATTAGTTTACGTCTTCAATGACAAACCCAAGGTTTGACAGATGTTGACAGCAACAGCATCCATTCAGAACATCACATTAGTGAAAATTTCACTCTCTAAGAAAATATTAATTTGCAAATTAACAGAATGACAAGGATGTCAGAACACATTCCCCAGTTATAATTGCCTGGGTGGTTATAGCAATTTGAGGAACTGCCCATGTGCACATTTCTATTACAACTGACGTCATCAGTTTGTTCCAGGACACAATCCTGCAGAAGTTACGCTTGTGTGCATCATTAAACATGGGATATGTCTCACCAAACCCAATAAATAAGACATGAATATATAGCAGCTTATTCTAAATGCAATTAGTAGTAAAGAAAGGCAAAAATCATGAAGATGAAAAGGACGAGACTGGCTGTTGCCTTTTTTGCCTTTCCCCATCCACATTGTGCATTACACTTTAAATATAACGGTACACTACATTCTTAATTCCAGACAACAGATATCACTTAACAGGTCTAGGAAGACTCATGGCTTTCAAGTATCACAGCGTCTGATTACGTTATTTCTCCTCTGTAATATTTTGGGAAGAAACATGTTTAATAATTTGCAATTTTGGTCTCCCAATGAATATGAGCTGTGTATTTTTTTTCAAGTCTCTATCATAGTGCTGCAGTTTGGGGAGTACCTGCAGGTAGCCTCATATGTCAATTATTTCTGTGCAAGCGAATCTCTAATCTTGCAAGAACAATAAATCTTTTAGTAATTCTTTCTCATTTTGCTTTCTGCTTTCTCCATATGGCTTGTTAAGCACGTGTTCAGCATACTTTCATTGACTTTCTTTAGATTTTGCATTTTCTCAGATCAGTCCAAAGTACAAAGACTTAAAAGGTCATTTGAGGTGCACAGTAATAAATATACTGGTGCACGCCAGTATTTCTAACTAATCTTAGGCTTCTACAATGCCTTCCTACTGAAAAAAAACTCCACACCAACAATATGAACACTTTTTTTGCCTGATTATAGTTATTTGGTCATAGACATATAATAGCAGTATTTTCAATCTAAATGTTGAGTAATTTTGGTTTGGTTTTTTTTTTTTTGTTAATAGAAACTGGTAGTTCATCAAAAATGTTGAGAGCAATGAAACATCCTAATTAAATGCACTGAAACTAGTAAACAACAATCATCTAATTTTCACTAGTTAACATCCATTTCCTAAAAAAGACGTGTTAGACTCATCTGTGTTCTAAAAGAATGAATGATTGAAACTTTAAAAAGCCTGAATCATCATACCCTGTTTCTCGCAATTCTCCACAAGATCATACTCTGAGCTCACACATCTTCAGGATATTTAAATTGCATGAACCTTCAAGCATATGATTCTTTTTTTTTTACTGAGTCTACAGGATCCCTGATGCAAGTTATGCAGTTTTGAGTGTCTTGAAGGATCTGGGCCCTAATCCTGCCATCATTCCATTTACGCATCAAAAATGGTATGTAAGATCTAGGCACTACTGCCAGATGATGAGAGGTCCCAACTAACTTGGGATGTACAGGCTTTTAAATAACATTGTATTGAATGCTGCATAATTAATTCCCTGATAATCTGATTAATATTCTCGGTTACTCAGATCTATAGCAGCAAGTTCAAAAACATCCTTCCTTACCAAAAAAAAACCCAAACCAAATTTGTCAACTAATTTTCAAAAAAACAGTGGACTTCAGGGATTTGTTTTTTTAAATCAATAGCACTGTAATACTTTTGCAGGTAATCTTTAATTGGCTTCCAACACAAAGAGAACAACAACATTTGATCAATACTAATGAGCAATAGAATTCAATGGTATGCTTTCCAGGCATTTTTATCTATGTTCATATAAAATAATGTCAACAAGATTAATTGTGCACTCAAAGTAATAGATCTATTCACTTTGCTGCTCTTTGGAGTCCTTCTTTGTGCGGTTCCAATGGTATTAACCAACATAATAAGTATAGTCCAAAATACATCATTCTGTTATTCAATTGAAATTGCATGCTGTTTTTGAAAAAAATATTGAAAGTTAAATTAAAGCATAGCAGGTTTTAAATATTTTAGATGCTCTTACTAAAATCTCTGAGATTTTATAGGTGGACAAATCAAACAAATACATCCTCAGTAGAGTTGCAAAGGTGCTCAAGGCAGAAGCATGTTATCTGTTCTCTTCTTTGACAAGAACAATCAACTAAAACTTCATTAAAATAAAATCTTGTATAATGCAGTACTGAAGTGGTATTTACATATTTGAGAGAAACCACTAGTTTGTCTATAGCAAAAAAAGCCAGGAAAGCAAGAAAAGCATCATTTCACCAATAAGAATGTAATTTTTGACAATGATAATATATACAAAGAGTCAATTAGCCTATTTAGGAAAACTGTTACTTCATTTTGTCTTGTAGGATATACACATTATTTTGAAGTACTAGAAAGAAGTGTCCAAATACCTTTCTACTTTTTCCCCTGATAATCTGGACGAAAAGTATTTTTTAAAATAGCTAGTCTTATTTTGGGTTTCTTTTTTTTGCATGGTCTTCAATTTTTAAGAAAAAAACAAACAAATACACAAAAAAACCTTAGAAACATTGACAATTGTAAAGGACATTTAAATATGTATATGTGAATGTCATTACCTAAAATTCTGATTGTTTTCATTTCAATTATTTAGTTTTACTACAGACTGGCTGCATCTACATGAGCAGGCTACACAGTGCAATGGGAAGGGATCTGAAGAGCAAGAGGGCTGATGCTGAGGTCCTGATGCCCACACAGTATCCTTCCTGAGAAGGGGGTGGTAGAGTTACTCTGGTGGTAGACTAACTCTAGTCTCTTGTCAAGGCTTTTCATCTGCTTAGGGTTGTATCTGTATGCGTGAGGTATGACACTAATTACTGTTCCCTCTAAGTGTCCAGGATGCATTAGAATTTAAGAAAAAAAGGAAAAATACTATGTTTCCAGTGCATTGCTGATGAAGCACTGCAGCCCTCCCACTCCTCACCCAGCTGAGGACAGCGAGAGCCGTACATGAGTTCATTCGGAGTGCCAGTGCAAACTTCATCAGGGACAGACACAGAGCCTGTCTGCAAGGGCAGGCTGTGCAGATGGTCAGCGACACAATGAACACATGCAAGATTTTGTACAATGCACTGAGCTGCATTATCAGGAAGTCTACCGACGCTTTGCCAGATATTTTTCTGATAAATTGGACTTAAAAATGTGACAAAGGCCAACTCTGAAGTACAATGGCTAACAGTGGAGCTATGTAGCATTAGCTTAGCAAAATCCAAGAAATCAGAAAGTAGTTGAAATAGCAGCCATAACAGAAAGAAAAAGCAAACAAACAACACCCCCTCAATGACTCTTTCCCTTACCACTCCCCAATTCAGTGATAGTCATCTGTAAAACAAGCCATTTCTCATGCTTCCACCAAACAGTGTAAGCATTTTTTGCCAAATATAAAATCTGCTGCTGCTTTGGTGGGAAAGACATTCAAAAAAATCAGGCAGTTACAGGTGATGTAGTTAAACAAGAACTCTACATCAATCACATCTTCCTCAAAGTCTGATTCCCTGTACTCAGAAGTGTGCTTGCTGCTGTGCTAGAATAGGAAGATGATAAAAAATCAAAAATCATCATTTCTTACTAAGACAAGATTAAATGAGAAATATGAAAAACATAAAGAGGGAAAAAAAAAGAAAAATATACTTCAGTGGAGTGACACATGCCAAATAATCACATTTTTAAAAAGTAAAATTAAAGGCAGTGCAATACAAATGTTAACACTTTTGATGGTATCTATCTATCCATCTTCTCTTCATGTAGAAATAATGCAACTTTAATGAAAAATACTAAATTAGACATTGACCTTGACATACATCAAGATGAAGATACTGTTAGCTACAAAGCTAATTGCTTCATTTACTTTGTGGAATATTACTGAAGTAGGACTAATAGATAATGTTACTCTGATGATATAGTAAGCTCCAAATCCCATCAAAACAAATATTGGAGTTATCATCAAACTAATAAAAGGTATCAAATGATTTTACATTTCATTGTAAAAGAAAAATACTCTCTAGCTGCTTGCCTTCATACCACTAGCTTTGCTTAAGACCCTCGTGGCTCTACATGAATGTCAGTCAAATAGGTTTTTTTTTCCTCCTCTGGTAGGTTGAAGTCTTCATCAGAGATCTCTCACACAGTTTTAACATCAGTAGTTTGAAGTCTTCCCCCTACCTATGTTTTGATAATACATAATACTTTAGATGCTTCCTCTGCCAAAGCAAAGTCTTCAAATTAGGTTATGACAGAGCTCACTTAGGAAGAGCTCTTATATTTTGAAATGAATATGTATAAAAGAAGCCAGTGACACATATGACTTTTTTCATCTTTATGGGAAGAGGAAGAATTAATCTCCTTGCTGCTGGAGCTAGTAGAATGGCATAAGCTTCCCATGATAAAGAAGTTAAGGATTATCACACTGAATTAGACTCAGTGTCCAGGTAATCCAACATCCTGTCCCTGCTGCTCATCAGTTCCTGCAACCTGAAGAAAGCTGAAGAATCCTGCAGTGGGAATAATTAAAGATCTGCACTAGATATCTTACAAATATTTGAGATGAACTTAATCTCTGAATCTTTGTGTTAGACATTCTTTTCTAACTAATATGTAAGTTTTCTCCATACAGTTAAAAATTATGTTTATACCACCTCTTTTTCAGAACTATATTGACCTTTTTCTTTCGTCATTATCCTTTTAAAAACTCAATTAAATGGATTTTTGAAAGGTGTGCCCCTTCAAATGTGATCTTATAGATTTCAAAGTTCAGCAGACACAAATCCAAAATATAACATAATTCTATTTGAAAGAGACTGTCTTCCACAGAGACACACAAATGAGCATTCAAAACCAGCAGGAATGTCCCTACAGGTTACGACAGAAAACTGCTTTATTGCACAAAAAGGGCAGGAATATAACAAAAGCTTTTGATGGTCTCTGATCTTCCTCACATTTACTACTTTGCCTATTAATTTAATATGGTTGTGCAAGGCTTACCTGACACAGAGGCTGGTTTTGAATGCTCCCAGCTGCATGTCTGTGTGGGAGTCGTGATACTTCAGAGACCATTTTAACAACTCGACAGAAATGATCCTGCATCTGCGGAGTTCTGGGGATCATTAAATCATACCAAAATACATACTTAGGTCTCAGCCTATCTATACGTTCAATCACACAAGTATGACATATCCATTCCAGCAACGCAGCGTAGGGAGTTAGGTCTCACTAGTACGCATACTTCGAGCCTGTGCACCAACTTTGTGGTTAAGACTAAGCTTCTGCTCAGGTATTTTGTAGATTTCACCTGTATTTAGAAGAAAACTACCATTTCCCAAGAACACTCTTGAGGTTGCTGGGTCCAAAGAACAGCATGTTTGTTCACTACTTGAAACTCCTGCTACATCTCAGCTGCCTGCTTTGCAGTGCATGGTTTTGAGGGCATTTGAAGAGAACGTTCCCAGCAGATGTGCTATTGACCTTCTGCCAGAAGGGGCTGTAATAATGAAAACGGTTTATTCTAGTTAACATGTTCATTCTACCAATTAAGTATGAAGCATCTTCAGTAAGGAATGAATACGTTGTAGTACAGTATTTGCTCTTTCTTACTCAGATTTTCTTTTTTTTCCCCTTAAAAGTAATTCTGGGTTCAAAATTTACATAAATATCTAAACATTTTAGGGCCCAACTCCCACTATACTGGTGCATCATGACATGGCTGAAAGAAAATAAAGGAGTCTCTCAGTTTAACTAAAACCCACAGAAGTTGAACTTGACGTGTTTTGAACTACCTCATCCTTCAAGTCTTCCAAAGTGTAATAAATTCTTGCTTGCCCAGCATACTTGAATATTTGTAAAACAAAGAGGGAAAAAAACCCCAAACAATAGCTCCTACAGATCAATATATTTCACACGATTTCCTTTTAGAATTTGCCACTGTTGATTCTATTTTGCTGTTAGGATACAAATGAATTTTGTATCAACAAATATTTATTATACCTACAGCTTTCTATTTGTTTGGTTGTTTTAGCCTGAAAAGAATAGGTATTGCAGGACATCATTAACAGTTTATGTGGAATGTTGATAATATTAACTGATTGCTATATGTTATTCCAGTTAGTGCATGAAAGTAGTAAAAATAATTAGCAGTTACACACACCTTCACCTCATTAACATTCTCAAAATATCAGTTTTAAGCAAAAAAATCTGTTCAGCCTGGCTCGTAAGTGAATTAGTACTGTATTAGATTCTATCTAACTATATATCAATTATAAACTAATGGCACAGATCCAGACTTAATTGCACTGTGATTAAATATTTATCTTGTTTTTAATGCAGCAAATGGAGTGTGCTGATTATAATGATCAAGGTGTCTCCATCTGGATGCAGCAAAAGCTAAGGTTCACTCCCTGAGTGCAAAATATTTCAGGTCATTTCTGCACATTTCCCTCTAATTCTCCCCTGTGGATTTATATTACAGTAAACTGATTGTCCAGCCATCTCCCAACCTTTTTTTAACTACATAACTAGAATATTTTCTGAAAAGGTGCTATTTAAACTTGACGGCTATACAGTGCCTTTCCTTAATAAATAGTCTTAAGTTTCTCACCTAACTGTTCCATCGACTGGAATGACAGATTCTACACAAATTTGAGGTGTGGTCAGTGTAGTAGGCAATGCAGTGATACTACACAGGGTGAGACCTGAAAATGCTCCAAAAGCTAGAGAAGGTGTTCAATGCTCTACAAGATATTTTCCTCAACTTCTCTCTCTTTATTTCTCCTCATACTCCTAGGCTTCCGAGCTTGAGAACTTTCTTTCCCATTTTCAATGCTGTTTTTCAGCTCTTTATACCCTTCATCACCTACACGTGTTCCTGAATAAAGCCCACAGTAATCTTCCCTCACCAGCTATCTCATAAACGTACTGTAGCAAATTAACGTGAGACCTGTTCTGCATCTCTGCATGACCTTTCACAGGAGGGTTTTATCTTCCCAAAGAATACCTAGTTTGTTTACAGAAAATCCAGGTTCAGGGCCTTTTCCTTCTCTTTCTCTAACTTTATAGTTTAACTCTGGCAGCAGCATTGTTTTTTTTTCCTAGATGATACTGTTTCTGTCACTGACTTCTCCCACTCTTGCTGATCCAAGTGTGGGGGCTTGGTTGCTACACTCAATTTTTTGTGATTTACTTTGTATCATTGTTAAATTCAGATTAATTTTCCAACTTATGTTAGAAATATTTTCCAAATCTCTTTTTCAGTTGATTCTGGTTCACATCAAATGGACAAAACTCTGCAAACACAGAGAATATTGTATTTTGTAAAAGTTTTGCTGGAGGACTGCAAAGACTTGAAGAATTTTGTATATTAAAATATTCAGAGAATTATTATTATAGATTGGAATGTTCGAAAGATTCAGTTCAAAAGTGCAGTTCTGACAATGCTAATGTCTACAGGTTTTACATTAAAATAAACTCTCCAAATCCTTTCTCTATATAGTTGAAAGAAATCCACCTCTGCATTTACTACATTGGTCTGTTGCTTAAATAAAATATACCCAGCAATAAGGAAACCATACACAGTTTGGTACCTAATGCAGAACCTCACTGCCAGTTGGGATTTCTGTGCAACAGTGCTATTTTTATCATCGTAATTCTTGTCATCATATATGAAGATGTCAGTTTTCATTGTTTCACTGCACTTTAAACTGCCAGTGATCAGGACCTCTCATCCTTTTTCACCGTGTTCCACTAATAACTGGAAAATGGAAAAAAACCTGAAAAGATTATGTGAACCTTAACTATAACAGCAAATAGATTAAAATCCAGTTAGTTCTCTTGCTGAGCATTCCAGTGGGAACTAAAAAATGCAACAGCCTAAACTCATGCTATTCATATTTGTATGAGTCAGGTCCTAACTACTAGTGTCACACCAACGACACGGAAACAGCAGAAGAGAATCTCAGAGGATGGTTATCCTTAGGACATGAAATATTATTAAAAAGTGATGAAAGAGAATTACTAAATGTGAAATATATATAGTCCAAAAAGGCATAAAGTTGTCCACAGCAGAAACCAAGGGAAATAGACAAGACTTACACTCCAGTCATTTATTTCCCTTAGGATGTAGGACAGAGGAAATACATCCTTTCCTCTTCGCATTTTTTTTTCAGCTGTCATCAAACTCTTACGATTTTATGTACCCTACCCTAAATTCTTTTGAATTCCAGATCCTGTCACTATTCTCCAACTCTTACTCCCTTCTTAGCCAGATCGTCGTTCTCTTTTCTCCTCATAACCCACTCCCGCTTCATACTGGTGTCTTGCCAACTCAGAAAACCACACACTGCCTAACCATCCCAATTTAAAATCACAACCCATGTTTGCAGTTATGTGCCTTCAGTTTTTAAGATACACAGTAGAATCACTAGATGTCTGCTTCCTTTGCACCAGCTACACCCACAGCACAAATACAAACTAATTGCTCTTGATTAATGTGATTCACATGCAGTTAGTTGTACATGGAAGAAAATACTGACCTATTTTGGTGGATAATGGTAATAATTCCTGCACAGCAAGACAGGAGATTAGCCTTTTCTGATAAACAATGCTTTAACTTAAAATTCCTTTCTGTGTTATTACACGCAATGCAGGTGTCATTATTGTCATTCAAGTACAGTTCTCTGCACAGGTAAATTTTGCCTTCAGCAGAGCCTTGTGCAAGGGCTGGGACATAAGCTGCAGCACTCCCGAGGCCACAAATATACTCCTCTAGTGAATGGCATGGCAGACTTCCTCTGGAGCCACACACTCTTCTCTGGTGTCCACCCTGAGCTGTGGCATGGGTAGCTTGTCAGACACATCCAACTTTCCCCTGGTTTTCAAGATCCACAGGTCTGTGCATAGGCATAATGACGGCCATATTCATCTGGGCGACTTCAAAAGGTGGGGGCATGAACTAGGCATAATTAACTTCCCCTCTCCTCAGGACAGACGACCTGAGTGCATGTTAATATTCTCTTTCCAATCTAGTCTAATTGGTAGCTGGATACGGTTCCTGAAAGGGAATCCATAATATTACTCATCTGTTGATGGAATGGAGTCAGGCACAGAGAAGGTCATCTGGCTGAAAGATGTGGATGCTGCAGTTAGGTTCTGAATGACAGGGAACAAGACCAATAGGATATGCTGTGAAAACTACTTTACTATTGTAATGTGTCCTTTCATTGAGGATATCCCTAGTGACATGATTTAAACAGTTTGAAGCAAATTCTTTCTTTGGAATTTCTTAAGAGGTTGCAACATATTACCTGTATTCTGCTACCAAATATTTAGATAGAAACAAGACTTGATGACAAATACATTACATTATACCTTCTGTCCCTCCCCCTGTTCAAGGGAGGCTAAAGCAGAATGCTGACCTGACAGGATTGTTGTATTGTATTTTGTTTCAAAACATGCCCAGTATTACTGTTTTGCAGAGAAAATTATTAGAATGGTTTTCTCATCTAGGAGGCTGGATTAAAAAAAGAAAATTGAGAAATTCCAGGTCGACACAGAAAGATTAAAAATCAGATATTGAAATATTGTCATCCTTTCCCTTAGTTTATATTAATAAATAAATACTGTTCCACAGTTTTAACAGGACGAAATACTGTAGAAAGCTTGAAACTAATGAAATTAATGAGTAACTATAACAAAGACTTGTAATATTGCTGTAGAGTGTTAATTCATGTTTTGCAAGTAAATGTTAAAATATGGTACTGCAGGCAAATTGAATATATAAATCTATATCCAGACCTTTTTGTTCTTGGGCTATGGCTTCTTCATTGTAGCTAGCCATTTCAATAAAACTTCATGAATTCCAAGTCTTCTCTCAGCTTATTTGACATAATTCAAATAACTTCTAAAGTATATAAAGGTACAATTCATTTTAACATTTTTTAGTAATACACAACTAGACATTCATGGGGGCATGTTACATTTTCATAACTGATATTTTTATCAGAAGAGTTGTCATACAACTACAACTCCCATGGAAGCCAGTGGAATTTTTGTCTTAAATAAGTAATGAATATATACTTCTGGACTGGAGTGTGAAAGCTTCTGCTCTCTTATCTCCAGTCATACTGATAATTTCATTTGACAGTTTATTACTTTACAGTACTGTGGATCTTATGTAAATAGTTTTGCTACAATTTTGAAGTCACATAGTATTTACTCATAAGGAGTATTACTGAAGTCAACAGTTTTATATAAGTGCAAAAAAAGAGAAAAAAATAGTTGTTTCCAAAATAGTATTTCGAAACACTACAATTGTATAGATAAGATTACACAATACAGCAGAAGATAGCTGAATACTACATGTCATTCTTTCTTTAAGCCTAATAATGGACATTCATGCTCTGAGGTAAAATACTGTTTATCTAAAAGACTTACAGTGGGAAAAAATGAAATGCATTTTAATTGCAGTAGTAAAGACTTCAAAATAATATACAATAAAAAATAATCTATTCAATTTCTAAGACAAAAGAAAAAAGGGAGGTCTTGGCTCTGGCAAATGGTCATTAGTATATGGCAAGTCAATCTGTAAGAGCAACAATGAGAATCAGTAGATGTGAATGAAGTGGCAAATATTTGTTATTGCAAGAAATGGTCTAAGAAGTTGTTGCATACGTGCAGAAATCCCCACATTCCTGTCTGAGTGAACTCAGTCAAGGCTTTGCTTGATATTTCTATGCCCCTAAAGCAATTTATGTTCTCTTTATGAGAATAATGGCAGGCAACCTGTGACTGTTTATTAAAATATAAATGCCAAATCTTCTTTCAACATTTTTTTCCCCCCTGTTCAGGCTAGGATAGACTTAAAGATCTTCTCAGCACCTCAGTGATGCAGCTACTCAGAGAGTCCAGCTCGCTGATCCCTTACTGGCAAATAGTAATGACTGAAGCCAGAGCCAAGAGAGTTTGGGATGGCAGGGCTTTTTTACTTAGTAAGGGTTTTAGGGGGATTAGAAGTAGACAGAACATTAAACACAGTGCAATGCAGGAAGAAACTCATTTGGATGGGAACTGGGCATCAGATCAGTAGCTGATGAGACAGAGATTCATAATAAGAAAGACCAGATGGAAAAAAAACCAACCCACTTCAGCTCTATTTTAAACCCTGCTCTTGGTCCTTCAGGGCACTTAATTCCACTTGCAGATGATTCCATTATCTGTCAGTTTTAACACTTCCTGGGCTTTGATGCACTGCAAATCCACAGCAGTGTAATGGTATTATGCATATCCATGATCGATAAAATACTGCTGTTTCAGACATGAAGAAAAACTCACGTGTCTGAATGCCTGTCCATTTCACCTATCAGCTGGTTCAATGAAATATGCTACCTGTATCTACAAACGTTTCCCTGCAACCTATGGACTTACATCAGAAAACAATCCTAAATGTCACATCTTTCCCTGGTTATAAAATCGGTCTCAAAGGAGCCTGAATTTAACAGAAGTACCATATTCCCTCAGTTCAGCCATGCTCTCTGCTACTTTGCAATCTTTCCTTGGCACTTCTTCCTTACTTGCTTTAGCATCTATCCAACCTGCTTAAGCTTAGGCACATCTTTAACACCCTTACATAATAGGATATGAATTACTGAAAAGGTAGGACAAGGATTCTGGTTGTAAGAACCAACACTTTTTTTGTTGTGCAAGATTACCAAGAATCAGCACAGATTACCAAGAATCAGAGTAGATTTTTGTTCATTTGCTTGCTTTTTACTAAACAAGAGTTATGGATAAAAAAATATATTTATTTAAGAACAAGAGATATGAAGTGATAGGAAAAATTACTAGAACAACGAACATACAAGATACATGATTGAACATGATTCCTTGGCTGTTTCAGCATGTCAGCCAACTTGTAAAATTGTAGAGATTATACTATAGAGTCATTCCCAGGAGAGTTATTAGGGATATTTCCCATTCATCCTGCTGTTAAACATCATAACACGGGGAGCAATGGTATAGGGTACTTTCAAGATTCACACTGGTTAACTTTGCTCAGAATCTACAAATGTTATGTTGCGGTAGTCAGCACCAAGAGTGTACAGCTCCCACCCCAAAGATCATGAGATTTCAGGGAACCTCACCCACAGCCACTCTTATTTATTTTACATAACTATAATTATTTGCAGCCTGATGTTTAGAAACTTGCGTCAGTACAGTTATGCATGGATGTAGCTTTTTGTAGGCTCAAAATCTTTGAAGCACAGAACATTCAATGTGTTGAATGTATATCCTGGAAGGAGATACGATAAATGAATATGAAGAAAAACAAATGACAAACATAACAAATCAACAGCTTTACAAAAGGTGAGGTCCTAAAAACCTCAGGAGAAAAATCATAAATATGTGTATACTCATATGTGCATGTACACCTTGATACTGGGCTACTGGTGTGGGTCCTTCCTGTAGAAAGGAAACCAGAAAAAGGGATTTACTTAAATTCAGAGTTTCTTCCTAATTGACATTAACCATGTACACTCCTTCTGTAGTATATAGAGAAAATGAAGGAATAACCGCTGCCTTTGTTTTAAATTTCTCTACAGGTTTGTGTTTCGTTTCTTTGACTGCAAAGACTGACCTAGATTGGACTCTTCACTCTTGAAGAGGAAATCAGGATAAAATGACATCTACCCATGCTGTTGCTGCACTGCTGTCCAAAAAGAAGACTACTGCCCAGTCTTGGCACAATTTAGTGTCAAATGCACAGCTGCGAACAGTGAGGATTTCAAATTCATATGTATGCAAGAACTGGCACTCATAATGTATATGACACCAATAAAACCTTACACTAATGAATATTATTTGGGTTACAGTGCCTATCATGGAATGGTCTGGTTCATTGTCCAAGCAAAATATACTTAGCATTTTTAAGAGCACACTTACTTTATAGTCCTTAACTTTGCTAACATGTGCTGTCTTCCTACAGGACCAGCCATTCTGCAAATGGGTCATTATTCAATACTTCTTTATCCTCCTGAATGAATGTGTAGTACAAGCCTTGGTAACTAAAAACCACTTAAATTTGCACTGAACAGGAAATAATGAGTAAAATTTCTTCCTCAGCACTCTTACATTTTCACAGTCAATCCAATGCTTTAAAGATGGTCATAAGACAGTTTAAAACCAAAAATAAGCACAAAATAAGCCTCTTTGGGATGCTATTTTTAAACAGAGTCCTTTCCATCAGGCTTGTTAATCTGCTTCCAAATCCTCAACCAACCACTACTCCTGTTTGTTTTGCTTTCATTAGTATTTGCTTTTTTCCCCTCTTTCCACGCATCTGATACCTGGATGGGAATCTTTGACTGCTTTTATCCAATTTAATTACAGTATGTCACCAAAGATGACTGTTTTTTTTTCTTCACTCTAGCTTTCGCTACGCATTTCCACCGAATTCCCCTTCCCACTGAGAGCACACATGCCACTACATGTCAAGTCAGATCAAGGAGCTGGACCAAATGAACACTAACTCTATTGGGGAAATTACATTAGGGAAGAGGCTACTTTCAGCTGGAACAGCTACCTGATGCAGCTCAACATGTAGCTGTACAACTGCTAGCACAAGCATAAAGGGGAGAGCAAGAAAGCATGAGTAGGTTGGAAGAAGGAATCAGAAATAAATGGCCTGCGTGAAGTAAACAATTCTTCCAACAGCAGCCAGGCCAACACAGATCATCCCACCACAGCCCTTCCCTTTGTATGCATGTATTCAGATCCACTCACTCTGTGCCCATGCACAACTCATTAATCTCATTTCTTTGCCTGTCAACTCCCTTCTTCCTCAGCAATTTCTCATCTCAGTTTCCATCACTTCTCAGATGAAAATCTGTCCATTCTGACAGGAGAGGATTTTGTCATCTGTTCTCTGCCATGGTTAGCCTTTTGCCATATTTTCTCCCGTGCTTCAGCTCTACTTCTTGGAAGTACAGAGAACTCAAGGAGCAACAGAGTACACTGAGATTCCTGAAGCAACAAGAACAGTAGTTTGTTCTTCATCTTGTTTGTTTTTGCTCCATCTTCAGAGGATGAAACAATCAATATCAAATAATAATCTTTGTCTATTTTATTCACATGACCCTGTCTTAACTGCTAGTTCTGCTCTTTGTATCTGTCCAAGCAAGGTCTAGACACCTGCAAAGCCTCTTCTTGGGGAATACTGCTTCCCAGATAGAAAAGCACCTGAGTAAAGCCACCCTATCGATACAGACCTGGAACCAACAGACAGTGCTGACACTGCTGGAGCCTGAGACAAAGGTGTTGTGTTTCCCTGCCAGGGTGACATCTCCATCTGTTCTGCTCCCTGCTCTCCCTGGTACAGAGATGCATTGGTAGTTGGTACGGCAGACTTGATTTCACCCACCTTCAGACAGCAGTATGCACTGCTGGTTTCCTTATAGCAGAGTTCTCAATTCTGTTAGGTTAGGAGCGGTCTCTGCTAATTGAGCATGAACTAAGCCTACCTCCTTTGCTGACTCTGTGGACTTTTCCATGGCAGTAATAAAAGCAACCTCTGACACCGCACTGTGAAATTGCATGTCCCAGCTCCAAAGTATCGGAGCAGAAAGGTTTCTCAGTAGAACAGCTTTGAGAATCAGAATGGGCAGCAGAACACCTTTTTTCCTTAACCTCATTATAAGAAATAGTGAAACTATTTGAGCTGAGTTCAGCCTGAGGCAGACGCCTAGCATGGAAAACTTCTATCTCAAAGTTCGGGTGAGAAAGTGATAAGCAACCAAAAGAAAATGTTCATGACATAAAGCAATAGGTAGTTTAGGGGATACTATATGATCTTCCACTTGTATTTGTACACTGGGATGAATGTTGTATACCCACCACAAATACCACTCTCTAGACCTATGCAGATTATGGAAAAATGCCCATGTATGAGTTTCTCAGGCAGTTGCCAGCACTGAAGGCTAATCCCAACCTCCCAGCACCCTTTTTGTCTAACCCTGAAAAGAAGTGAGAGATTTTGCTGAACTGAGTTATTTTTATGATATATGGACAAACATTCACTAAGGAATAGGCTGAAAATACTAATTAATTTCCATTCCTGACCTAAGCAAGATTTCCAGCTTTTAAATGTGACAGCCTACTGTAATAGCTTTCAGTGCCACCTGGCATCTAGAGCTATTTTTACTGCATAAGCCTCATTTTCATCAGAATGGGGTTCAATATGACCTTTATATAATGTTCTGATTTAGTCTATATTTTACTTGAATATATGGAAAAGTAATTAACAAGTTAGCTTCAGGCACTAAAAAATAAAATATGCACTTCAAGAAGAAAAAGAAAAGGAATTGTTACAAATGTGTAAACCAAGTTAAGCAAGAGAGTAAATCTCTGTTACAGACCCTGAGGGAACAACAAATCCTCTCCCTTAGAATAATATGGAAAGATGATTTTCCTCTTCAAAATGTGTGAAACAGAACAGCTTTGCATACCACAGCAAAATTATTGTGCCCCAAAAGACAGCCTGAGAGCATGCTGTCACAAAACTACAACACTTTGGATGCTGCTGTACAACGGGCAGTAAATTGAAGTCCTTGAGACTAGACCAGATGCATCTTTTGAGATTTTGAGGGTAAGAGAGTAAGCAGATGAAATATCTCATGAACTTTTTGGAAAGTTTCATTTCAATAAGCTAGGGACACCTGTTTATTTTGTTTTTTTTTTTTCTGATAATCACCAAAGGAGTTACAATTTCAACTTCTTGCAATCAATAGAAGGCCATTAGTGCATTATATTCAGGAAGAAGAGATACCCTTTGTGAAATCCAATTTTATACCCACAATCAGTTAAGTATTTTTAAGGAAAACATATAGTATAGTTAGCATATAAGGATATAAGTATAATTGCTATGTAAATATTAATCTCAGTAAGATCTCAAATGTTTTTCATTTGAACTCATAATGTAGTTCTTTGAGAATCAATGACATCTTGCCAGTACTTTAACCAACTGGATCTCTTCTACTTTTTGATGAGAGATGCGCAGCACCAAATGTAAAACCATTTGCTGACATGAAGGAAGGAAAGACAATGAAAAATTGATTACAATATTCCTCTGTTCAAGCAAAAGATCTATCCAATATCCAAATCATAGAATCACAGAATGTTTTGGATTGGAAGGGACCTTTAAAGGTCACCTAGTCCAACCCCCCTCGCTGTGGGCAGGGACATCTTCAACTAGATCAGGTTGCTCAGAGCCCCGTCCAACCCGACCTGGAATGTTTCCGGGGATGGGGCATCCACAACTTCTCTGGGCAACCTGTGCCAGTGTCTCACCACCCTCACAGTAAAGAATTTCTTCCTTATGTCCAATCTAAATCTACCCACTTTCTAAACTATTTAATATCAAACTATTTTAAACAATCTAACATAAAGCTATCGAAGATGGTGCTGAGTAGAACATTCCTACCTTCTACCATAAATAGTTATGAAAAGTCAAAATCTTAAAAATTTGATATTATGAATTTACCTCAAAATAAAAATAAACTGTGACAAGGGAAAACCTGGGATTTTAATAATTTTATGTTTAGTATTTTAAATCTATGAAAAATGATAATTCAGTGAATTTTTAAATGCAAGGTTATTTAGAACAAGAAAAAGCACTTATTTTTGCCAAAAATGTGGCTTACATTTTTACAACATTTTTACAATACAAATTCCATTCTGTTTTTTTTAAACTCACCATGCCCCATGAACAATTTATTTCTGAGGAACCAACAATTTCACCAGAAAATTGATAAAAAATTCTAGATTGCATACTGGTTTTAAATCTACACATTACTAATGTTTAGCACTTATACCTGGCAAATGCACATTAAATACGTTGCTTTATTGTCTCTATCCTGTCAATTTCCAGAGATCCATAAAGGGAAACCCAACCTATGACATAGGCAGCTTTTTATGGGAGAGAGTACACTATTTCCATTCTGTCATACTTTATGAGATAGAAAGTAGGTGCTGGCTTTGTTTTGCCATTTCAGCATGCTACTCACAAGAACAGAGTCAGCGTGTGAGCACTGGGACACTACGTCAAGGAAGGGCTTTTGGGTCCGAAACCTCCATGAGAAACCACCCCTTTCACAATAAGGCTCTCACTGAGTCCAGGGACAATCCCTGGGAGGTAGTGGAGCTCAGAGAAGCAACATTATTTCTTCCTAATATGCTAGTCTAAATCAAATTTACCTAAATGTTAATGTGAATAAAAGAGAGAAATCTAAAAAACAAGTAGAAAAGAAAACAGAACTCCATTATTACTACAGAAGTCTAGAGGATGTCTAATAGGAAAACTAATAGGGTCTCTCTTAAGAAGAACCTAGGCTATGTCCAGTAAATCAGTTTTGAAATATCTATTAGTTAAAATAATTTATAACTACTTTTAATTTTTCATCTTTTTCAATCTTTTTTTTCCAAACACAGTGACTGATATATAGTTTCGTATTCTGCAAATAGGTTCCAAGGAAAACACTAAGGCAATATACTGTGGTGCCCTGCTTTAAAGGGCTTCTTAAACACAAGAAATCTGGGGGAGAAACAAAGCACCAGTTTTAATAGCCAGAGAAACCTGGAGTTGTCCTAACAGAAACAAAACAAAACACATAACGTGGAAGCAATTTAGATTTCAATTGTTGCTTAACACCATGCTCATAGGGTAAGGTTAATGGACAAATCTTAAGATTTTTAGTTGTCTATTTTTTATGACTTTTTGATAACTCTTAAGTGCTATCTCTAGTACAACTTTCTTCCTGCAACTTCTGATATTGTGCTTTTCTATTCTAATCTTTTGATTTCTTTTTCTGATTAAACTTCATTCTAGAGACTTTCCAATAGAAGTCCCCTTCTCCACTTTATATGGCATTTTTAACTTTTGTTGTTTCTCAAAAGTGATTTTTTTCCCTTGTTTTTTACTTCTTTAGGAAAAAATGTTAAAGTAACTTTTATAGAAGTTGAAATTCTAAATAAGGAAGTGAACAGATTAAATATCACATGGAATTGTAGAAGAGTAATATTATTTTCCATGGGAAAAAATAGACTGCTTGTAGTAGTTGCACACAGATATATAATGCAGCTGTCTGTACATGTACATACCGTGTCACAAGGTTGTTGTAGGGATTATGTTTTACTAATGGCTTTGAAGAAGAAATTTCTGTCATATATTGAGTCTACTATCTCTTCAACACCTAAATTTCATTAAATCAATATTAAACTCAAACTGTAAAAGCGCTTTTATTGTCATGAAAGTCTAAACATATTTGCATATTGTATATAGATGGAATACAAAGACACAAATCCCAGTTACCTGAAACACTAGGCTTAAAAAAAAATCAGTGACAAAAGCAAGGAATGGCTTCAGTTAAGTGATGGTCTCAAGGGGCGTGTATTTATTATTTCAGCCAAAGTCACAGTGTAAAGACCAGTGTACAAAGTGCCACATGTTATGCGGTACTCTGTCTCATCGTGTCTTGGAAGAATTACTCTTTGATATCTTTAGAAATGATTCCAGACTCCTTGAGGAGAGGGAGGGAATACATAAAACCACGGGGAAACATTTTTGAGATGCAAAGGTTCAAACAGCAGGACATCCAACAGAAGTTGATACACTAGGCTTAAAAATTTTCAACAAAGCAACCTCCTCCTAGTTCAATAAACAGCTTTAAAAGACTCATGCCACATGTGTAGATCGGAAAAGAAACATGGAAACAAATCTCCAAGACAACTGTCCTGAGATTTTCCTAGCTTGCTTTCACAGGATGCATGAGCTTCTGGTAAAACTATTTAATTGATCTGAAACTCAAAATAAATGAACAGATATGAAGAAGTGGCTCAAAAGAGAGTGTTTAGATGTCTATGACAACATAAAAAAATAGGTATTTAACTGGAATGGAAAAAGAGATCTAGATCAATGTTTATCCAGAAGTAGGGCTAAGGAAAACCTTGTTGAAACTGTGAGGATCATTTGAAAAACTCCTTGGTTTAGCTTTGGTTAAAAAGCATGCAAAAAGTAAGTATGCTTTTTCTTAGATGAAATATGTTTAATGAGTTATAATTACAGTTCATTAGACTGAAGCATTCTGAAACTGAAGGAACCCCTGTGAGATACCATTTCTATAGAGGTACTCACAAGGCATTTATTATTTCAGGATTATTAATCTTCAACCTAGTGGTTACAACAATCAGAGTAAAATTTTAGTAACTTCACTTCTATGAGATTACTCATGGAGGGCGTTGTCAGAGTGACATATAGTGCTCATAGACTCTATCCCAAAGAGCAGAGTATGGGAAATAGCATTGTTTTATACCTTCAGTTGAATAGAAAAAGAAATTCTAATTTTGATCCTGACCACAGGTCAATTAAAAGTTTATAATGTTCATAAAATGTTCAAATAATGTTAATAATCTTCATAAAATTAATGTATTAGCTGCAATTTATCCTACCTCTCATTCTTTAGTAAGTAAAGGTATTGTTTGGAAAAATACTACGTTGCCCTCCAATTAATCTTCTCACCTTTCCTCCCCTGCAACTGTTACACTAAATGCAGTCTCTTATCTCAGAGTGTTTAGAAGACAATCATAAGGTATTTCTAATGATTTTGAATGCTAAGTGATGACTTCTGGGCCTTGCAGCTGGAAGTGTGTGCATACCTCCTCCCCAACACTACCAGATCAGCACTAGAATCAGCAGGTTAATTATGCTCCACTAAGATAAATGTCACAAACTGGAGGAAACTTGCTGCTTTTTTTTGGAAAAGAGCAAAATCTGGTAGCGAATAGAACTTGCTTTCTGCCTATACAAGGCACGTCCCACTGAACTTACTGGGAAAGGCTCTAGGTGACAGCATGAGGCTTTGGATGCAGTTTCTATTTATTTTTCAGCACCCCCGCATCTTTCAAACTGCATGACTGCCTTCCTACTCTGAGGAAGAGGTATCTGTTTTAAGCAGAACACACAGCTTTGTAAGTGTCAATACAATCTGAGAAATAAGTTGTATTAAAACAATCCCATAATAATGCACTAGTCTGTTACTTTCAAAACAACAACATCTGGTCATATCTTAGAGCAAAATCAATAGAAACTATAAATTATAAAGCATCTAGGTAAAGAACAATTGCACTTTATTCATAGATTTTCCTCTGGAAAAGCTAGAACAAGTAATATCTCTATAACAAAGGTTTAAAAATAACTTCATTTTCACACGCATGCCCTTCATCACTAAATTTAAAACTTTCCTGCTCTTAATGCAACAGTCTGGTTCTGATTTTTACTTCCCCAGGAGCAAGATAGTGCACTTCATTGTTAAATTTTTTATTGTGCTTCTAGGTTGCACTTTCACTGCACCTAATTTAAGCTCCAATCTAGCAAACACATGCTTAAAACACATGCTCACAAAGAAAATAGGTCTACTGTGCACTGATATTCAAATACTAACTACGTACTTCACTGCTTTCCTGAGGAAGATCCAAAACAAAATATGTACACCTCTGCAGAAAATTATTGTTTCATTCTATGGAATTTCTAAATGTCCTGGTTTCAGCTGGGATAGAGTTAATTTTCTTCCTAGTAGCTGGTACAGTGCTGTGTTTTGGATTTAGGATGAGAATAATGTTGATAACACACCGATGTTTTAGTTGTTGCTGAGCAGTGCTTACACTAGCCAAGGACTTTTCAGCTTCTCCTACTGCCCTGCCAGCGAGGAGGCTGGAGGTGCACAAGAAGCCGGGAGGGGGCACAGCCAGGACAGCTGACCCAAACTGGCCAAAGGGACATTCCATACCATGGGATGTCATGCTCAGTATATAAACTGGGGAAAGCTGGCCGGGGAGGTGTAGCCGCTGCTCGGGAAATGGCTGGGCATTGGTCAGCGGGTGGTGAGCAACTGCATTGTGCATCACTTGTTTTGCATATTCATTTATCATTATTATTATTTTCCCTTCCTTTTCTGTCCTATTAAATTGTCTTCATCTCAATCCACGAGTTTTACCTTTTTTCATGATTCTCTCCCCCATCCCACTGGGGGGGAGTGAGTGAAGGGCTGTGTGGTGTTTAGCTGCCTGCCGGGTTAAACATCAACAGTCCTTTTTGGCACCCAAAGTGGGGCACAAAGGGTTGAGATAACGACAAATCTGACCAGAGCATGTTAAAACAAATTTGTGGTAAGCATTCTTTATTAGGTTAATATTCACTGGTCACAATGTTGATTTATCTGCTCTGAGTTGTTGTGCTTGTTCTCAGAGTTGTGTTAGGTAAGACCTTACTTGCTGTCTATGTTCCCTCTTGTGCTGTTCATCACCTCTGGGGGCTGGATCAAGGATATCATTTTGCTGCACTGTGTAACACTGGCTTATGACATGATAAAATTACTGGTCGTGAGACTAATCTGGTATTTCTACTCAGCATTGCCATCATCTCCATACTTCTTTACACTCTTTACCTTTCCTCCTGGGAGAGCCAATCTATTGGGGAGACAAGCGGGGTACACTTTCCCCTGCTCCTTCACCTTCCCCTTCTCCTCCAGGCTAGTTACAATAGCTCTTGAAATTTTGAATATCCTTGGGATGTTATAAAACCTACGAGTTTTACCTTTTTCCCAATTCTCTTCCCCGTTTCTACTGGCGGTAGTGAGTGAATGACTATATGGTGTTTAGCTGCCTGCTAGGTTAAACCACGACACCAAAAAATAGTATCTATACTTAAATATAGATTATTTTGATCATAGTCACATTTCATGCAAATGTAGAGATGGGTTATACTCTGTTAATATCTAGCAGAAGAGTTTAAGATCCAAAGTTTGCTACTCAAGGCAGAGAATAGAATTGTTTTCCCAAAGGTGGAAATTTTCATTTGAATAGGGAAAAAAAAAAATCATTCTGTGCCTGGAGTTTAGTCAAATTAATTCCTTGAAAAAGCTTCAGATTAATCAAAATTATTCCCAAGAAAATAATTGTTTCAAATCAATTCCCAAAGAATCTAATCGTGAAGTATCAATGTCCTAGAACCAGATTAAATAACAGAAAGTGTTACTGTTACATTATTTCACTTACTTTTGCAGGTATTTAGTCATATTCCCTTGTAACATAATTTCTGAGCAGTTGAGATTTACTTGCACAAACGTTTACAAATATGTGTTTTGTCTCATATTGTAAATCTACCATGTACCGTTTATGCCAGAGGCATTTTTGCATCTGTCCAAATCAAAGAACAAAAACATTCTCGTGCTGCATGTTTGTGTACTTCTAGCTGTTGATTTGTCTGCGTGGGAATATCTGTCTGCATTGTTGTATCAGTGCAACTCCCACATGTATACTCTTACTGCAAACAGCATCCTCTCATGGAATAACTAACATGAAAAGGTCACCAGTCTTTCCATTAAGAGTTTTCGTACAGAAATTTACACTGGTATAGCTATTATTGCATAAATTATTGTGGCACATTTTTAGAAGCCAGCAAACCCTGAAACACTAAGAACTATAACAATAAAAATAATGGCTAAAACCTAGGTGCAGCTCATTCAACCAACCACAAGTAAGTAAATGATTTGAGTTTGAAACATATCTGATCAAGTCTTGGTGGAAAATATTTGAAAAAATACTGGTGTAAAAGATGTTATTGATAATGGGTGAATTCAAGGAGATTATGAACATTTAGGAATATTCTGTGATGGAACAATGCTCAAAAGACATTCATTGTAAATTATTGGCTGAGCTTTGTTGAACACAAGAATTATGTGCGGAAATAAAGCAGTGATACTAGGGCAGAGTAAAACAAAGCAGTCAGAAGTGGTTAAAAACAATACATTTAAATGAATACAAAAGCAAAAAACCCAATGTCATCTGGCACTCCAAAAGGCAAGGGCTCCTGAGGAACTGAATATAGAATCTGTAGGCTTTTGTGAAACTATTGAAATTTCAGCTGGTAACTCTAACAGAGATCTGTAGTGGAGCCCATGTGTCTGTCTTATAAATTCCACTTATCTCCTTTTACCCATTTTCATCTGATGTATCTGGTTAGCTTGGCCAACTCACAGTTGTGGGCTCTCACAAAAACGGCAGTGATGTTCAAAATACAAAGAGGGAGGCCGTATCTTCATGGGACGCTCCACTGGTCGCAACAGGAATGATGGTTTTACAATGCACAACCACAGCAAGATTGTCTTGAACATTACTGCAGCGTATTCATATATACCTCTAAACTCTATCTCTACAAAATGTGCATAATTAAACCAATTCCATAAAGGGAAAAAAAGGGGTAGTTTTTTCCTTTCTTAGGTAAAAAAGATTTCCTTTTGTAACTGACACTTCTATTTAACAGCTGCATAGGTTTCTATTAAGATATTTTCCATGAAAATTTCAAGACTGACAGATCTCTCAAGAAACGGATAGTTGAAGGCTGATGCTTAATAATTATAATACATACTCCTCAGGGGTGTGTTAGTACTCTATATCTTTCCCAAACCCTTTCTCTGTTTCGCAGTGTTTTTTCTCATCTCAGTCATGCTTTCTTTCCATTCCACTACTATCTTAATGTTAAAAGTGCCCTTTTGCTTCTTTCTCTATTCAGTGCTAGTCTTAACTATTCTCCCTCTCTCACGTTCTGCTCTTGGCTTTGTTCTCCATCCTTTCATTTATTATTCTCCACTGTACCCTAATTACTTATATTGCTCCCAAGTTGTAGGTTTGTGTTGTAAACAGTGTTCAATCCTTCTTTGCCATCTTCCTTTCTTCATTTACTTTCCTTACCTTTTCTCCTTTGGTCCTCTGGAGACCTTTACTTCTTTTAACAAGCCACTATAAAGTGACTCCCTATTCATTTGATGTTTTAGCTCACTGAGTTTATACAACTCAATGCTATTTCAAATACATTAAGCTGTTTAGTGGCATTCTTCTTTGGTACATCATCTTCTTTTTCTTTAAATACTCCCAAGCTAATGGATTGCCAATTAATTAGAAATAGTTAATCTTCGCAATAGAATAAACACTACGTGTTTGTGTCTCTTGGGGAGCTCCTAAACTAATTTTTATGACTGTGTTGTTAACCGTTCTCACTACTTGGCAGCCTGTCAATGGAAATAAAAGTTCAATGAGCAGATATCCAGGCCACAGTTTGCAGAATGTTTTCTTTGAGCAGGGTGCTTCTGCACCCGCTGTCCTTCCCTTCCTTCACTGCTCATTCCCAGGCTGCGCTGTCTTTAAGGATGCCAGTTCTGGGGGTGATGCAGATGATTGATCTTCACCAGCATAAAGACAGATAAAAAACTAGCACAAACACTGATTTTTTTTAACCCCTGATTGCTTTTGACTTGGTTTGTTGTGGGAAGCCCAATGTGCCAGCTTAACCAAGCAAGAAGCAAAAAGGAAGGAACTATGGCAGGGAAGCGTTTGAACCACTACTGGAGGAGTATATCTCCTACTGACTCCAAACCGAGGGAAAAAAAGATGAAAGGAAGGGGAACAGAGAGAAAAGAAAAGAACCCAACACTGATATGGCTATTTAGCATGTGTTATGCACAAGATAAACCTGGTTAAAATGATTTAGAAGAAAAGGTAGCTCTCAAGGAATGGTTACCATGATGCAGGTGTTAAATTATTCATACCTGCTGAAGTTGGTTCCTCTTCAATTGAGGCTGTGCAAAAAGTTAGGGGGGGATATGGAAGGGGAAGGGGAGGGAAGGGAGAGAGAGAAAAAGAGAGATGAAGAAATCCAAATAGTGCTAATTGTTATATTATTTACGTTTTCTTAATATATGAGCAATAAAACATCATGAAAAAAAGTTTATTCTAAATAGTTTGATCAACTTCAGTAACAGATGTTTCATCTTCGTGGAGAACTAAGCTAAAATGAGTTAAGATCTTAGCTTACATTTATAGCATTACACTCTTAACCTTTCCCTCTAATGTAGCTAGTAGGATAGGCCCAATACTGTAATAGCAATGCTCAACAGAAGAGTTTCAGTTAACTTCCCTGCAGTCAAATTCACTGCCAGAGCTAGCTGTTGCTGTTCTTAAGGTAAAGCCTTCTAAAAAATCGACTGCAGGACCCAGTTATCTGGTTAGCTAATGAAGACTGTTGTCTGATGACACAGCTAAGCCAGCGGCTGGTTAGCAGTTAATGAGAGGCACAGTCCACATCTTTTTCCCATCTCTGCATCCTCCACCCCTTCCGTTCCCTTCAGTTTCTTCCCAACTTTGTGCTGGCAGTAATGATTTAATGATCCTGAAATTAAGTAGTCAGGGAGCAAAAACGGCAGTTTTTGGGTTTTGTTTTGTTTTGTTTTGTGGCAATAGATAACCATTAAATTGCCTTAAGTTACCATCAGAAAGCACCTTTGACTGTAGACTATCTATTACCTGTACATTCAAAAGAAAGAAACAGATGTATTCACAGTAAAACTGTATTTTAAAAGTACATCAGTGACCTAGTTCTTTCTCTCCTTGCAGTCAGTATGTTTTATATACACATGCATCATAAAAACAGTCTTCTCACAGTCTTTCAAAGTTTTCAATGACAGAAAAAGTAGCAATCAAGTGTTTCTCACTTGGATACTCTAAAAGCACCTAGAAGTCTGACAGGACTCTCCATATATGTGATATAGAGACCCTCTTAAGATACTAAACACAGGTATCCATACTTTTATTTTTTCTCTTTTAAGGAGTGTCCTCTACCCGTTGAAATGGAACATTCTTCTGTTTGATTTCTTGCAGAATCAGTTCCATACAAACAACACTCCTACAGCAATGGCAGACATTGATCCACCCTGACAGCTTCAGAGCTTGCACTTGGCATGGATAAAGATTTCAAACATTTTCTCAAAGATCAGTGCATGCTTGGTAAACTGACTTCTTTCCCTTCAGTATCACTCCGTGTATTATGTTGGGAGAAATTAGGAAAGGAGCAGGAAGATCTGTCCTCTGTTTAGTGAAACTTTGTCAGACATAGCAGAGGCCTTGTCAACAGACACCAACTGCATTTGAGACCAACTATAAAGCTTGGTTAATTCAGTACAATATTCTATATGCAACTGTACGTGACAATTAATGCTGGACACATCAGTTATTTCTAATTGCAGAGTAGCAAGGTGTCCTTTTGGGGGCTGTCAAATCCAATCGATAGAAAATAATGAATTACTGTCTGAAGCACCAGCGAACTATCTTGTCTCTAACTAAAGTTTCCTGAGGTAAATAGGTGATTTTTATTTATACAGCTTGGTGTTCAAATAAACACTTAAGATGGCTACATTACAAGAACAGTACATTATGAAACGCGTAAGCTAAAATGACCTAAACAGGGTATTTAACAGGCTAACCCTTCCCTTTTTTAACTCCTCATTTAGTGTCTAGACGTGTGTTTTGAAACTAGATGAATCCATTCTGAGCTGTATATATGTAGAGATCACATTAAGCTTTTAAGTTTCACAATAACATGTTCTTTTACTGCATAATTACTGAATTTAAGTAAAATGTGTTTGTAACAGTAGAGGATTTCAAGACAATGAAAGAAAGAAGGGAAAATACCACCCTACTGTTTCTAAATTGAACTAATCAGATACATCATTAGTTCAACAACAACATGACAGCTGATTCCACAAAAAGAAACTGAGTATTTAAATCTTAAAAACAACAGAATCAGAAGTAAATAAACAAACTACAAACTAAGTCAATCAAGCATGTTGTAATTTCTCAAGTTACCAGTGGCAGAGAGGACGACTACACAAACAGAACAGAACATGAAAGTTAGTTAGATGTTCCATTATTAAATTTTACAAATACCCAAAATCTGTATTAGCTGCAAGCTCAACTGCTGCTTGAGCAACAAATAATTAAAAGTACTAGTGACTGTGTATTAAAACTGGTTAAACAAAATTGTCCAATTATACAAAGAATATTCATTCCAGTAACAATTTTTTTCAGACTGCTATTTGAAAAATATTCTTAAACTTAATTATTGGGATGAATACCAGCATTAGCAATTCAAAAATGGATTCTCTTATTCCTCTGATGGTTGTTTCAGTGGAACCACTCTGCACTTAGGTACACGTCTAAATAAAATAGGATAGCTGAATCTCAGCTGAAGTAATCATTCAGATGTCAAGACAGCTATGCCAATAATGTTACTTTTCTGATTATTTAATTAATTTTGACTATTTGATTGCTAGTTTAGGCTCTTTCAGGAACAGAATATGTTCATTTCTTGTCTGAGTTAGACTAGAGTTAGTTAGAACTGCTTTTGTAAAATGGAACAGACCTAGTTCTACTTGTCAAAACTAGATTTCTTAACCCTAGACAGAAATTAAAAATGCATATTAAAAATAGATATGAAAATGCAGTTATGGACTTGTTTGTACTTCATGAACACTTTTTTAAAAGTCAGATGAACTTATTCTCTTGCTATATGTGCCAGGACTTCTTTCACGCCCCCATAACTTGATAAACCGTGTTTGAAAAAACAGCCTTCAGTAAGCTATTGAATACTCTAAGAATACACTATTTTTGCTTTATCATGCCAGCTCAAATGCGATGTCAGCACTCTGCTTTCCACTCGTTAAGTAAATGCACTAAATTGCCACACCAAAAATTTCCTACACAACACCACTTTTTTTTTCATCAGCAGTGATTTAAAACTAGAAGTTATTTTTAAAAGCTATTTATACAGTGAGTCATTTCCATAGTAATTATCTGTAATTTGCTTTCTTTACTTATTTCAGAGGGGTGGAGAGGGAGTAAGCTGGAATTGCCTTGCTCAACTGAGGTGGCACAAGCTGGTGACTCACTACACTGTGTGGTGGATCACCATCAGCCTGGCTTTCTCCTTCTGACTCCAGAGCAGCGAGACTTGCATAGAGGAGCCAGGCATTTGACAAAAAAGCCCCCAAAACAGCTACAGACATCCCCAAGTTATGGTCTGATAACAGCATTGCATGTCCTTAAACTGTAAATTACCCTGCAGCTTTAAAGCATTTTCAAGAACATTTTCTTCCTGTTTTAATGCATCATTGACAAAATATAATAAGATATATGGCAGCACAAACATTAGTTTTTACCTTCTTAGAGAAAAGCTGATGCTCACTTTGAAAACTTAATCATGTTTTCCTTCGAGGTGAATAACACTGCACGGTATTAGCGGGGAAAAAAATCCAAGAAGACATGGGCAGATCTGGAAAGCATATACCAGGACATGTATCGTCCAACATAGTTTAAGAGAGATAATGTAAGAAGGCAATGCTTGGAGAGTATCTGAATACCTGTGTCAGACTTCTGATTATTTCTGTTACAAAGGTAGAAGCCTTGACAGCTCTGGGAAAAATCTGAACTTTGAAGCACAGGAAAGTTGAGGGAAGCAGATTCAGTGTAACAAGGTGCTATATTATATTATGTATTACGTCACATTACATTAGTTTTGTGTTTATATTAAGGCTTGTGCTAATTTTATATTAATGTGAAATATGTTTGCCTTTAATGTTCAAATGAAACATAAGACTCATAAATAAAAGAATAAACTTAGATATATGACATTATCTCTATGGAAAAGGCTATGCCAGAGCTCTACAAAATTATCCAGATGAACCACCTGTGAAGAGCAGAATCCAAGAGCAAATAATTTTTTTCTGAATGCAACATCAAAAATAAATGATATACCCCTCAGCATCAAATCTCAGGGTCTCGGAGGACCTGCATGCTACCGCAACTGACCGACTGACTTCCCAAAAACTCAGCATCAGTCATTAAGAATGTGATTTTAATGCTACAGATGTTTCATTGAAAATACGCGCTTAAGAAGTCTGCCTCTTCACGCACTCCCCATTCAACAGACTTCAGTTCATTTTTCCATAAACTGGCTCAATCTTCTTTGGTTCTCAACATGGCCCTGTGGGCACTATTGGCATGACTGATGAGGCAACCCATCGTCAAGCAAAGAGCTGAAACAAGCTGTGTTTCCACCAAAGCCCCCCTTGCACCCAACCTCACTCTGTCCCATGCTGTCAGGTTAAATGTGCTAAAGACACAGCTCAGATGATTAACGCTATCTCACCAACTCGTAACAACTAACTCAACCAACTCAGCTGGCTGCCCCTGCAACAACTGATATAAATAATCATCACCCCTAGTTATAAAGAGGGGAAGCAAACCCTAAGAAAACCAGATTGTTTTCAAGATGCGTGAATGTGAGATTCTGGAAAATGCACCATTTATGCCAGTCGGTCAAAGATACATCTGTCTGTGTGAGTAAGAGGTTTTTATCTCACAGTTTAAGAGTGAGGTTTGGCTTGTTCTCTTATAGTGTGTTAATTGTAATTGTAGTACTGGGTCACCAGCACATTCTTCACCATTCACAGGCCCTTGGGAACAGCAGTGCCTCCTTCTAGCTTCAGCTGGCTAAGCTGTGTTTGCAGCTATTCTTGAAAAACAAAACAAAACAAGAAGGAAGACACCAGGCAACTCACTAGTGCATGTCGGTAATAACTCACTATGAACTGATAAAAGTCTGCTTGGATGACAGATGTTAAATGGAAAACAAAGTCATTAATTAAGAAGCCATGGAAATGCCTGTGGCACTTAAGAGAGGAAACCTATCACTCTGCATAGGTTTACATCCACTTAAGCACTTAAAATGTATGAGGAACTTACTCTTTCTTCTCTTCATTATTTTATTTCAAGAAACAAATTTCTAACAAAAAGTGTGTATCTGAGCAAAATTTCAGATGTTATTAAAATCTAGAATACTAGTGTCTTAAAATGACAGTGTTGGAAATGCCAGTAGAGGTGGTTAATTCATTCTCGCTAGTCTTTATTTTCTAAGCATCAGGGCCTGGTGCTGAATGAAAACGTTTAAATATGAAATAAAAGATTTAGTTAGGTGAAATTCTACATTTTGCAGAAGACAAGATTAGATAATGATTTTTGTGGTTAGTGCCTTCACATTTACAACTCTGTAGAACAAGGCAGTCAATGCAGTGCCCACTGAGCCTAGTATTTGGCAGGATATTCTGCTTAAGGAAAACAGCGTAAAAAGATTTGGTTTTAAAACAATTATTCAGTTCTTAGTCAGTTGCAGCTCTTGCCAAGGTTTCAAGTGCTGCCAAAGGCACAACAGTACTTAAAGCTGCAATTCTGAGACCAGGAGTAGTCTGTCATGACTTGAAATATCACACAATTTTACATACACAGACACATACACGTTGCCATATGCAGTTTTGAGAAGATGTGCATGTTCCAAAAGAGCAAAGAATGTAATCAGAAAATATGCTAGCACTTTTATGTACAAAACCAAGTGTACTCAAATAACTGACTAAGACCATAAATCAGTGTGCAGTAGTCTTTGCTTCTTTAGATTTCTAAGAACATTCTCCAGCGTCTAAATGCATAACCTTAAAATTGAATACTAAAAAAGGCTATAAAATATAGTTATGGTTAAGTAGGTACCTGCTAGCATCTGTTAAACTTATGGATGCAAAAACCTATCCAGGATATCCCCATAGTTACACACAGAAAGCTTCACCTTCCAAGCCAAATAATTTGATATTTTCATATTTCAGTCACTTGCCTTAAGCTTTTTCGCTTGGTTGTTTTTGTGTGTTTTAAGGGAAATTTGACCACCTATTCTTACGTGAATGGAGAATTTTAAAATAACATCATACATTACACTGCAAAGTAATAATGATGATGATGATAATTTTTATTTTATAGATATTCTCCCTCTTGGGAAAAAAAACCACAAGCCACAATAAAAGCCCACTCAGATGCTCACAGTGTGTTGCAGTCTGGTTTTGGACTTGTACAGGAGGCTGGATTAGCTCTCACTGCAGATGTGTACCCAAGTACTTGATCCAGGCCAAGTCAAAGGTACTGGTGCCATGCCAGATATACCATTCCTTTGTATTATGGGCTGAAAATGTGTTGCATCTCAATCCGCAGATGACAGAGGCTGACTAAGAGGGCAGTTTGATCTGCTTTTGAGAACGGTTTACTCAAAGCGGGGAAACTCCTGGCACTTGCTCTCTGTACAAGGGAGGAGAGCAAGGCTTCCTCAAAGGTACAAAAATTCAGGCTGAAACAAAGTGGGACTGAGATAAGTAAAGGTTGAACAGGGTTTGAGCATCACCAAATCTTCCACCAGAAATAAAAGGGTAGAATTACTACCATACTACGTGACAATATCCAATATCCAATATCCAATAGAATGAGGAAAGATTCAAAAGACAATAAACAATGCTCAAAACAGAGCAGAAAATAGTAGTTAAGACAAATAAACCCCAACTGTGCATGGTCCTGTAACATCAGATTCCAACTTTAATGCATGAATTTTCTGTGACACTATTGTGCCATTTCTTACCCCAGACTAACCTCAACCAGCCAGTCTCCTGCCAGCAAATTATGACCAGATTGACCAGCTTGCCTCACTGAAATACATACTAGGAAGTTCAATAAACACACAGGAAAACCCAATGACTTTCAAACCCTAAAATTTCAGGACAAATATGTAACCTGCAATTTTCAGTGCTTTCCCAAATACTTTGTGGTTTTTGGCAAATTTTCTGACATGCCAGTTACAAAGATTGTACTTCCATCCTTTCTGGGGAAAGAAGCTGTGTAAACCAACAAAGAGACAACAATTTTATCATCGTATGAAAAGTCTTTAGATTGCATCAAGACGAAAGGAAAAGTACTCAATAGTCACTGTTTCACAGAAAATACTCTACAACATACTAAACAAAACCGCATAGGACCAGGGGCGTACAGTTCTCAGTTCAAATGCCTTGCTTGGTTCATAGGCCCTACAGAAGAACTAACTTTTTTTTTAAATCCAAGTCTATAGTACTCTTTTCAGCATGACTGAGGGCCGGCATACTGCTTTACTGAGATAATTTCCATGCAACACAATCTTAATCACAGAAAATTTGAGTTGTAAATTGTATGACGTGCCAAGAGGAGAATTCAAAGGAGCAGACGGCAGCTAAAATGAAGGATGTGGTGTTAGAGGAGTCCCATGCAGGGAGACATACTGCTTTGGTGAAGTATGTGTTTTTAAGCTTTTTTTAGTAACTTCAGGAATAAGGAACAGGAAATACCCCACCATAAAGCTACATGGCATGAATACAGGTATAGAAAAGAGAAGACTTGAGTCCTGGTGCAAGAAAGACAAAGCAGGTGTTTTTGAATGAATAAAACTGTATTTCGATTGCTCAGGTAAATTTTGGAGACTGGAACATACTGTTTAAGGAATGATTGACATACCAGTATTCACTTCTAACTTTTCTGATTGGGCAGAAACAAAAGAAGGTCCTATTACCTTTGTAGCTAATACTGGCTTTATATTTAACTCCAGTACAACCGGAATAAATACCTAAATATATTTGAATCCATTAGTGTTTAATATTGAAAAATATATGTTGAAAAATATGTATGTAGACTGTGGCAAAACAGTGGCAATAATGTCCAGCTTCAATAAAACACTGCCCTCATCTAGATCTCAAAGAATTTATTACCATATGTCTATGTTAGAAACAGCGTCAATGACTCATAGAAAATATCAATTTATCTAAGGATATCTGCAGAGGCCATACTGAACCTGGACCTTTTCAAACCTAGCACATTGTTCTGTCCCAATATATGAGCGACAAAGAAACTTACTTTAAACCTGGGGCAGTTTGAACACATTACTGTGACCTAGACTGGTTTTACTGAGCATGCGAGGTCCTTTGCTGACAACTGTATCTCAACGAACAGAAATGTCGAAAGAGAAACATGCTTAAACGTAGGTGTAAAAACAGATGTTTTTCTCTCTTGCTAACACGAACATGGTTTTGTTGTATGCAGACATACGCAAGAGATAACACGGTGGTATGAGGTAAAAAACTACCGCTGGTGTGAGGTTTCTTTAATCTTCTCAGAAATGCTACATTTTTCCCCTTAATCTGTCATCTACATACTATTCTTAATTTTTCACAAAATAATTAAAATTTGAATACTCAAGGCTTTTTCTCATGAACAAGTGAAGATAATTTACATTGATTTTTCTTTTATCTTAATGAATAAAGCCACTAGAAGTCAAAAGTTTATCAGCCTCTCTGACTTCACCCCTGTAAGAAGCATTTTCACAGCAGCCGTCAGTCAGCACTCTGGTGCTCCTCCACCCCTTTCAATTTTCATTAGTGTAAGAGGCAGGCCTATTGATTTTGAGCTGGGTTTTTTTAAAGATTTTTTTCATCCTGACTATATGGATTTTCTGAAACCCACCTCACTCCTACTTTTCCATGCGTTCCTCAGAGCAGATTTATTAATTTTCCGTGCACCTTCCATCAGAAGCAGAGTTCTGTGTTTTCAGAGGATGCCTAGCACCCTCTCCAGTGGCTGCATTTCAAAAGCAATTCCAACCAGCACCTCCCACCATGAGAAATAAGAGCTGTCTGTCTCTGGCGAGCTGTGTTAAACATCTGTCCTTAATTCCCTTTGATTTTCCCTCTTCCATGCTGCAAACAGATGGCAAAACCTCTCCTTGCGTCACCCCCTTCCAACTTACGTTTGGTGGAATCTAGAGCACTTCTACACACTCTTATCTCCACTGCACGCTGTTGCAGACCATCACAAAAACAAGGATTACTATTCATATAAGCTGTTCTCCTTGACACTCGAGATGTCGCAAACGCTTTTTACTTGGTTGGTTCAGGTCAGAATAATGTAAATCAATACCTTGATCCTTTCTTCTGGATGCAGTAATGCCTTGTGTTCTTTGTAAAAAGGCGTACAGAAATGCAGGGTACACACCAAAGCTGTATGGTGCTCTGAACCACTGAGTACAAGACCTGTAGCCTTACCTCTTATCTGCTGATGTGGCACTTTTGTTTGGGCTGTCAAAGTGCTCACCATTCTGGATTCTGGACACTGGACAATATGTAAGATTTTTATATTTTTCTTGCAGGGCCAGAGAGGCTGTGGAGTCTCCCTCCTTGGAGATATCCAAAAGCCATCTTGACATGGTCCTGGGCAACCAGCTCTAGGTGGCCCTGCTTGAGCAGGGGGATTGGACCACAGGACCACCAGAGGTCCCTTCGCACCTCAACACTGCTGCAATTCGGTGAATCGCATTGTGTTTAAAGAACAATCAACAGAAGGGCTGTGCAATGGGAGAGAAACAAAATATATTTCTACAGTTAATCAACTTTTTTTCCTTAAAGTATTTGCCACCTTTCAATCTCTTTAGATAGCGACCTAACGTGCATTTTGTGACATGTTGACTGTCATACTATCATTATTGAAATACATTACATTTAAAGGATAATTACAATGACAGTGATGGAAAAATCCCTACTGCTTCCATAGTCTTCATTTCTAATGTTCAAGGTAAATACATTTAAGTGCTCTAAGTGTATGTTTCTGGAGATCGGGGAAAATGACAGGCAGATACTCACATACTTAACTCAGAGGAACTACCGAGAAAACCTTGACTGGAACACGATTGATTTTCATTACAGTTAGGTGGATGAAGGAAAAAGAAATTACTAGCTTGTCTTCTCCATCATTAATTGCTTTCTTCAGGACAGAACCTGAAGAATAATCTTTTGGTGGGTATTTTTTTCCCCACCTAATGGAAAAAAAAATAGTATATATTAAGCAGAAGTGAGAAACTTTGTATTTGGGTCAACCTAAAACTTTCATGCTTGTAGTGAAATACTTCATCTTAATTTCAACCCTTTTAAGAGACAAAATAAAACCCCCAAAATTTTAAAACACTTGGAATATTTTTTAAAAAATTCAAAATTAGACATCAATAAACATTGTCTCACAAAAATAAAAATGAAATTCATTAATATATTTTCATGATTAATTTCCCAAGTTTTTAGGTTAAACCTTTTTCTGTTAGTTTGTAGGTCAAACATTTATCTGTTAGTTTTTAAAGTAAAAAATTCCTTCTGAATTTAACTCACATTCATGAATAATTTGCATGGCCCCCATGGCATTTTCCAGTTAATATTAATGCAAAAAAAAGTTCATTTTTAAAGATGGTGATTGCATTTTCAGTTGCTCAGCTTTATACAGCATTATTAACATTAACATGAAATAGTATCTAATTCCAGTATCTAATAACAAAGTAAACTTGAAATAATTCCACTGACTTAACTAAAAGACAAAAATTAATCCCACAATATTTTGTCAAACAAAATCAATTTTTTTCCTCTCCAAAACCTTTTTTTCACTAGGAATTTTATGATGACTTCACTGAACAGAAAATAATCCCCTTAAGGAAATTTGCTAGAATATTAAATTTTAAATTAAACCATGTGTTTTAAAGTCTATGTTAATTACTATGTACAGCATTCTGCAAGATCTTTCTACATCAAAGATTATTATGACTAAATGCAAGATATATTCAAGAAATAGACATAAAAAATAGTAGTCATGAAATATTCATCTGGTGAGCAAATTCTTCTACTTCATAAATATTCCATGTTTTAACCTAGTGAATTTTAGCCATGACTCTGCATTAAAAGGACAAAATGACACACTATATATGTAAAAAAAAAACAACCCACACATATACACATACATAGATGCCCTCCTACTGTAGGGTGATAGAGCAAAATGTCTGATTGCTATCTGCAGTCAATGACTAAAGTGAAACAGCCAATATTTGACTGAATTTCCTTCACTTATGTATCTTCTTATTGATTCTTTGCACCACACAAAGGTCTTTACATGAGATTCGCTTTATAAATGTAAAAGTGACTGACTGAATTTATTGTCTCCTGGTGACCTGGAATAAATCAATCAAATACACATTTATATTACCTGCCACTGGCTGTGCTTCTTTTACTGTACTATCTTGCAGTTTGAGAATTTTTAAATGCTCCCTCACACCACTGAGGGACAAATCAGACCTATATAATACAGACAGAAACTCCACTGAAATCACTGGAGTTTAGTCTAGCCAGGACAAAATCCGAGCTTACAACTCCAGGATAATTAATTCCTCTGTAATTAGGTCAAGCTTTCCCAGCAGAAAGTGATCATATAAATTTTGCTACCATTTTGCCATGACAAATGCACACCTCAATGAGTGAGAAGCTTAAAGAGGTTCCAGCTGTTTTCTGAAACATAAACGTATTATAGTGCAAAAATCTTCAGCCTTCACTCTGCATCTGGCCTCACAAGTCTGGGGAAAGTCAGTAGTTGCAGGTCTGCGGTTGGCTACTGTGCATCAAGGCGGTCAATCAGGTCACAGGAGAGGGGTTTTTTTTTGCTTTTTTTATACTGGCAGAAGCTTCGTGCTCCTCAGCGGAGAGGACAGATCAATTTAATAAGCTTTCTTTTCCTTCATATAGTCTTATACCTGATTTACCAGGCAACTTAAAAAGTGACAGTCACTTTGGTGGATTGAGGGACTTGGTAAAAACTAAGGAATGGCAGATGTTGTTTCCTAATAACATTATGGAGGAAAGCAGTTAATGGTAAATCCATGTTATCCATAAAAATTGAAACAGCAAACTGAAAACAAGCAAACCAAAACGTTTTCTGTCCATGTTTCCTCTCCTTCATCTTCTAAAAGTCCTTTTGCCTTTCTTAGTCACCTTGAAGCCTTTAAAGGGTACTTCTTGTCTGTTTTCTGTATTGTTTGTTCTGCACTGCATAGTGACAAGTGCGATGTTGGGGTTTTTTTAAATAAAAGTCCAAATTACTTTCCAAAAATCTCCTGATGGAAATCTTGCAAATCAATTAGACTTTTTACTGGCTATAAACTTCCTTGTTTTGTTTTTTCTGTATGCTGTATACAACTTCAAGTATGATATTCCATGAATAAGTGTCCCAAATTGTTTGAATAACTACTGTGGTTTGGGGATTTGTTTCCAACCTATGATGCTAGTTACATTAATTCTTTAGGTTGTTCATATATCAAACTTCTTCCAGCTCTCCCATGCCAAACCGGAGAGTGAATAAGGTTCTCATAAGCCTTTCAAAAGGATATCCCATAGATGTCCTCTGGTCTGCATCACCTCTTGCAAGTATGAGCCTGTTACCTGCTGCTGCTCTGCAATAAAATTGTATTTACAGGTTGCCACCACCTCTTATCATTATCACAGGTTGCTTTTTCCTTTATCTTTTCAGTAAGAATGCCATCACCATAATGCCAGTTGTACCTGGTGTTATGTTAACCAAGGATACATCTGGACCCACAAAGAGTCCATGTTCAGGAACATCCTCCAAAAATGTGTTGCAGGTGGTCAGAACAATCCAGAAGAATTTATCATTTCTCGTCCGGTTTTGTTTAGGGCACACTATATTGGATAACAGCCAGTACTAGTATTTGTTTTTAAATAACTACTGAGGTTGTCCGGGGTAAAAACAGAACCCTCAGTTTATCCCGGACACTAAGCTGCTGATCAGTTCTGGTGCATTTCAAAATACTATGGGGTTTCATACTGCTCATCCTTTCATTCATCAACATTACTACTGGAATATTTATGGGAAACTTTATTTCTACATTCAGCTTCTCTCTGGCTGCTCATCACATTGAATTACACAACCTTACACTTTGTTCGAATGCACACACCGCACTCTCCCCGTCTTTCAAGTTGGGACCACTGTTGATACTGTACTCTGCACAGTCCTATGTACAGCTTGCAATATCCAGTTGCCTACATGACAATGATTCTGCTGTATGATTGCATGCCAGATTAATATCTTTTCTCGCTCCATGGCTTTCTCATCAGCAATCTATATTTACCCACTGATCAAAGAATTATTTTGCTGTGTGTCATACAGTCCATTTTCCATCATCTCACCCACTCCTTTTCAATATTAGGAGATTCCTGGATATAGACACATAATAGATCTTAAAAAAACCCCATAAAAATTAGTTTACTTCTTCTTATAACACTGCTAAAACAGATTTGGATTAAGGTATCCAGTTCTTGTGTCTACAATTCAGGAAAGACTTGAAAATATCAAAGATGGAGAAAATTATCACCTCAGAAATGTTACCAGAACAAGAAACACTAGAAATAATCAGAAATAAGGGTTAGAGAGTTCTGTTACTCAGGTGATGGAAACATAAATAGAGAAGCACCCGAGCACTATTTACATATAGAAAATAAATCTGATGCTGAAAAGCTTTTTGCTTTCTTTTTAAACACATTGTGCTGACAAAGATAACAAAGTTCAGTAAATGGGAGACATTCACCTCAAAACATGAAGTGATGTTTCTAGATGAAGATGTAACTGTATATTGTACCACAGTGGTAGTCAGGTAAATGGTCAGGAAAAAAAATTACCCTGAAATATGCATAATTGAAACAACGGCATTTTCCAGCTACATTTAGAGCAGAGATTGCCAACTAGATCAGCTGGGCTTCTCTCACCTCCTCAAATTCCCTTCTCTAAAATCCCCTCTTCTTTCTGTATATATCACATTTGGAAGCTTCCTGAGAAATGCAAAGCTTTAGTCTGACTCTTTGGACTCCATGCAACAATATTTGCGTGTGATGACACACTGTGATTTACAGGAGGTCATACTGTATTTCCTAGTGATCTGTTCTGGTCCTAACGTTGATGAATCCTCATAGCCAATCAGAAATCCAAGTCTATTCAAGTTGCATGCTTGTGAATAATGAACCCTGAACACTTGTTAAAAATTTTGCAGTGCATGTATATGTAAAAAAAAGAAATCTTTAAAAAAAAAAAAGTACTATGAATGTGCTTCAGTTCTTTGGAAAATGCTCAATTCATCAGTTACTAAATGCACTGTTTCTTTTGTAACTGTAGTTACACAAATAGTGTGGCATGATTTTGTTTACCATACAACCCCATAAACTGAGCATATTTTTCTACTTTCCCTGAAGCACAACACCTGTACTCTCAGCTCCTCTGTCACCATTTTGCCCTGACAAAGGGTTTGAGGACCCTTCTCCAGATTCTTCAACATTTTCTGTATTCCCAAAGAGTGGAAATGTGTAGTTCTACAGATTACACATGCCACTTACTAATCAGCAAAACTTAATTTTCCTAAGTTTCACTTGAACTGTGGAATCAGTTCCCTCCCCTTCTCTTGTGCTACTACTCAGCTGCTTTGCTAGGCCGTTTTGATTCCTTTTAATCACGCTCCCTTCATCACTTTGTTCTCACCAGGTAGGCCATTGCCGTTACGTTTCACTGTACTGCACTTTGGATTTCTATTAATCACATTCTCTTTGCTGCTCCAGTTCTCACCAGGCAGACCATTGCCACTGTGTTTCACGTACCACATGCTGGGTAAAGACATGAAAAAAATTCTGTGTTTATAAAGCTAAATTGTCTCCTTCCTATCCAAATATGGTAGTGAAGACTGTAAAGGCACAAACAAACTAGACTTGTTAACTCGCACCCACAAGTCCCATCTCCTCTCCCACTCAACCAGTAGACTTCTCAGGTTCCAGGAAGACCTGTACCACCAAGCTAAGTGACTTCAGCGCAGAAAATGTAGTTTTCTTCTTGGACAGGCAAAAGGTATTCAGTAACATCACATGGTTCTATGTCTCACAGGACAATCAGCCCTATAGAGCTGAAGTAGACAAAATTTGCAAAGGCAGGCAAATGGTAGGCAACAAACAGGGCTGTGATTTAGGGCTGCCAAGTCAAAGAAGAACAGTGGAACTACTATGGACCATTTTTGAATGAACACAGCTCATGAGCAGCATGGATACAATACTGCTTGTTACAGACAGAGTATGAAATTAAATTCAGTGGCAAATGAAATTATAAAAAAAAATGCTATTTAATTCAATTCTGATCAACCAGATTATTGTAGTTTTAATATTTCCTTTCCTAAACAAGGGTCGGATATTTCTCTAAAAGTATTGCTATCAGTTTGATTTCAGCAAGGCCAGACAAGAACTGTGTAATTTAATTATTTCTGTATTTAACTGTAAGGTGCATGAAAGAAATGCTTAACACATCCCGTAATTCTAAACGGTATCAAGATTCATAGTCTGCTAGCTTAATATTCACATTCCTTATTTTAGAAAACTTTTTATTTCATGGTCTTTGGGTATTCATATATTCAGTTGCAATACTTGAAACATAATTAATCTATTTAATTTTGGATTACTGATTCTTTGAAAGTGCTTAGGTCCCTTCTTCCACCCTGAGAGGGCAAGTGATGAACATACTGATGTTTTGGAAGTATCCACAACTTGCATTCAAATTGATATATTTAATTACTTTGTTTATGCTACATTGATCAGGGTCTGTTGTTTTAGTATAACTAAGACTGATCCCAGTGACACCACTAGTGAGGACAAAGTTAATCCACTGCTTACTTTTGTTGCTGACTTAGGCTAATGTATTGTTCAGCTATAAGCAAATGACTCCTGCAGATGTTTCTTATTTCATGCCAGGAAAAGCAGAAGCTGAAATTAAATATTTTCTTTTTATGACCATTATAGTTCCCTTTATAAATTATAGCCCATTCAGTCATATTTTTGAATAAATCAAATGACACTGACAACGCAGTTTTCCTATCTGCAAAAATTAATCTTACAAGACCAAATTCTGGCCTCATTAGACTGTTCATAATGAATAATATAACTGATGATTAAAAAGCTGACCTGACTAAGAAGGAGAGGAAAGTAATAAGAATTTTTAATCAAGACATACCTCTCTCTCTCTCTTTCAACAAGAGTACATTTGTACTTAAATATGTTGGCACGTCTCTGCCTTCATATTATTTCACACCCTTACTGCCCCCATCTTACTTACACATGGAGAAACCCAAGAAGACATCTTCAAGAATGTCTTTTGTTTAATCTAATGCCAATTCAAATTTACTTTGCCATATTCAGAACTGGATATGGTGTTTTATATTTCTAGACAGTAGTAATCTAATACACTGAGTTTTAGCTGTTAAAAAATATTTTTCTTACTTGTTTCTCAGGGCTTTAAGGTCTGATCCACAATCATAATTCTGTTACAAGCCTTGATCTTACCACTGCCTGTGCATACGCAGATCTTGTGCCAGCATAGGGCTGCAACGACTTCTCAGGACCTTTGCTCAGGCATATCTATGTAGCTAAGAATCCCCACTAATGATGATAACTCTCTTTGCCACAGTAGGAGTGTTATTAATTCATACTGTCCCAACAGCAGAAAGCTGGTTAATGTAGTGGAAGGACTCATCTACCATGAGAACAGGGTTTTTGTGTGCAGAGCTAAACACAAAAAGTGGTTTTGCATATCTGAAAATGGTGTGTTTTGGGTTTTATGATGCCTTTTAAACAACATTAATACTTAGACAAATATATTCCACTGAGTATGTACTCACTGTAGGTTCTCACCGAGAATCTAATTTTCACCTTAATTAAATGCAACTTATAGCTTTGTGCACAAACATCTCGGAACTGAGCTTTTCACTCTTCCTAAACCTCTAGTCACTGCAATTGGTGAATAAACTAGGAAATAAACATTTTTTAATGAATGCATATGTTATTATCATGCGGGAGAAGAACTGGACATGAAAGATCTCAGTTCTCCTGTTCAGGTACATTTCTAATAATGTACTACCTTTTCCCCAGCTTCACCCTTTCTTGGCACTTACCATTCATTGCATCTCATGGCACACCGTTTCTGGGATCACGACGTCTCTGTCTTTGTCCATCTGACATACTGTCAAAGCACATGACTGTTCACCACATCTTGGCAAAAAGCCTTGGTGACACCCACACAGCAAGACACTCAATGGGAAGCAGCATTTGGATGTTGCAACTGAACAACTTTGCAGACACTTTCTTTGGCCTTCCCAGTGCAACCTCACAGGCAGTGTCCCTCTTCTGTCATTCCTCAGGAAACGGGACAATGTGTCAAGCTGCCAGAGGCCACAAGACCAGTTCCGTAGCTAACATAGTCTAATTTTGCTTACAGCTTTAATCCTTTATAAGTTACAGCAAGGAATGCAGGTATTTCTGCAGAATAAACTTCTGAAACAGCAAAACTTAACATGTGCATGCCCCTTCTTCCTGGTCAAATCAACTTGAAGCTAAGAAACATTTGCATGAAGGATTCTTTTAAGTATCCTAATATCTGAGAATCCATTATCTCACTGGATAAGCAGTGCTCTCTTTGCCTGAGATCCCACAGCAACACCTTCTTCGTATGATTGGATCAAACCTCTCCCACAACTCCCCAGACCAAAGAAAGAAAGAAGAATGATAACATACCTTGATCATATTTTTCCCCATCGATGGCTTTTGCTACAACACATCTGACAGTTTGGGGACTACCATAATTTTTTTGCCTTGCTTTGGGTTTTTTTCGTTTGTTCAGTTTTTGTTTTTGTTTTTTGTTGTTTTCTTTTTTTTAATAAAGCACATTAATTGTTGATTCATAGCCAATTCATTTAGCCTTTAATATGAATTTGAAGCTGTAGTTGCTTCCAGCCTAGGTTTGAAATAAGACCAGGTCATTGTCAGCAAATGTTCCTAAAAGTTAGCATTACAAACACAGAAGTCAATAAAAAGGAAAAAAAAAAAGAATTCACAATTTGAATATAGACATAATCTTCAAAACTTGGCATTCTATTGCATTAATTGTTCATCTTTTACATGCATCTCATCATACCACATCTATTCTTTTTTCACAACAAACCATTTGTACCTCTTCCTTTGTAATAGTCTCTAATAACTCTCTCAACATTTCCCATTGTTTGTACTTCAAAAGGCTTAATAAATACATACTAGAAATGACTCATACAGCATTTGAAAAAAAAAAAATCCCTTTGTGTTTGAAAAATACACTTTGCATGAACTAGCTTCTAACTGGATGCAAACACCTTGGCAGACCTCTAACAGCTAACTGAATTGGCAGCGTTGCAACTCAGGTTAAAATCCAGGCCTCCTCTGATACAGTGAAGAAACCAGCAAATCTCTAAGATGCTATAGCAGTACCTGACTTATTGATTTGTCATAGATTATTTAGCGGAATCAACTCTGGCTAGTGCTTTGTCTGCCTTGTTCTGCCAACTCTTTTTTTTCCAGATTTAAACTTGAAGAGTGAAGCCCTTTGCACAACATGGGCATCACTCCACTTAGATACACAGATACCTGCATGGACAAGAGAAACTTTACTTCTGTCCTGTTTCTGTTTACACCATAAAAGGCACCAGACTCCATGAAAAATGTTAAGTATGTTTAGAAGAAAAATTAACTTTAAGGCAGTTACCACAGCAGCATCTATTCTTTCGTCTCTAGTTTTTCCTACACCTGCAGCTAGAAAGACCAGTTGAGCAAACATGGTCAACAGAAGCCAAATAGTTATTGCTGTTCAAAGCCATGAGGAACTACAAAACATACTGGCTGGGATTTAGAGAAAAGACTCTGGCATTTACAGATATCTTGGACTTTCCCTCTGAAATAGAAGCTCTGTATCCATGCACACGCGTAATGCTCCCAACACCATCTTCGTGAGTGAGGGATGTTACATGGGATAAATAGCTGCAACCTGCACTTCTTTCCATGCTCTTTTTGGTGCGTAAAAGGAATAACAAATGCATCACCCAGATGACAGTTACGCATCTTTCTGCAACACTATATGTTTGTGTGGATGCAGTGATGTAGAGAGGGAGAGCAAGAAAGAGGTGTATATGAATTGAAATGCAATATTCAAAGCATCTCCATGAGGATTTGGAGTCTGACTATTTGTATCCCATTCTCTATGTAGGAAATGCTCTTAGGGTAAACCAAAATATTCCAGGCTATTTTGACCACCCCTGTTAGTCTGTTAGGAAAGGGGGAGGGAATAAGTGTAGGATATGGGCAAATAAACAAAGTAAATTATATATGCATGTCTTGTACCCATCCATTTGAAAAAAACATTAAAATCTTGCATGCATTCATGACTATTTGAGTTAGATATTTGTCGAAAGCACAGATCAGAAGAGTGGAACTATGCGTATTTGCACCAATTATGCATGAAGAGACACGTAAGCTGAAATAGCATCATAAATACCAAGGAAGCTGAAGTGTGGCTTCACCAAATCATGTAGCTTGAATTCTACCTCACCCTTTCTAGTTTCAGAGGCAAAAAATCAAGCTCATGTCCAAGTCAATCCCTTGCACATGCTTTTCCAGACTTCAGAATTGCCTGGTTTACAGTGGAATCAGTCCAGTGCATGATTCAAAATGAAGATGGTATGGATGACTGAAAAGTTTGTACCTCAATAATATTCTAATATTATAGTTATAGCCAGAAAGAACCAGCTGAAAATATTAATTTTAATCTCATTGATTACTCTTTTTTGACATAGGAAATAACATATTGACTCTCCTAACTCATGGTGCAATGGCAATTCTCAAGCAGGTGTTCAGCTCAAGTAATACATTTGAAATATTAATTCAGCAATCATAATTTAGCACATAATCTCATGCCCTAATAATTTTGGTCATTAATATTATAACATAAATATCACTGCATTATTATTAATCATTATGTTATAGCATCATCGAATTGAGAAAGCTGTACACCTGTGATACAACAGGAAAAACTCCCAGTATCTCTAAATGAAATTATTCATACGCTTCATAGAGTCAGCATTTCACTTAAGTCCTCATTATCCATACTGGGGCCAAATTCAAAAGAAAAGAAAAAGGATGCCTGACTCACCTTGCCATTAAATAGCTGAAGTGTGAAAACTCATCCTGAATAACACCACACTGGAGAGGCTGTACCTCTCCCCATCTGTGCCAAGATCCAGCAGCCATGGGTGCACGTAAAGATGAGCACATGGCATATAGTGTCTTTTCAACCCCAAAACAACCATCCCAGATAATTTACTAGGTAAATGAAGAAAGAGGAGAGGAACCAGTGGGGGTCCTTCAGCCTGGTTATTAACAGCTGACACGAGCTGGTGCAGCTCAGGCATGTCTGACTAAATAGCAACAAGTCCAGACAAAAAGCTGACCTTACCCTGACACAAGGTAAGAACGGTGAGACGTGCCTCAGATGGCTCTTTATGAGCCAGCTGGAGCTGGGATATAGCAGCACCATTTCAGTTCATTCATTATCCAGATTACTCCAACATCTGATTAACTTACGCTGAAGGGTTATCAAATAAAAATGTTTCTCCGAGAACTGAAAGGACTTTTTTCTTCCTGTTATTTTGAGTGATAATTTTCATAGAAGTTCAATAATGAACTTTGGTCTTTCAAATTCTGATTCCCATTTTATTAGATTATCTTGTATAATTCCCCTGTTTTGTTTACTCCTTGCAATAAATCCTGCATTTATTCAGTAGCCTAATAGGAAAAACTTTCAACCATAAACTTATTAGGAAGTTCCTGTAATTACATCTACATTAAAAAACCCCAACAACAACAACAACAAACCAAACCAATTAAGAGCTAAAACATTTAGTTATTCCCCTTACCCAGGTAAAATGGGATTCTGTGGGTACTCCTTTGTTGAAAAAAGTAAAATAAAAATCTCATCTGGTGTATACCAGCACAATTCTACATTCAGAGCTGTGCCCACTTCTACCAACAGTTCTCAGTCTTTAACATACTTAAGAACAAGGTATATTTGTTCAAGACAATACTAGCTGTATATATTCCAGTTTAAATTTTAACAAGTTCATTTAGTATTCTGGTACTGCGCAGAAAAAATACTAAGAGAGTAGAGTAGATACATTATTCTACACTGTTTTAAACATTTAAGCAAATTTTGCATCTGGAATGGAGTACTGAACAGCAAAGATCAGATCTTGCACCCTTAAGTGAATGACTTAACAGAGATTTTAAATAAAAAGGGAGTGAGCATACAAAGGCATCAGATCCCACAGAGTTACAGAGTGAAAAGAAGTTTCTGAGTTACTAATAGCAACTTTTCCCAGTTAGAAAGAAAAAATTTGTTCAGAGAAACATTTGGGCACTCTTATTCTTCTACTTCTGAGCATAAGAAAATGTATTACTGGAGAAAAGAAAAAGTGTTTATGCACTATTGCATCTCTTTATACTACCAAAAAAAATATTTCCCTAATTCATTATTTTAAATATAAGTAAACATACATGAGGAGAAAAAGGTAAGCAAATGTGATTCCAAATCACGATGAAATTTGCTCTGCTTAATGAGCCCTTTACATAAATAGTTTTGCAAAAAACATCTGGAAAATAACTTAGAGGGGAAAAGAAAGAAACAACAGTAATGTCCATCTGTCTCTGGGTTTCAATATTCAGCTTTTAATTTTTGTTTCTTTTACTCTGGAACTGCACTGCATTTAGAACTTGCATTAACCTCAACACCACCAGGCTTTCCATCTGATCATTTTTGCCTAAGAAGTCTAAAATCTTCTAATCTGAATCTCTCAGGGTGCCAGAATTATCATCTCATTAAAGACCAATTTGCCTTTTCAGCTAAAGAATCAGCTTCCTTCTGGCTTTTTTATTTTAGTAAGTTGTTTCCATGCTGTTGAGTCATATCCTTCTGCATAAAAATCCAGGAGCACACTATATTATATAAAACGGGAACACAAACAGGAACGGTACTTTAAGAACATTTATTTCTTAAGTCTAAATTTTATGAGAAATCAGGTCATCTGGTCTCTTCAAAAACATCAAAACTATTTACTTTACATTAGCCAAGAAACTAAAGGAACAAGAAAGTGAATCTATAAAGCTACCACCCTATTTCTAGCAAAACAGAAGAGTAATTAATTCCTGAGCCTTATTGATATTTCCTAATGAGTGGTATATTTTAAAAGTATAAAAAGTTCCGCAGCAGTTCATTTCTTAAGAGTCAGACAAGAACATACAGATCTCTGATTAATATTTGGCAAAGATAATGGCATACATACAAAAATGATCTAATACAAGGAACTCTCTTAAGGGCACTAACAATCTACTAGTAATTTAAAAAATAAAACATGTCTGTTTTCCATGTTTTTAAACACACAAATACAGGACAAAAAAAGGCGGTGAGAGACCTATTTTAAACACTTAGCTCTTCAAGCTTATATAGAGCCAAGGAGTCCAGGACAGGGCCAAGTCTGTGCTGCAGCTGATGAGCATCTGACAAGCATAACATGAGACTCTGCAGAAAACACCATTTTGTTCTAACCAGTGCTTGCATGGCCTCATAGAAACTATGGATCTCCAGATCTTTCCTCACCAGCCAAAATAAACAACAATGAACAACAAAGTCAACATAGTATGGAACTTCACTACAAACAGCCTTGCAGCAATGTCAGCAAATCTCACAGGCACCTGGACTACTTCAGAGGTAGTAATGGATGTGAAATGTGCATAAAGTTATGTACCAGAATATTCATTCCATTAGATCGCGATGTGTCATGTACTGGATTCAGCTGTTTTAATCTGCTACAGCTGTTGCGCACCAAGACCCCTTTCTTTCGAAGTGGTTGATTTGCAGGCTTCTTTTTCCAGACAATGTTAGAGTACCTATCCAAAGAGCAATTTCCCTTGGCTGTTAACATAAGCTCTCCACAGATTTTTATGTGCTGCCTATTTTACTGGCAGATCTGGTAAAACATAATTGGCTTATTCTACCCACTTGCTTGAAGCCAGTTTAAAACATATCAGGCCACAGACACATCACATTAGTAAAATGTGAAAAAGAAAAGAGGGAAACCACTCTTATTTTTTTCTGTTCCTTCTTCTGTCTCTTCTTCATCCCTTAAAGTAGGGCAAACATCCTGGTCAGCTGCAGACAGGAACCCAGTGGAAATGGACCTGGCTCATAGGAGATGCCTCCTTTCCAGCACACACAGGCCAGGCAGGTCTGATCTGCAGCGTGGCAAGTCTTGTTTCTGGAGCACCATGCCTTTAGTAGACTCTATATACTTGAAATTTCCAACTAAATAGCACCTGGGTTGAGAGTCCACACCTCACCATTTTGTGACAGTTCTCCATCACCTACAATCATGCTTTTCTGAACATGTTTGTATGCAAGGCTTGGCATCAGTGTTGGACCTTTTAATCAAAACATGATCTACTACTGAGAACTTCATCCCTCCAATTGAAAACAGGGGCTGGGGATGTGTTTTGCAGACCAACCCATGCTCACAAACCTCATTTATCTTTGCAAGGTCTCATCCTGAGCAGTAGCTCTGGCAACAAGAGTCTGGATGTTTTTCGTTTGTCTTTTTAATTAGACTAAAATGCATAAAATCTCCCTCAGTATGTTCCACTGCTCTTTTGTCAAATGCTCTAGTGTGTGACTACAACTACTCATTCCTTGCCAGTTTGTACTTTCAAATAACAAATTTGTAAATGGAAAAAAAGAAGTGTGACGTGATTTTCAGGATAGGGCTTATGCGACAGGATATTTTTCACAAAGTACTTTCAAAACAAATTTGTAAATGGAAAAAAAGAAGTGTGACGTGATTTTCAGGATAGGGCTTATGCGACAGGATATTTTTCACAAAGGTACTAAACTTTCCACTACCTACAAACATTGTGGATGATCATCTCAATATCAATGGGACTAAGTAGACTCTTAAGAATAGTCATATACTTCAAAATGCTTTATAAAAGAGACATTCTGATTAAACCCAAGAGTGTATTAACTACCTTTTTTCAATTGCCAACAGCATCCTGGGCTGCATTAGGCAGAGCACAGCCAGCAGGTCAAGGGAGGTGATCCTTCCCTCTGCTCAGCACTGGTGAGACACATCTGCAGTACTGAGTCCAGTTCTGGGCTCCCCAGTACAAGAGAGACATGGACACACTGGAGCAAATCCAGCAAAGGGCCACAAAGATGAAGAAGGGACTGGAGCATCTTTCATACAAGGAGAGGCTGCATGAGCTGGGGCTGCTCAGTCTGGAGAAGAGGTGCCTCAGGGGGATCTTACCCAAGCGTAGAAAAATACCTGATGGGATAGTGTAAAGAAGATGGAGCCAGACTCTTCTCAGTGGTATCCAGTGACAAGAGACAATGGGCACAACTTAAAACATAGGAAATTCCACCTGAACACACAAAAATATTTTTTTTACTGTGAGCGTGGTCAATCACTGGAACAGGTTGCCCAGAGAGGTTGTGGAGTCTCACAGGGAGACAAACCCCAACTGGACATGGTCTGGTTGACCATGCTTGAGCAGGGGATTAAGACTAGGTGATGTCCAGAGGTCACTGCCAACCTCAGCTGTTCTGTGATTCTGTGATACTATCCCAATGAATTTCAGCTTCATTACTCAAATACAGAGGTTCTTTTAATAAAATATTAGCTCCAGTCTAAATGAACATGGATGTGTATCACTCACAGGAAAAGTGTTTCAAGGATTACTTGCTCAATTTACTGATGCTGATGCAATATTTTTAAATGCTTTTTTTTTTAGACGTGGCGAAACTGAAAGCAGCACTCAGTTGGTGAAGCATGCAGCTGTGGCAATGGTAAATTCCGTGGATGAGCGCTAGATCGAGGTGTACAGGGGGATTCCTGGAGCCAGGGCAACTTGAGGAAGAACAGAGAGCCCCACCAAGAGCCAGCAGCTCTCCCGAGAGAGGCTGACGCACCTTGGGCATTGTCAGGAGCAACCGCGGGAGATTTAAACATCCCTAGGGAGAGCTAGCAACCAGGAGCACTCGAACAGGGCGTGCAAACAGGGATTGAGAGAGCGCAGTAGTTTACACAGCAGTTCATGCAGAAGGGCACGTGAGAAGGGCCGTGCACCCTGCTTGTAGGCCCACAGCCCAGTGAAGTGCTCTAGGGCTCTGCCGTAATGGTGGGTTCTCTCCTCAGAGTTAAAACCTGTGTTTCTACAGAGAAAGCCCCTGAGATGTCTGATGCTTCCACCCAGATGGAACTGGTAAGGAAGGAGACTTCAGTACAGATGGTAGGTTGCAACAAGTGCCCAGACCCTTCTCCTGGAGAAAAGGTAAGCAACAAAGAAAATCTGCTTTGTAATATCTTGGTTAGCCTGGCTGCAGCGATCACAATATTGCAGAGTTTGGGATCCTGCTGAGCACACAAAGGTTTTTGATTTTAGAAGAGCAAACACTCAGAGTTCAGCTGGGAGGGATTCCATGGGAAGCTTCCATGGAGGATAAAGGAGCTAGTGAGTGCTGGGAGTTTTTCAAGAACACACTCCTGGAAGCACAAAAACAGTTCATCCCCTTTAAGGTAAGGGAAGTATGTGGAGCAAGAGTCTCCCTTTGCTTAACTGCGAGCTTCTGAGTCTGCTCAAAACCAAAAGAGAAGCGTACCAG